>NC_092869.1:41120822-41193623 GCF_032062135.1 Pyxicephalus adspersus
TCAAACCAGTGCTGCAAAGGCCAGAGTGCTAACCACTGAGCATAATAAATATATTCTTTAAAATGAAAATAGTTTTTGTCCCTGGGAGTTCTGCTTTGTTTAAAAAAATTATTTTTAATTCTTCAGTGAGAATACAAAGCAATGGTTATGTGAAGCATTCAATATAGCCAAAAGCCTGATACACTGCTTATGCCAACTGCTACTAATTTTGTCTTTGCAAATCAGCACTCATCAGTCACTATTCTTAGTGGTTACCAATCAAGTGATTGCCCTCTATATAGGAGTCCTTCAATATGAGTGTCTATAAGAGGTACTGACTGTAGATGGGTAAGAACTACGTATGAGAATGCCTCAACATTCATGCTTGGCATGTTGTATTACCTGGCACATGCTCCCAGTCTATCCCGATGGGCATTTCCTCTGTAATTCCGACCCGGACGTAAACGTTACACTTGTTGTCGAGGGTCCACAGCATGCTGTCGTTGGGGCTGGAATAGACGCTGATCAGGTTGATACCTACAGGCTTAAAAAAAATTTCCATGAATATCTATTTTATGTTTTGGTGTTATAACTTATACAGCAACAGTTCAAAGAACACTGACCTACCTCATTAGTCAGTGCATGCCCCTGCTACATAAATACAGACAAACACACTAGGCCTATCCAGGTCAGAAGTGACTCTCAAGTCATATTTCAGGTCAGTTTCTGACAGCTTAGAAACCCCCACTGGTTGTGTACATTAGAGGAATGGCAATCTGCCAAGGGTTGGTTCTCCTAGAACAGAGGTAAGCAAACTCCAGTCTTTAGGCGGGATACGGTCGAGCCAGTATTCCAGTCCGACCCAACGACCCACCAGTTATTTATTGTTGGATCCGGCCTAATTGAATTGTCGCGTTATCACAAGTTCCCAAAATATCATCGAGTTCCCGCACAGTAACCCCAAATACTATGCCTAAAGAGCAGAAGCAACCCCTTGTTTCTTCTGGCCTAGTGTGCCTTCTTGACCTCCTGAAATGGCCTAAGAATCCCAAAAGTTTGCCAACCCCTGTCCTAGAACAACACAGTGCTTGTGTTATAAACTTTGACATTGTATTCCTCCACCGTGCCTAGAGATACAGATATGAATAGGGTGGTGGTGGTGGTGGTGGGGGGGGGGTGGTATCTGCTTGCTCAGAATATGTAAATACTTGGGTGCATGATCTGGGCACGGGTTCACTTCAAGGTTTCATAATACAGCATAATAAATTGGATCTACTCCTAAAATGTGCGAAAACTTTGCTTTTCCCTAGCTGCTAGTTCCTATGGCAACAGTCAACTGACTGCTCAACCGTAACAATGTGTTAAGCCAAGGAATGTTCAAAGAGAAATGACCGGGCAATTACAAAGATTTTTTAAACAATGTTTCAACAGGCAATAAACTAACCTTAGAAATTATATTAAGGTAATACAAGGGGTAAATGTTCTATTCCAAATCTTTATTAATGTAATAATCATTCCGGACAGGAACAGGGTAAATCCTCAATAAAACATTTCATTGATGTGATGCTTAGAGCAACTGCAGCAATTTTCACTGTACAAAAGGAAAAGATTCACTCATTCACCAAGTCGTGGAAAAGTCTTAGAACGTATTTCTCGATTACAAGAAGATAACAGAAACCTAAGAACAAACTGTGCCTTTTCAGTTAACTTGGTTATAATGCTATGACTGATTAACACCCCCAGAAAAACTTTATACTATATATTGTTTTTTTAAGCACATGTACTACTGAAGTTGCATTTGATGGGTACAGTCTTTGAGCAGATGTTGCATCTACAATCCAAAGGCCTAATAATATTACTTATTAATATATCCCAGGTTCAAATCTCGGCCAGGACACTATCTGCACTGAGTTTGCAAGTTCTCCCTGTGTTTGTGTGGGTTTCTCCGGGTACCCCGGTTTCCTCCCACATTCCAAGAACATGTAGTTAGGTTTAATGGCTTCCCCCCAAAATTGTCAGGATCAGGGTGTAGATTTATTATATGTCATGCACAGATCTTGAGTTAAGAACTGTATCCTACAGATTGGGATTGTGGGAAGAAATATATTGACTTGTCAGACCAAGCAGCTGAGCAAGGGATAGAAAGCAGTTCTCAAACTATTTGCACATAACGCTGTACATCCCTCGTACTAATGACAAACTAGGACTGACTGGGAGAAAAAATGATGTACACTTTCAGGGCCCATTATTGAGACAGTTGAGTGTGGTTCTTTCTCCAAAGGAGGAAAGGCATCTCTGGGGCCAGAAGTGATTTGTCCCTTCCAGTAACCGTGCTGCGATCCAACACAGTGATGTGCAAAAATGGTCCAACCAATGGCCAATGTTGGTGAATGGGAGTGGTTGGGAGCGAGGTTCAGTCTGCAGCAGAACGCTGTGATCAATGCCAGGCCTGTAAGTAAATGCCCTGCCCAATGGGATATTAAAGCATTGCATGGTCTGTGCTGAGCCACAGACCTTACTATTTGGGTATCTGAGCTTTACAAATGGAGGCAATACATTTTAAAGAAATTTCATATTCTTGGCAAAATTAATTGGAGTCCAGAAATAGGTAAACTAAGGGTGGTTTTGGGTGTGCAATGGACTCTAAACCAGTAAATTCATAGCTAAACCCATGTCTCCAAAAAGGTCTGCTCTTCATTTGTCAGCTTGTAAAATGCCACAGGCATGACTTCTGGGGAGAAGAGTACTGATCGGGTAAAGATCCCTGGGAAATGCAAGAAATATAGGGCTGGGTTACCTTTACACTCCAGTGCTGCCTTCCTTGACCTTTTTAACATAAGGAAAACCTTTCAGGTCTTGGGCAGAGTTCCTCTTACAATGCTAGCCTTAAAGATAGCCATAAAGATCATTGGTGCCACCTAAATTGACCCGAGAGGTCAAGGAACCCCTAGCAACATCTAGAGCAATGTTTCTCCACATTTTTTACATAGCATAACAAAGATCACTGAGTCATTTAAATTGACCCGAGATACACAAATTGCTCAAGGAACCCCTAGGAACCCAAAAAACCCTGGTTGAGAAACACTACTCTTGAGGAACCCTGGTTAAGAAGCACTGTTCCTGTGGGTTAAGCCAACCCCCCCCCCTAATACTAAATGTATTTTCTCCATTTGAAGAAAGTTATTTCTCTGCACAATTAGTAATTGATTTTAGTATGACAAAACTTGCAAAATGTAACCCTGAATAAGGTTCAAGAAAATATCTTCTGACCATTTATTGTAGAATGCATTAGTGAGTTAAAAAAGGCTGATGCCTCTTTCAGTTACAGGAAAGCATTCATTAAAAATTAATACTGATAACTACTCTATGAACTGGTAATGTTTTCATTCTAATCAGAAATATTAACGCAGGATTCAACTGCAGAAATGAGTAACCAGAATGCCTCTTCTCTTGTTACTATCCAGTAGCTTTCCCAAAAGTCAATCAGTTAAATTATAAATTCATTCTCTTGGGATGAGAATGGAACCCTCTTAGGTTTATTCCACAGGTAGTTTAATGTTTGGCAATAGACATGCACTGTTTTTCAGTGCAACATGATTTGCTGACATATATTTTTTACAAATAGGGAAGAATGCCCTGTTTACCAGTTACAAAACAAAAGCAGGAAGGGATCTATTACAGTTTTTAAAAATCCTTGCAATGTACAATCAAAATTTCCTGGGCTTTGTAAAATTCCTGACCTGTCATAGGGCTGTCCGTGATGCTGCAAGCAGTAACAAAACAACTAGCCAGCCCACCTGCCTAAAAACAGAGCTGCTTACAATTCCACTCAAACTGTTTACTGAAGCTTTGCATGTCTGGAGAGGAGCTCCGGCTTGTGTTTCTTATGTGGACATAATAAGTTGGAAGCAGATAGGGTATTTGCATATTACCTAGCGAATGGTCCGATAGATGTCTGCAATACCTCTGATTCTTAGGAATCGGCTCACATACTTTCCGTATGACTTTGTGCATTGTACCTGTTCCCGTGATTTAATCCAGGAATCCACTGCGGAATCTGGAGAACAACGGGGGGGGGGACTGTGGATTTACGTACTGCTCATTCCAAAGGCTCTAAATATAGCCGGCTCCTTTATAACCTCATATGGAGTGAAGGAAACCAAACTTGTGTCACAAGGTATCCCCGACTCTAACACAAACCAGGCACACTTAGTAATCTCACTATGGGGCCTAGAGAACAAGTCAGAGAAGAAAAGACAAGATCTCCAGGGTATTGCTTTTAATGAAAGGAAAGTAAACACTAATCTCTGTGTTCAATATCAAGACTGCTGCAGCTTCAGAGTGCCAGGTGCTCCCTGGATATGCAGCTTCCTCAGAGCCTCTGCTACTGGTGAAAATCACATAGACATTTATGGGTGGGAAGGGATCACAGGCATTAGGAGGCAACACAGATCGCTAGAAGAATGGATTATCCAGATAAATACAATTCCTGAATAAAGGAAAGGTCTTAGATCCTACAATGCTGTTAGATTAGGTGACTCATCTATTTTTTTTTTAATCTGTGCTACCCACACCATCTCATTTATAAAAAATGGGGATGGTAGCTGACAAACACCCACCAAATTTTTACTTTCACTTCTGTGATTGCAGTGAAGAGGTAATCATGTGAATGCAGGTGGCTGATGAAGCAACAGGTCCAAACTTGTTACCTGTATGGGTGGTTCGATCATGATCCATGCTGGCAGCATCATGCTTGGATTTAGTGGTTGGGTTCCCACACGGAAGTAAACAACTCCACTGGTGTCACATGCCCAGATGTTCTGATTCCCGCAGGACAAGCTGCACAGCCTTATTGGTCCTACAGAGGAAGCATAAATCGTAATGCAAAACAAAAAAAAAAAAAAAACAGATCTAATTTATAAATGGACAAGATTACATGCTGCGTGTCAGCCATCTCAACATGGATAGCTGACAGGTTTCTGAAACTCAACATCTTCCCCCCTCACATTCTAAATCTCCCCGAGATATTTATAACTGTTACTAACACTGTTATTCGTCCCTGTCCTCAGGCACGTTGTCACCTTCGATTCTGTCCTCTCCTTTACCCCCATATTCAGAAGATATCTAGGTCCGGTCACTTTCACCTGTGCAACATCTCGAAAATCCGCCCCTACCTGTACCCAAAGGCCACCAAACTCCTTGTACACGCTTCTATGTCTCGTCTGAACTACTGTAACCTCCTCCTCACTGGTATTCCACTAACCCGACTCTCTCCTCTACAATCTATTATGAATGCTGCAGCCAGACTCATCCATCCTTCCCACCGCTCATCTTTTGCTGCCTTTTCATTGGCTTCCATTTCACCTTTCTGTGCTTTGCCTTCAAATCCCCTCCACAGTTCTTGGACCACTTAATTTTGTGACCTAATAGAAAAATATCCCTCTAGCTGTTCACTTTACTCCTCCAATGACCTACTAATGACACCAACACTCATAACCTCATCACACGCACGGCTCCAAGACTTTCTAGAGCTGCCCCAACTCTCTGCAATAGTCTTCCTCATCTTATTCAGCTTGCTCTACTTTCAGCTCATTTAAAAGAGCACTCAGAACCCATCTTTTCAAAGTTGACAGTGTTCGGTCTCTTAAAACCCTCACTACTTCCCACCACTACATATCTCCCCTCCTATTGTGTGCTGCTTCCCCATCTCTTAGATTGTAGGCTCTTTGGGGCAGGGTCCTCTCCTCCTCCTTTGTCACGGTCTGTGTCTGTCATTTGAAACCCCTATTTAATGTACAGCACTGCATAATATGTTTGCGCTATATAAATCATGTTTATTAATAATAATAAATCATAAATGTAAAATGAATCCTGTTGCTGATAACATCACTGATACAGGTATAATGTTAAAGTGTCCTGCCTACCCAAGCATCTGTTTCGTGCCCTGGTAAACCCACAAATACTTGGAGAGAAAATACAACCAGTATTTGATGTTTTTAGCTTTGAGTTATAAGCCAAAGATGACCTGTGCTGCAGAAAAAGTTCACAGGTCAAATAGGGGGGTATACATTGTCTTTCACTGCACCTTGTCCCAGCCACTGCTCTGTGTACAAGAGTTATATTTCAGGGACCCTCCTGGGAAGACGAATGAAAAAAGTTTTGCCTTTACTAGGCAGATTTAACAGTGTAAAACCAGCATGCATATCAATACATTTATATCATTAGTATTAAAATAGTCTTTAGAAGGCCCATTGGATCCTAAGCCTAAACCAAAATGTCTACCAAAACTAAGCTTTAGCCCTCTACTGCCCACTGATGCCTAAATATCACTTTGAAAACATAATCTAGTTATCCTGTATTGGCACATATGTAAAAGTGAAAGTAATACTGTATAACATGATACATGTTATTTTGTGATTGAAATGGGAAGGTCATAATGAAGATCATTCTATCTACAGTTATAAAATGTAACATACGGCAACCTCAAGGTGTTCTGTAGACTGCTGGTGCAAGCCCCAGAAATATAACTTTTTCCTTATGTGACTAGTTACTGATAATTTCAAGAGTTTGTATAAGCACACAAATGCAATAGTAGGAATTCCTTGCAACAGGAATATTTTTGGGGGAGATATTCCCTTAACACAGCAGGAAAGGCAAGAGTTGTTTAGCTTTTTATTATCTTTTGTGTCCCTTGAAGGACTTTCCCTCACTTCCTGTCAGAACATGAATTTATAAGAAAGCTCCTCAAAGGAGACACAAAGAAAAGCATTTTTACAGGAGTGAGGAAGGTTTGATACTTGTGACAATGTTTTTATTGCTGTATGTACCTTCTTGTGCCAGTGCATCCCCCAACCTATTTCTTGTATGGGTCACAGGAACCAGAAGTGATGAAAAATCTCCCCAATGAGGTCATGAATTTTCCTCAAGGAGAAAAAAAAAGGCAGAAAAATATTTTGCATATACTAAAGGATACAAATAATAATGTATAGAAATGTAACTTTTTTATCTGGTTCCCTTTAAAGTCTGGTATACACATCCAATCCTATCATTTATTTTATTAAGCTACGTACACACGTCAGATTTTTATTGCCCGATAATCGGCATCGGCCAATTATCGGGCGAAAATCTACCGTTCATGCATCGTGCACTCCCTTGTCGTTGGAAAGGATCGTGAAAGATCCTTTCCAACGACAAAAATTGGAAGTGTGTACGTAGCTTTACCTACAATTAGTTATAAAGGTTTCTAGGCAACTTGTTTGTACAGCTTTAAGGCACTGACAGAGGCTTTCCTGTAGCACGCAAAGCACAGATTCCAATATAAAAGCATACACACTGCTTCTCTGGTGTTGGTTAGTTACCTGCCGGGACTACACCCCAAACAAACACACAGCCCACTGAACAGTCAGGTCAGGTTTCAATGGGATGGGCTCTGTACACAATGGGGGAGATTTGCTGTAGGGTAAAACCTGCAAGGTACAGTAGATGTCTGAGTCAACCGGTGATATTTATTCGTCTACATACCAGCAATTTGTTAAGTGCTGGGGCTGCTATAGATGGACAGATGGGCAGCTCCGTGTACATTATACAAAAGACTGAGAACAGGCACGTTTGGTTAACGAACATAGAATGTTCTATCTGCAAAAAAGAACCTGTCTGCTCATCATTTATGAATATGTTAATGGGAGTCTGTAACTAAAATGCTTCAGAATGACTGTTGCTTTCATAGACTGCAGTATGTCCAGGGAATCAGAGACTAGCAGAAATGTGTGAATGGTATGGTATCTGTCCACTGTCAGTCATTAAGGTTCTTGTTGTCCCAGCTCTATAGGATCTGGCAAACACACGAGATTCCGAAGGCTGTGGAGAGTGGCATGACTTTGGCCTGCAGCCTGGGCAGTGTGTACTAGATTACCAGGAATTGTCTCATAACATTATGTCATCAGAAGCCCGTCCCCTGTACAAGGATAATGCCATGAATATAAACAGCAGGCGTTGGATCAGCTAGGATATACTGTTCTGCTCCTTGTTTTTTGGAAGCTAAATAAACTACTAATGTAATTAAGTGGAACTATAAAATTGGCATCCTGTAGTATGGTGTTTTCATGCTTTGCTTGGTAGATAGTGAACCTGCAGGAAGCCAGGTAGTAAATGCTGCCCTCACATCCTTATCACCATATGTGGTATAGACACCGAGTGTTAGATTTTACCTAGGATTTCCACTTTCAGAGGGAAAGCAGAAAACCTCCACACTTGCTGCACTCATTCAATCCTCTGCTCGGCTGACCAGGCAAACATGTTTGCCTTGGAAGCCCTCAACCCTCACCTTGCTAATAGGCAGGCACTTGGCACTGGATTAAAACCACCACCAGCACAGATTTGATGTGTTAGCAGAGCAGCTGATCAGCTTTGTGGCCAGCAATCCTTTCACTGCTTAACTTTATTTGGTCACCATTGGAAACCCATTCCGGGAGCCTGTACAATCCACACAAAGTGCCTTCTAAAGGGGGGGCTGCAGAGCTCAATGGGAGCCGAGGAGAATTCTAAATCATGACCTAATATCCACAATGCTGCTAAAGCTGGTTAGGGAGAAGTTTTCAAGACTTGCAGCCAATCAGCCCTAGTGGTGGAGGGGACCTTCTGAGAAAGGCATAATTAAAAGTTTTTTTTAAATATCCTATTAGTTACCTAATGTGTACAAACACCCTAAGCTTCAACTAATTTAATTCTGATAAATATGCCATTAAAAGCATTTTGGTATATGTTTGAGGAGTTTTGACTTCTTGCCCAAGTGTTACAGTTGCTTAGTCTGATTTCACGGCCTCATTTCCTGGCTGGAGGACATTCAGTATTAGCCCTTTCCTCCCCAGCCTGACTGTCACTGGCCAGCCTCTTTCATTTATTGGAGTTCTTTCATTGAGGCTCTACATCCCATATAGATTTTATCTAAAGCAGTCTGCATCTCTTCCAGACTGATATCCACCCTTCAAAGCTTTTCCAAATTTACAGTTACACAGTAGATCAGGTTGAAAAACGACATCAAGTCCAAAAGTCCATCAAGTTCAACCACTAGGGAAATAAACATATTCCAGATATAAAACCCTATAAAACATAGTTGGTCCAGAGGAAGGCAAAAAAAAACAAAAAACTGGTATAATTTGCTTGCCGATTCAAAATTTTCACAGACTTTACAGTGAAGAATCCGTTCCTTATCTGGAGATTAAACTTCTTTTCCTCCAGATGCAAAGAGTGCCCCCTTGTTCTTTGTAATGAACTCAAAGTGAATAATTGGGAAGAGAGTACAGGGTGATCATATCCCCCCTTATACGTCTCTTCTCAAGGGAGAATAGATTCAGTTCAGCTAATCTCTCCTTATAGCTGAGCTCCTCCATTCCTTTTATTAGTTTAGTTGCCCTTCTCTACACTCTCTCTAATTCCACAATGTCCTTTTTGTGAACTGGTGCCCAAAACTGGACTGCATATTCCAGATGTGGCCTGCCTAATGCTTTGTACAGGGGCAGGATAATGTCTCCAACCCTGCAGTCTATTCCTATTTTAATAGGAAAGTACAATTTGCAATTATCTTTCCCCCTTCCTAAAAGCCAGTCCCCCGCTTGCCTTCTGGGCCAAGGGTTCTCGAGAAGAGACATGGTTATGTGAAGTTTTTAGGAAGCCATGCACAGCATATTGCTGGCATTCCCACCAGCTACCTGCAATCTGCATAGAGAAGCACATTGAAACAGAAAAGTTTAAACGAGAAAAAAAAGGAGTAATAAATAGAGGAATCATATTCTTTCTGAAGATTTTACCCTCACAATGTTTTTATTATATACCTAAGAAATAGGAATTTTTAAACTGTAATATACAGAAAACAGATAACCGGTTATGGTTTAATGTTTTGGGTTTATTAAAGGTTTAGCACTGTGTCAAAATAAAAGGATTACAGTACTTAAATTCACATAACTCCTTCCCAAGGGGAAATTTTTGTTTCACAAACAGTATGTCCTCAAACATGACATTCCTCTGCTGACATTATGTTACAAAGTCGTTCTAGTCTGTGGGGCCTTGCAGCTACGTGTGACTTGGGTCTTAGATATCGCTGTCACATGAGTGCTCAGCTGTTGAAATGTGTCGTACTAGCGTCACTGGCTGGCTAATTCCCAAACAACACTTACAATATCGTGGCTGTCTAATAAACACACGTATCGTATAAACTTCTTATTCTGATGAAACAGAGTAAATGAGGAAAAAAAAAAATCATGTTAGAAAAGTAACACCTGTGTGTGCTTTCGGCCACAAATAATCCTAAGTGTGAAAATGAGTCTGGGGCTCTGTCACTGCAGAATGAAAGCGGAGAGGGAGTTCTATGTTTAGAAGTCCTGATACTGATAGTGTAACCTTACACAAATGTCACCCTACAGATATAGCCTTTTGACGGCAAGGAGCAAATATTGAGTTTGCGGAGATCAAAAATGCATTTCCTCAGCATTCTGCCTTTGAAAACCATCTGTGTCATCTCAGGAAAATACAGGGGTTAAGAGACAAGTAGAACTAGATGAAGAAACACAGAGCAGGTGAACACAGGTAAAAAGAAAACTACAGTGTAAGTGACTGGATATATATGATTAAGCTATTCTCTGGGATAAGTGAGTATTGTTTAATATGAGAAGCATGGGTAGTCTGTTTAGATGTAGTATGTACTCCTCAATCTGTGCAGAAATCCAGCATAAAACTAGCACTGTGGAGAAGCTTCCAGTAATAAAGACTGGCAATTATTACTTTTTTGTTATCCAGGGAGCTTGGTTTTGTATCTGCCCTCTTTTAGTTTTCTGCACATGTTTATATACAGGCCAGTGATAATATCACTGCAGAAGTAAAAATGGATAAGACACCCAAC
The DNA here is from genome assembly GCF_032062135.1 of Pyxicephalus adspersus. NCBI lineage: Eukaryota > Metazoa > Chordata > Amphibia > Anura > Pyxicephalidae > Pyxicephalus > Pyxicephalus adspersus. The sequence goes on from NC_092869.1 coordinate 41,131,696, forward strand.
AAGCAGGGTAGTAGATTTGCAGTGACAAAAAAACAAAAAAAAAACAAAAAAAAAACAAAAACACAACACAATGCTAAAAGCAGAGTAATGGGCACATACGAAGGTACCCAAAGCAGTCAGACTCACCCAACTGAGAGAGGTCTAGCCTTGTCCAATGCATCCCGGTAGGGCATGCTTTTGAAAGTGTTCGGATGATAACACCTCCTTGGCTATCTAGTGCCCATACAGCATCCACACAGGCTGACATGTGGACCATCTCGGTGTCTGGTGGAAGCTGGACAGTGGAAGGTCTGTATGGTGGAGTTAAATCACTCAGACAGAAAAGATCTTTTCTACTCTGAGAAATCCAGAGGACATTTCCTAGAAAACCAGAAAGATATGGCCAGTATAGTACAGAAAATTAAAACAAATTTGCTTTAGACAAAATTACCGCAATTGTAAAACTCATGTCGAGAAACTAATAGTAGAATTGTAGTTAATAGCAAGCAATGTCAAGTCCTAAACTAGTAGTATGTATTACAACTCTGTGACTAAAACAGTTTGTATTCCTGTGCAAACTGTATATAGTATCTAATAGTTTGGCGGCTGCAAGAATGGAGCTTACTGATTTATTATTTCTCTCACTACAGCATGAGACTGGCTCAGAAACAGGGAGACTTAAAATCTCATGAACAACCTTTAAGGAGTATCAAAATGTGTAAAGATTGGTATTATTCACCATTTTGGTTCGAAAATGCATACAAACTGCATAAAGTGTGTCATTATAGTCAATAGCACTGAAATTGCAGGAGAAAAGGCAGAGATGAGTATAACAGTGCTATAGATTGGAGTGGCACACGTGCCATCATGCACCGTTTGTGTGCCATTTCCCATATATTTAGCAGCACCAAGAATTCATAAAGTGTAGCCTGGACCTTTGTGCAGGATTTGGTCTTACAGAGTTGTAAGAATTAGCACAAGATGAGAAAGGACAGGCTTTTTGGAAATTACCTTTTACTGTAAATTTTTTTTATACATTTACTTACTAAAAAAAAAATATTTTGATACAAGGTTCCCCACGATCACTATTTACTGTTGTATTACTACAATATTCTAGCCACTGGTTACCTATTAAAATAGGATGTACATTCTGTTCAGAGTACACATTGGCCATCTTCCATCCTAACATTTCATTGCTGCTCCAGCACATACTAATTTAGAAAACATTGGAAGTCCTGCCAATGCTACCGTAGCCGTGTGTTTTCGTAGAATGTTGTATATATTTATAAGGAAAAGAAACAGCAGCTGCAACAACCAACAGTGACACATAAGCAAAGCATAGGAAGGAAGTAAGAAGTTGCATTTTTGTACCTTCGCCACTCGAGGAGGGGGACGCAAAGACGTTTATCCACTTGGTGGTAGAAGCTGTGCCTCGTGGTATTATGTGGTGCCAGTAAGTGCCTGCAAAAGGAGTCAGGAAAATGAAAACACTGAATAAAAATTTAACAACCAATCCAAAGCCTTTTTAGAAAATTGTGGAAAATAAATTGCCAGCATTTCTCACAACAATGCAGCTGTAAAATGCCTGCAAGTCAGAAAACCGAGGGAACAATCTGACTACCACTGGCAACACATTCATTTCCTTTTACTTGTTTTTTTTTCCTTAAGTTATCCATCAATCTTGTGTAGTGGTATTACAAAAGTTACAAGGTCCACACAAATTATGCAGAAATGCAACTTATTGCATTTAGAATCTATGAGAGGCGTTACCATTACTTAGCTATGCCAGCATAAAGCACCAGAGAGGGAAACATCTGTAAAACTAGGGAATCACCAGTCTACAATTTTGTTGATCCATATTTATATGGAACATACAGTATGCAAAAAGGCAGTCACAGGGATAAAGCTGATTGTACTGGTAAATGAAGAAGATAAATGCCAGTATAACAGCTGACAGGTTAGGTAGTACGTTTTTTTTTTTATTATTTCAAAATGCTCATAATGGACAGTAGTGTGCAATTAACAACTAACCAATAAGATTTCCCTTCGCCACATGAAACTCGTTTTTGCCTGAAGTGATCCACACGCCACTGCTGTTAACCCCAAGAAGGCTGGGCTGACTCTGCGACTGTTGAGACCAGACCATCATGCGGAGTTTGTCAGCCACTTTTTCTACAGGGGCCTGTGCAACTGTGGCAACAGTCTGCGTGGCCTGGATAAGGGTCTGGAACAAGGTGTAATGGTCAAAGACGACGTAATCAGTGATGCTGACCTGGAAAATGTCACCAGTATTAATAAACGTTACATTTTATTTACTGTAGGTCCGAACTACAATTCTTTTTTAGGCTGTTTTCCAGCTCAGCTCTTAAACCTGTACATTCCATAGGGCCCATTTGTCGATCACTTTGCAAAGTAATTATATATAGTTTTAAAGAACAAACACAGCATTTTCTTAGGGAATACCCTTGATTAACATAAATATATTTTTAACTTGTCATGTTGGTTGAACCAATATGTGCAGATCAATGAAACAAAGTAGATAAAAATGTAACAATGCTACTTTGTATCTGTTATAAACACTGCCTCAGATCTTTTTGTTACAGCAGCATTTACACAGCAACATTCAATATCTCAATTTAAAAGCTGGTAGTATCAGGCAAGTGCAAGGGAGGAGACACAGCTTCAATCTATTCAACTCCTGGAAGCAAATGTAAGGCTACATACACACGAGCAATAACGACTGCATGATGCATGAACGAGTGCTGTACATACAGCACCCTTCTGATCTATGGAGAAGGGAGGGGTGAAAACGACAGAGCGGCATCTCGTTGCGCTCTCTCCCCTTCACTTGCATTACGATTGTTCATCATCCATGGATCTGTGGCCCTGAGCCAATTATTGGATGAGAACCATAGCCCAAGTGGTAATGTTTGCTATATTAGTGTCAATTGCCCTGCAGACATAATAGAAAAGCCATGATAGCATCCACTTGCATCCCAACTAGAGAAAACACAACTTGCTTTTCCAACATGTTGCAGAGCTTACAAAACCAAAATCTACATTTATAGCCAAATTCGAAAGTGCAAACCTTGGCAGCAAAAAAGAGAGATAAAATGCCTACTTGCCACCAATGGTCATCTTCTCCTTGTGGTTTCTTAGACGTTACTCCAGTTCTGAACCACAGATTACCGCTGGCGTCCAGGGCCCACACCGTTTCTTGGTCACCTAGCGTCACACACACCGGTTCCAGAGCTTGTCTTTCACTGTGAAAACACAAGGCAGCTCACCAGTGCAGCCACAACAATACTCATTGTTCCTTTACACATTTAGTGCACTAGATGAAGAATAAGCATGATTTGCATCATTTTCTTTTTCACCCCTGGAGATAAAAAAAATAATTGCTTGACAGATTCCCAGCCTACTCAGACGAGTCTTTGGTGGCTAATGCTTTTATAATACAATTATTTTACTTCTCATGATATCAGACGGTTATATTCACTGGGCACAATTAGCAAAGTCCAGTCTTTACAAACTACAGCAAAATGCTAAAATAATCCAATCAACAAGGGTTTAGATTGGAGGAGTCCACTGCAAATTAAGTAGCAGCTGGAGGAGAAATATCAGAGGGTTTTCCATGCTTTCTGAATGCAGTGAAGATGGTAATAAGGAAGTCATATATAAAGATACTGTAAGATGTAAAAAAATTAGTTGGGACAAGAAAAACTAGGGAGTTTAGAAGCCATGTTTAAACACAGGAAGATATATACAGTTATATAAAAATATAAAAAAAAAGTCATTTAAAGTATTAAGGACAATTACAATCTTGTTTACCTGATAAGGTCACATTGCCAAACTTCTCCCTCTGGACAGAAGCTGCTCACTCCTTCTCTGTATAAAAGGCCACGCTGTTCTGTAAGGGCCCAGACCACATTGTTTCTGGCTGTGATCTGGGAAAGTGGGCATGGGCAGTCAACCTTTATGGCTCTGGCACATGGGCGATCCACGCTGAGGCCTGCAGGGCAAAATATGATAACAGCAAATATATAAACCAATCTTACTCCACTATTTTCAGGAGTAAATAAAATGATATACAAAATCATGTCATCAAAACAATTAGGACACCTGAAAAGCCTTATTCACCCAGATACAGGTCCATTATACACAATGTACCTGATTTATCAAGCTCTCCTATAGGAGAACCTGGGTGATCCTGGAATGGATCTGGTCCAGGATTGAAAAAATTTGCCAAATAATAGCAAATGATTTTGAAGAAATCCATTCGAAACTTCATTGCTGTTGGTTTCTCATTCAGACATCCTACTTCCACTCTAAGAAAAACAATTAAAGAAGCCACCAACCATCTTTTCAATAAGAAACTTTCTGGTCCCCAAACTCCTTATATCGATATGATGATTTGAAATCCTTCTCTACAAGGGACAAATTCAATTCCCTACTATTAGGTTTAAGAAGCCTTCACTCTCTACAGTAACTACCCAGCATATGAGATATTATATTAGAACTACAGTCTTTTTAAGTAACACAAGCGAAACGTGTTGGGGTTTAAAATGACCAAACAGCTTGAATATTGTACAAATCATAAGTAATTGTTGGTTTTGTTTGATCAATATGTGCATATGTCATCATTAGGAGACCTCTATTTAGAACTAGGACCCATGAACCCCATGAAGTAATCAGGGTTCAGGTCTATAATATGTTGCATTTTTTGTAAAAATTAAACATGGTTTGTGAAAGATACTGAAATACAAATTTGTTATGTGCCAAAAAATCCCACTTTTTTCTATTGTTCTTATGTGTACTATATTTTGTTTATGTGTTGGCACTTCATAGCTATAGGCTACATCAGGGCACGCAACAACTACCTTTTTATTTTACTTGTCATTCCAACATTGCTGGATTACCTATGATAGTCTGCAGTCTTGGAGAGCTTTAGTAAACCAGGCCCAATATGTCTTGGCGATAAGATGGTTTTATTCTGTGTGTTCTGTAAAATGTGCACAATGGCAAAAGCTACACAGTAATAGTTGACCACACTCACCTGTTTGTAAGTACAAGTCTCCATTCGTCCTGATGATCCAGGCAGTATCATCGCTCAGGGCAACAAATAAGGCTTGAGGTAAGGCCTCATACCAGTGTCTCTTCCCTTTGATGGTTACCTTCCCACAAGCAAAGGCCTTGTCTGTCTTCTGCTCGATCTTCCACAGCAAATTTCCTGAAGAAGTTAAAACAGTTTCAACTTATTGCTGCTGCAAACAGAGGTTAAACATTCTAGAGACATTACTGTGATTGGTAGCATGCTTACAGGACTGATGGCTGATTTCATTAGGAAGTCTAATAAGCAATAATTATGTGCAGAAAAGTTTCGCAAGTTATCACACATTAGTTTACTGTAAAAAGGTCAGTGAAAGGTGAATCCTGAATAACCACTATACTTGCTTTCAAAACTTTGCTTTAAAGATAAATTTGTATTTGTGTGGGGTACTAATAAAAAGCAGTTTTTCTTCTCCCCCACTCACTGCCAGTTTATGCTCTTCTCTTGGCTCAGAGGTCGTAGGTGGGCTCAAGGCATCCTCACTCACAATGCAACCAATGCAGCACCAAAAGAGAAGAAGTTTTACGGGACCAGTTGTAGGTGCTAAGAATAGGGCAAGTACAACTGCTTTATAATAGAACCTCGGGCATTTACCATGGGGAGAGTGAGCAGAAGGAGGTTCCATTGCAAGGGTATTGCAATATTTTTTTTCCTTAGTATTGGAAAAATGAAAAAAAGGTTAAAACTGTTTTTAGCTCTCTGTGCTATGTTGGTAAGATTTCCCTTCACATCCTGTCACTGACAGAAAAAAATCATTCTAAAAGGAAGGACAAATCTCCACTTACAAACAGTTGTTACTGACTGGGCAAATGTTCCCAATGGGGCAGAAATATGAACCTGGCAGAGCAAGATACCTTAATCAGGGTTCCTCCAGTGCTTGCTAGGGATTGCAACAAGCAATTTGTGGCACTTAGTTCAGTTTAAGTGTCAGCAATCATTTTTTGCTTTATCTGTAAGGATGACATTCTTCCCAGTGACCACTACACTAATGTATTGTGAGCTGTGGATATAGTAACTATAACAAGAGTTTCCCGAAGATTGGAAAGTTACAAAATTTCAAGGCGCCCCCCCTCCATGTTAAAAAGTTAGAGAAAGACTTTGGCAGAAATTCTAATCTTTTGATGTTGAAACATAATTTAAAACATGTAACGTATGCATGTATGTAAGTAACAATAACCCCTTTAAAAGCCTGAAAACTGAACTCAACCCTACCTTTATTTAGTGTTGCCCATGCTGTTCTCCTGTTTTAAAATTGCCTACTCCAATTTCAATGTACAGTGTACAATAATAAGAAAAGCAAGTTAGAGTTCCACCGCATCTCCCTGACTGGAGTATGTCCGGCATGATCTAGCTTTTTCCTATTCAGCTCGACTGTCCCTGGTACACTTCAATGAGAACTAAAAGAAGGAAATCTGCCGAATGAGTATGCCACAGATATCAATATTATGGTAACATTATGGGAAACCATAAAATCTGGTGTTCCTTTAAACAGAAAAAATAAACATCAAACTCTGCTCAGAGAAACTGTGCCTCCACACTCAATCCAGTTATCAATGGCCTGGAACTGCTCTAATCTGCAGATTTCTGAAGTGAAATAAGAGAAAGATCACTGACTCTTTGTTCTGGGAAAGCGTTACAAGTCCTGACTTACTGTAATATTGTTTTGATATGAAAAAGGAAGGATAATATACAATTTTTTTGTGGTTACAAACACAAAGTTGCAGAAGAACATTTTGGAATGCAAAGTAGAATTGGCAAGAAAGTGATGCAGACTTCCACGGCCTGGAAGTATCCTTCAATGGCATATGAAGTCCTCTTGGAATCCCTCTTCTCCCTGCCCAGTACTCCCTGGATAAGGGCCCATTAACACTTCCATGTTTGAAAGGGTATATGAATGCAATGTGGCCTTCAGGTGCACCTAGACTGCAGCATGACTGTAACACGTTTAATGTGTGTTGCAGGTGAAAATGCAAGCTGTGTGGCTATACAAGGTACAAACAAGAAACGTCAGAGGGTCATCTTAAGCATGTTTTCCAAGATAGTGAAAAAGAAATTTTGTTAGAAGATTAGCACAATTGTGTTCACAACATGCAAAGGCATAATGCCGCTTCTTTCATACCATTTTCTTTTGCTTGTGGCAAATTTTTTAAATGTTTTGATTGCTTTTGTATGGTCACATTATAGCACAAAGTATTCAACCCTGACGATGCAATGAAAAGGTATCCAAGTAGCTGTTGTGCAGTCAAACTATTGCTTGTCAGTCTTTTTGCACACAATCACAGCTCTGACCAGCTCGTAACACATTCTTTTATGCATTTTTCTGCACCTGAGGTGAACAGAGTCATAGTCTGCTTGGGAATTGTCCAGTAAAAGTAAGGCCATTTCTGATGTCTTCTTGGCGAAAAGCATTCATTGCCCAGGGATGTATCCCTAGTTTTCTTTACAATCTCAGATACGATTCTTCGATATGGAGAAATGGTCATGGTACCAACATACTACACACATATATATATATATATATATATATATATACATACATATATACACACATACACACACTTATATTATACTCTATTGCAGGGGGTCCTGACAGTAACAAAAGAACAGGCAGATTTCTGGCCCATCATTCTAGTGACAGTACCTGTCGGTTTATAGTCAGAATATTCTAAATAGAAAACTGATTGCTAAAGACTATCCAAGCTATGATATGACCTATATATGGATATAAGCTTCCTGGAAAAGTCTTGTATGTAGACAGAGAAAATATTGATCTGGCTGCTTTATAAAGGCATGAATCAAAGAAATGAGAGGAACAGCTTGCTTCCTATCTTTACATATGGTTTGTGTTCTGATGTAGATACCCCATAACTGAGAACTTTAATTTATAGTCAGGGACCACCCTTGTTAGAGGTGTCTTGATGTGAAAAAAAACAAAAATCTGTATACTTATAGCCAGAGTAAAAAACAAATAAATGACCCTAACCAAATGTACACAATTTGGCATTATTCACCTAACAAATCTGTCTCCTCAACATAGTAAAGGACTCATTTGTAACAAGAAATCTTAGATACATTTTTTATTAGTAGGAAGTTGTGTTTGTATCAATTATGAATGTCATGGGTGTGTGAAGGTACAATGCATCTATAACTGTAGGCTCTTTGGGGCAGGGTCCTCTCCTCTTGTGCTCTGTCTGTATTCGTCTGTCATTTACTTCCCTCATTTTAATGTACAGCGCTGTGTAATATGTTAGCACTATATTTATTAAAAATAATAACTTAAATGCCAACCTGAGGGAGAGACTGCCACCTGCTGGACAGTATCCTCAAACTTCTGCCAGCGCAAGCCAGCTCCAGGCAGGGAACTGCAGTATAAAGAACCTTTGTAGTCCAAACACCAGATGTATTTCTCTGACACAACCAAGCTGAGGATGCCACTGGTTGGCCCCGAGTACACCATCCAACTTTCTGCAAGCTGACAAAAGAACAATGGAATACAAGTCAGAAAAAAGTACCATATACACTGTGGACTTTTTTGTATGCAAAATCTTCATGTATACTTGTTCTATGGTACTATACGATAGTATTTCTGTATCTTCAGCTGTTCTCATTCCTGACTCTGCATTGAAATTCAAATCAGTGTTGTTAGTCCTATGCCAGACTACAGAACACCTTACCCTCTCCATAACACAAGGAAAAAAAGTTTTATAGTGCAGAAGTGAGCAGAAAAAAAAAGGAAGGGTGCAAGTTTGCCATTTAATTTTTCCATCATCAAGCCAATTGATGAAAGGCTTATCTCTGCCTCTGCCTAAGGATTCCCCCTATTATCTTTCTGGTATAAAAAATAAATAAATAAATAGTTTTCCTGTCCAATGATACAAGAAAAAAAATAGTGTGAAATGATAATAGTGTAAGCGTCTTTTGGAGCTGTGCATATTGCTTCACTTCGTTTGCAGTGCTTCCCTAAACTTCTAGTAGGGGAACACATAGAGAGATCACTTGACCCCCCGATGTCAGAACTTCCCATGGTCCTTGGGGCACAGATCACCCTACCAGCTTGTGATTGACAGTTGGTTACCTGGAGAAACTATCTTATGAAAGTGGTTCCTGTTTGTGCACAGTGTATATACGGCTGTAGTAATGATCAGGAGCTCTTGCATTTGTGGCTACATTGAGGTTTCAGAGGGACCATACGAGGCAATGTGGACCCTATAGAAAGGATATCCCCGAATCAATCCTATATTTGCTCCACTGAAGGATACATTTCCTTTTTATGGCAAAGTGAAGTTTATAGACAATTTTGGTGTGATGGGTTTAATAAGTTAAAGCGATCAGATTCTTGCACAGGTTATTTAATATCTCTATCTCCATACGCTTCTGGGCAGCATGGTGGCTCAGTGGTTAGCACTCTGGCCTTTGCAGCGCTGGGTCCCAGATTTGAATCTCAGCCAGGACACTATCTGCATGGAGTTTGCTAGTTCTCCCCGTGCTTGTTGTGTTTTCTCCTACATTCCAAAAACTTGTTGTTAGGTTAATTGGCTTTCCCCAAAATTGACCTTAGACTGTATAAAAGACATATGACTATGGTAGGGACATTAGATTGTGAGCTCCTTAGAAAGACAGCTAGTGACAATACTATGCACAGTGCTGCGTAATATTTCGGTGCCATTAAAAATACTGTGTAATATTAACAATGATTATCTGTCTTGGAGTGGGAAATCCCCGGAATACAATTTTTACCAGACATTGTGTTCATTTTACCTGCTCAGATTTCAGCAACATGCTTTCTTCTTGCATGGACCGAGTCAGATCCTGAGACACCGCCATTTCTGCCACGCTGGCATCCGAGGAAGAATGAGGGATGCGGTGACCATAGATATCCTCCTCATCGCTGGATGCCAGCGATTGATCTTGATCATTCCTCTCTGGTTTGCTGGTTTGGATAACCTGTAGAGGGTCACTGGGAAAAGTGTACGTGCTTTCACTCATGCAAGCCCCAATAGAACTTGGGGGTATGTGGCACTGGGTGTTTGACACTTGTTGCCTGTCCTCAAGTATTTCAACGCTGTCAGTCTGGGAATCTAAGGATTTTCTCTCCTCTGATATACTGGTGAAGTAGTACAGTTCCCTAGAGTTGGTGTTGGTAAACTCTATGATTTCCTTCAGCCGATGATGCTCAGGTACACTTTGCTTCTCCTCCTCCAGCAAAGATTCTGTACAGAGATTCGAAGCTGAAGTTTCCACTTCCTTAACAGTTTCTCTATCAGGTAGAGTATTTTCTGCAGTTTTATTGTCATTGTTATTTTGTTCATTTACCAACTCCTTCTCCACTCCACTGTAGGAATTGTTTTCACTGTCAGTGTCTGGAACTGGAGAGTCAGAATTCTGTGTGGCACTGAAAAACCCTGATGTGTTTTCCTCAACCTGGTCCTTTCCATTTGCCAAGCTCTCTTGTGAGCTCAGGGGATCGGTATTGGCGCTAGGAAGGCTCGTTGTACCAGAAAAAACATACGAGGTTAGAGAGAGTGGGCTGTCAACGCTGGGTGTACTCTCGAGTGAGCCAACATGGCTACTTGACCCATTGTCTGGGGGGAAAAAAAAAAAACCACAATCAGTATACATGCATACACATGCGGTTTTACCTACTGACACAAGGATTTATTGTTACTGACAGTTAAGAATTACCAGTTAAGAGTTAGGCAGTGGACTCAACCAGTGGGGTAGATTCTGATGCTCTAATTTTGACCCACGAGTTTTAGTCAAAGCAACAGCACCATCTTTTGGTGTGTGGAGATTATGACACCCAAGAGATGAATTCTACTAAGAAATATTGACACAAACTAACCTCACGACAGGTAGCAATTATCTCAATAAAATATTGGATTTCAATTTTCTTTCCAGTAGAGGAAAACATTTTTTGGAATCCTAATACATAATTGCACATGCTTGTCATGCCTATGTATGAAAAAAAAACATCAGGGAATTGAAAGGCATTTAAAAAAAAAAAACATAGGAAACCCTTGAAGTGTGGAGGTTTAGCACAGGTATGTGTAAAAAGCACTTTACCTACACCTTATAGCTCATTGTTGCAGGCTTTGAACCAAGCAAAGCAGTCATAATTTTTAAGCTGCCAACATACAATTTATTGGACATCTATAGGTGCTTAAATGGAACAAAAGTTCCACTTTAAGATTCCCTGATCAGGCAAAGCCATTAAGTAACAGGAGATGTCCTTTTCACAATAATCCCTCCTACCTGCCTGATTGCTCTGGGATTCTGGTGAAAAAGTTAAGTTGTGCATGCACAGAAAGCCAGGACTTAATGAATTTACATCATCCCACCCTGGCCAATCAAGGTGACTAAAGATCGGAAGAAGGAAGCTAAGAAAGAACAAGATGGTAGTGCCCTGCTAAAGAACGGGGACAGGTGAGTAAAGCAGGGTTTAGTTCCTCTATAAATGAACTGCTATATATGTTACAAAGTGCCTCTGGGTGCCTCAAAGCCCAGTCACTCTTTTTTGCAAATCTTGAAACACTCTGAAGGATCATTAAGAATCAATCACTTTCAGCAATACACTGAGACCACACACTGAAACACAAAGTAACTTGGTAGATGCAGTGCAGTGTAGTAAGGAATAAAAGGACCTGTAGATTAGGATTAAAAAAAAAAAAAAAATGCAACAAATGAATGGCCCAACATAGGAAAGGGAATTTTACCAGTTAGGAAACAAATTTCTTTTGCCTTAAAGCAGGGGTAGGCAAACTCCGGTCTTTAGGCAAGATACGGCCTTGCCAGTAGTCTGTTCAGGCCTAACGCCCCCTGGTCGATCCGGCCTAATCCCGGCCGGTAGGGATGTCCATGTTATGGCTCCCTTTCCCTTTTACCGCGGCCGGCGTTAACACTTACGCCGCCGGGGTAAGGGATCATTTCCTCTCCTCCGTATGCATTGCGGAGGAGAGGGATTTCCTTTCAGGGGTGTTCCCTCTCCTCTGTATGTATTGTGGAGGAGAGGGATTTCCTTTCAGGGGTGTTCCCTCTCCTCCGTATGCATTGCGGAAGAGAGGGATTTCCTTTCAGGGGTGTTCCCTCTCCTCCGTATGCATTGCGGAAGAGAGGGACTTCCTTTCAGGGGTGTTCCCTCTCCTCCGTATGCATTGCGGAGGAGAGGGATTTCCCTTCAGGGGTGTTCTGGGTGGGGGGCGGGGCCATCAGCGTGGGTATTGAGAGAGAGTCCGGCCTAGTGTGCCTTCTTGACCTCCTAAAATGGCCTAGTAGCCAAAAAAGTTTGCTGACCCCTGCCTTAAAGGAAAAAGAACATTCTTGCAATGCACATTTAAAAGGGGATAACTGCTGTCTTATGTAAAGCTGGAACAACGATCCCTGAATAGAGCTGAGAGGCCTTCGACAGCATCCACCATATTCATATATTGGCAATTTAACATCACTGACCCTGAGATTTAATAAATCATACCTTCAGCCATGTAAACCCAAAAGACAAATTACTATGCAGCCCTGCTGATGCAAGGATGGGGTTATGCAATTACATCAAGTTTGTTCCATAACTTTAAAAATCTGTCCTGTCTGTCCCACGCTTAACATCTCCCCTCCTAACGTGTGTTACTTCCCCCACCTCCTAGATTGTAAGTTGTTCGGGGCAGGGTCCTCTCCTCCTCCTGTGTCATTGTCTGTATCTGTCTGTCATTTGCAACCTCTATTTAATGTAAAGCGCTGCGTAATATGTTGGCGCTATAAAATGCCTGTTTAATAATAATCTGTGTTCTTCAACTAAGATGATATAGAGTGTTGTAACAACAGAAGCTAAGTATTTTTTATGATATATATATATATATATATATGGAAAAAAAATAATAATGTTTGACTGGTTGGGGTACTGCTGCTTGCACATTACCTTGCCTTTTCTTTTTTTTCTTCTTGATGTTAATGGACATCACCACTAATTCCTGGTTGAATTCCTCATTGCTGATGGCACCAAATCTCTGTGACAAGGACCGCTGTGTCCTCACTATGTTACGGGGGGAGCTGGGATCCTGTTCTGTCAGGCTGTATTCACAGTCCAAAGAGTTCCGCGTTCGACAACCCCTGGTCACCTCCACAGGCAGAGAGCTTCGTCTGACTTTAAGCTCAATGCCTGATTCTTGGCCATCTTCCTCGCACTCCAAAGGGCACAGCTGGATCCTCTCTGTATGCACCATCTGGGCAGAAGGCATCAGGTTTGCTGTTACAGGAGACGTTGACTTGAGCTTTGAGTGTTTGGCAGGCACATGGAAAGGACTTTGTATGGCAGCTATTAAAAAAGGTATTCACATAATTACAAAGCGGTTTCAAAAAATAGAGAATCAGATATAAACAGAAAATTTTAAAGTAGACATTGCATAAAGATAAAATACCTGCTGATTTTACCTTCACAATCCTCCCTCAGCCCCCCCACCCCTCATAAGATAGGGAAGAAAGCTAAAATACACCAATACAATAACATATGAAAAATTAAAAAATACTACATTAGGATAAGTCCAGGCACCAACGCTGTACACATGCACATGGAGTTATCATATTTAATGCCAATGTCAAAGCAGCTCATTCATTTAGATGGGCAGGCTAATGCACAGCAGCACACTATAGAAGGTGCAAAAACTTTCCAGCACTGTGCATATCCACCGTCAAAGTGTGTTCGGAGTCTAACACTCCAGCTTCTGGTGCATTCCCCAAAGTAAAGGTGATATTACTAGGACTTTTCAGAGGATCCTGTAAAAGCTGAGAATTCCAAATTCACTCCTGCAAAGCATGGATAATCTTGCAAAATGGTAAATTGTGAGCTTTTTCAGAATCCCAAGATGAGGGCCAGGGACTTTTCAGTAACCACCTGGCTGTTTTTTATATGGCTTTTAGTAATCACTTTTTGCTTAGCAGGTGAAGGTTTATTAACAGGTTTCAAAATATGCCATGAAGCTCAGATATTTCCAGTAAAGGGAACTGTGACTACTACAGAATAAAAATACATTTATAGACAATAGTGCACTTCTAACCTAAAGGGAACAGTTAGGTGAAAGGCCTTTTTCCGTTTCAGTCCCTGGGTACAAAGCCATCTGTATATAGGTATGGATTGTTAAGTTGGTGTGGAGAAACTCAAATATTTTGCACAACCCTACAGAACTCCTTTGGCAACACCAAAGTGTGCATTCAAGACAACCTGTGCTTACACAAAGAGCAGTCCCCTGTATTAAACAAGTGTACTTTCTGCAGATACTCTGCTGGATTAAAGGAACAGCAGGAAAAGTTTTTTTTAATAATATCAGTACTTTTGGGCATCTTTTAGCTGTAAATAAATGCCTTTCATGCTTTCGAGTTCTAAATCAATAAACCAACCACAAATAAATCAGCTCTTACTAACCCATCCTGGATATAATGTAAATTTGTATATATTACAAGTTCAAATTTCTGTGTGGAGATCTTGTATTACAGTGTTCTCCCTAGACCCTTTTAGCTTGGTGCACCACCCAGAACTTTTCAGTAACCATCAAAAAACAAGCCGAGTGGTTACTGAAAAGTATTAGGAGCCACCACCCACCTAATAGCTTCTTTCCACTCAGCTAAAAAAACTGTTTAGGAGATAACACTGTATTACTATATAATATTGTATTTAATTATTTACATATTACACAAAGTGTGTAGTCATGTCACTAACTGTCCCTCTGAAAGGGCTTATATCAAACATAAGAAATAGGACAGTAAAAAAAAAAAAATAAAAAAAAAAAAATGCATCTACATACAAGAAACAGCCCCTTCTGGCACGTCAGAGATTCGAATGATCTCTCGATCCCCTTTCAGGAAAAAAATTTCATTGTTCACACAGGAAACGCAAACAATATCACCAGCACTTTCAAGTCCTCCAACTACAGCCTGAAAGGAGAAAGAAGAGAAAAATAAGAGTTTATAGCAAAAAAAATGTTTTTTTTTCCAGGAATCAATTACTGCTCTTTACTTTTTTTTTTTTTTTTTTTTTTTTACAGAGGTACCCTGTGTAGAGGTCATATTGCAGGAAATAACAGTGCACAGAAAAAAAAACACTGCATCTCTTTCACTCAAATAAATTTAAATAGAAAATAGGGAAATTTGTTTTAGGGCTTACAAAGACTTTAAAAAAAGTTTTTCCAAAGCATGCTATGATTGGTTACCTGATTAACCGTGTCGAATATGTAGATGCTGTATTCATCCCAGCTCAGAACCCAACCTTCATGTAGGAAACATGACACAAGGCCCAGGTGCTTCTCACAGAGCTTATAGCTGTCCTGGTTAGTCGCCCCAACTCGAGGATACAGCTCAAAAGATTCCAGCCCGTGAGATAAAATATCCTTTAATATAAAGGTAGACTGGACAGATCCCTGGACATCAGCCTTCCATAGTCTCAGTCCGGGTCTTGCAGCAAATAATGTCAGGTCGCTTTGTTTGCAAAGCCCAGGTATAAAACAGGATCCATATCTGCCATTTCTAAAAGAATAAAAGAAAAATTGGCCTTATTTTGTCAAACTGGGAGTGCTGCTACCTGCGAATTTCTTAAATTTTTTGCAACCAGAGACCATGAAATCCTAGATACCCCGGCATAGTGTCATAAGTTATTTGTCCAATACCCAATAATTATATTTATGATGAGTGAGATTTACAGTCACAAACCTCTGAGCTAGATTTCCTATTGAGCTTCCAGCAGCATAATGTAGATAATATTTTATAGTAATAAATGATGTTTAATTATCAAGACAGTCTTGTGACTCTCACATTTATGTCAAACAGCATTATCAGGGTGACTCAGTTTTGCAGCTTCTATCATCTGCCTGCTTATCTGACGCTAAATAGGATGTTCAATAAGCAGTGTGAATGCAAGGAGATGATACAAGGAGCTTCAGTTTTGTGTCACTGTCCTGAATATGCAGTGTAGCAGAGGTGAGAGAAATACAACATAACTGAATGCAGTTTATTTTTATGAGTTGTTCTTTAATTAGGGTGCAAAAGATCATAAAAAGGATGGAGTGTTTAAAGAAAGACTCTAATGGGGGAAAAAAAACAAAAAGGATCAAAAGTCCTATAGAAAGTTGGTAGATGACTGAATTGAGGCAAACTACATACGATTTTCTAGGCTGGTTCCCAACTTGCTTGATGGCCTTCTCCTCCGTGTAGAAGAGCAAACATCTCTGAGTGGTGGACACAAGCAAGATTTTGTGGCTGTAGTCCAGCTGCACTATTGAGGACAATTCTTCCAGAATGAGACTGGGGTTACAAGAGCCCTGCAAAGATTTTTATAGGAGGGATAAGCAAAAGAACCTAGATACAAGTGAACAGAAGACAGAAGTGTACAGAATATTGGATTTCCTTGTGAGAACACACCTTGTCAAAGTCCAAATCAGACTGAATGATCTTCCCCCGATTATCTCCAGAGAACAGCTTCATCCCATTGGGACTCCAGGCCAGGGCAGTGATGCTGCTCTTGTGAATGCCCAGTACATCAAACCTCCGTAACTGTAATGCCAAAATATTAACATTAGGAAGAATAATTGCCAATGGCTGCAGTAGTTTTAGAAAATTGGTAGCCAATCAAAAAAAAAAAAAAAAAGTCCTTAAATGTGAAAGTAAATACATAAAGGGTTCTTGGGTCAGCTGGTAAAGCTTGGCCACCCACTCTAAGCCTGATGCAGATGCTCAATCAGATCTACAAGGTGACAGGAACCTGCATAGATGAAGGTTCGAAATAATAGTGTTACCCTTTGACTAAAGAGTGTAGTATAGTGTGTGTAAGCATGTCCAACGTATGTACAATGACAAAAAAACTACATATCTTTCCCCTACCCTCATGAGGGTGACTTTAATATGAATATTTTGAGCAGTAAGATGCTGATATATTGTACTTGGGATATAGATATGTGAAACATATCAGTTGTGCCTGAAAACATCAACATATCACTATAGGCACCACAGTCTAGTGGAAATAGCAAAGTATCACTTACTATCCATACACTAAAGCCTCCCCATCCTCAAATTTTACCCTTGTAAAATTCCTAAAACTTAACCCCAAAACCATTATGTTACCTGTTAACCCTACTCTCAATATTGTCAGATTTCAGCAATGTTATTAGTTCTGTGCTTGGGGTTCCACTTAAATACACACACATTATTATTATAATTATTATTACTACACAATATTTATAAAGCGTCGACATATTACACAGCGCTTTACAAAGTCCATAGTCATGTCACTCGCTGTCCCTCAAAGTAGCTCACAATCTAATGTCCCTACCATAGTCATATGTCATTACCACAATAGAAGGTCTATTTTGAGGGGAGTCAATAAACCCAACTGCATGTTTTAGGAATGTGAAAGGAAACTGGAATACCTGGAGGAAACCTAAGCAAACACTGGGAGAACCTGCAAACTCCATGCAGATAAGAGTCCAAGCCGAGATTCCAACCTGTGACCGAGCGCTGCAAAGGCCAGAGTGCTAACCACTGAGCCACCGTGCTGCCCAATACATGTACCACTGACCTGTTTGTTTCTGCCAGGTAGAGGAGACACAAGTTGGAAAATGGCAACCCTGCCAGATACTGTGCCAACTGCGACCAGATCATCGAAGCAGCTGAGGAGCTTAATGACTGATATGGATTCTGTTTTACCCTGGAATAAAAGATATGATATCATCCAGGTGTATGTTAATATATTCAAAAGAATAATGGAGGAAACACATGCTGAAGTACAATTATAGAAATACATAAAGTAAACAAAAGCGCTAACCAAAGCATCTCAGAGGTTCTAAATTTGGGAAAATTTAATACAGGGTTAACTTATAAAGTTCAGACACCTTGAAAAAAAATTCCTGATGATAGAATGTCCATAGGGTACCAGAAAAGAAAAAAAAAATAAATGTACCTTACCCCAATCTTCTGCATTGTTGGGAGAGACCTAACTGTTCCACCAAGGAATGCAAAGAAGATGAAATCTTGCAAAAAGACATTACAGCTTATTGCAATATTTGGTTTGCTCTGTAATCCTCTGGAACTTAAAAGTAGTAAGTTTAAAATTGAATTTTTTTTTTATTAGGTAACTTTGAGCAACCTTCCTGCAGATGATTTTTACAGGTGAAAGGGGCTTTGTTTTAACCTGTGGTCCCATTCCTGGAATCCAGCACTGCAGTATCCATGGCTCAATGGCTAACATGGAGGCATAGTGATATTCCAGGAAGCACAATAAAGGTCAAATTACCAAAAGCACACATAGAATTAGCCCATGACCAGGAGCTGCCAGATCACAATGAAAGTGCTTTATTCAGCATTGTGCACTATTACAAATGTGGTCACCGCCTGCTAGCTGGCCAACTCTGTAAATATGAACTTCAGCTAAAACTCACAGTAGCTCATATTTTAAGATACCGGTACTTCCCCTTGTAAACTTTGCTACGAGTGACACTAATGTTTCACTTTCTTAATGTTTATGGAATTTTCCCCACTCATACAGCAAAATGTTTTCTTATATTAGGTGCATTCTTTATTTCTTAAAATATACTCAAGCCTATATACATGTGTGTTGCAGTTTTGCACAAATGCAACGCACATTGCATTTTTAAATTATTTTACTTATGTAGTAAGGGGAGAAGTGTGCCAAAAAGAGGAATCAAAGTTGTGAAAATAGTATCTTCTTGCCAAGCCTTAAATATCGATAATGAGAGGAGAAGAGTACAAAAGAAGACTTTTTTGGGCAAGCCAGTCACAATAGTGTGAGTGGTGGGTAAGTAGTGAAGGTTTAGGAGACAGATAAAGACGGGTAGGCGAGTTTGAAAAGATTGGTTTTGAGGGCTCTTTTAAATGAGAAGAAAGTAGGAGCAAGCCGAATAGGACGAGGAGGACCATTCCAGGGAATGGGGGCAGCTCTAGAAAAGTCTTGGAGCGTGTGATGAGGAAGTCATTAGTAGGTCATTGGAGGAGTGAAGAGAGCGGCAGGGGAGAATTTTTCTATCAGGTCAGAAAGGCAAGTGGCACAAGAACTGTGGGGGGATTTGAAGGCAAAGCACAGGAGCTTGAATTTGATTCTCAGGTTAAAAAGAAGCCAATGAAGGGAACTAGAAAGAAAGGCAGCAGAAGAAGAGCGGTGGGAAGGTGGAAATTTAAAACTGAAAAGTACAAGTAGGTGAGAAGTAGGGAAGGATGGATTCTTCTAGTGTACACATCATATTATTAGGTTAAGAAAGTAGAGTGAGGCAAAAACAAGTTTCTGTCTGGCTCCAAGCCCTGTTATGAGAGGAGTTTCAATTTAAATCCTGCAATTCCTCCCAGCTGTGTATCACATAAAAAATGTATGAATAATTACACATTGGGCATGATGATTGTTCCATTAGCAGTTGGCTGAAGAGATGAAAGAAAAAAAAAAAAAAAAAAATCACATGCTGATCAGCATCACAAAACCCAAAATGAATTTCAACGCTTATGCACATTAGCAAAAAAGTTTAAGTGCTGTATTTTAATAATAGATAGAGACTCCATGTTTTCCAGCAAATGGGAAGGAGAAATATAATATTTCCACAGGGACAGAGTATCCAGACCCCTGATCAATCATATTTTAAAGCGTCAATCTACGCAAAATGGATACAAAACACACACACTTCTAGTCTAAATGCTGCCTTTTTACTGTGAATTAATTTCATTTATCACCTAAAGTAGGAATCAGCCATTACAATGGGGATATCTCACTTGCATAACTAGGACCAGGACCAGAACATTCCGTTACTGTAACATATGGTACTGGGACAGGAATTTTGTCACAACTGGGGCACCCTCGCTTGTGTTAAAAGGGACAAGAAATATGTCCTAATGGGTCAGACTGGAGTACAATGGGGAGATATTTCGAAAATAAAGAGCGACAATGGATTTTCCCTTCCAATCAATCAAGAAACAAATGAAGAAGGCCCCTAAAGCTAAAACCCTTCTTTAAATTTTGAATAGACTAGAGCAGCCTTTTTCAACCTTTCTAACATGAGGGAACCCGTGAAATACCTTTTGGATCCTCAGGGATCCCCTTCTATAATTACTATATCTACAGCTTGCAGTATCTTAGTGTGGTGGTCAGCAGGAAGAATGTCTCCATCATTGCTGGTCATTGGGAACAATGTCACCCCTACAGATAGCCAAAGATCCTCTTGGTGGCAAAGACTGCTGATTGTTCAAGTCACCCCCAGCAATCTAGAGGAAACACTAGACAAGAGAATAGTTAAAAGAAAAATTATGTGCCTTTGGAAAAATGTATCTTTACTGAAGACACAATGGAAGCGACAAAAAACGTCATCTTCAATTACATCTTAGATAGTAGTCCCCAGAATAAGTTTCCCATTCAATACAACAAAGTTTGACTGTCCCATTTTGTTGTGCTGGGGAGCTTTACCACCAGGATCACTGGGAGAAAATGGCAATAAAACCCTGACAGAACACTCCTACAACCCTTCACTACTTTATCCAAACCTAATAAAAGAGAAATGCTGGCTTTACATAAAAAATTAAACTGCTGGTCTACTTGATGAATAATTCTGCATTGTATGGGATGCAATGCAATGGGTAGGTTGTGTTGCTGGCTGATCATCAAGCAGCAGTGTGCTTTGTCTCAAGCTTAGAGCACACCAGAGAGGGAGAGGGCCTGCCATTTATAGACATACAGGTTTAAATGTTAAAATATATTTTGCAGCACCGTACCTCCAAATTATACTTTTTCATCTGGTTTGTGTGTCGGCAGTAGAGATACAACATCCCGATGCTGCTGCCGATTGCAATGTAGTCGCCATTGACATCCAGAGCTGTGAGGTAGACGAGGAGAGACCGGAAGCCTTTCTGTACTTTAGCAGGGATGGCATTCAGAATGGAATACAAGGGACAGAATTCCTTAAAGGTTATAGCTCCTGGTAAATCGGCCATGGCTCCCAGTCTTGTACACAGCAGCACTATGTTACATCATTTCAAGCCGCCCCTGTGAGAAAAGGGAAATAAAAAAACATCATCATTTCATCTAAGCCAACAGTATAGCCTATCCCTTAGAGCATTATCACATAAACAACCATCAAAACATACACAAGATAACGGGGACCCAGATCTCTAGTCATCAGGAAGCAAGACATTTAATCTTGGACATATAGAGAAGGTAAATAGTCCCTGCAGGGACACAGACAGCAATACCAACCGGCTACACAAGAGTAACCCAACACTGGATCCAACTCTCGAAAGAAATGTTAATGACAGAAAAGAAAAACAGAATTTCCCTAAGTATGAATTTGAATATGCTGCCTACGGACAAAATATGTAGAATGTAGCTCATGATAGAGGTTTCAATTCCCTAAATAAAAGACAAGAAGCACCACTCGGATGTAACGTGTCTTTTAGAGAGATTTTCTAGTTAATTTCCAAACGCAAATCTTTCTAAACTCTCTCCAGTGAATTTTTCTGTACTTTTTGGCATTTCCCCCCCAAAACCCCATGACAGTATAAAAAAGCAATGATATCACCAATAAAAAAATCCCACAGGCATTTCCCTGCAAAAGAACAGATCTTAAAGTTCTGCAAATATACAAGATCTGTACTTCCTAACTATAAAAGCAACAGATCTATCAGGCGGATAGCCTAATGGCAAAGTAACAGGTGGGGTGTAGAAATAGTTTGCAGGTTCTCCTCATGTCTGTGTGGGTTTCCTCCCACATTCCAAAAACGTGCAGTTAGGTTAATTGTCTTCCCGCAATTTGTCCTTAGATAGTGTAATGACATATGCCTATGGTAGGGACATTAGATTGTGAGCTCCTTTGGAGGACAGCTAGTGACATGACTACGGACTTAATAAGGTGCTAAGTAATATGTGGGCGCTATATAAATACTGGATAATAACAGTATAATAGAGGACAATGCTGCTTCTAGTTGTGAGGCAGTGGCCTAAAGTGGAACTAAACAATTTACTGCAGGACGTTTATTGCAGTAAAGACAGGAGATGTCCCTTCTGCAATTAAAAAAGTGTCAGGCAGGTATATTTATTTTATTACATTCACCTGTCCTTGCTCCATCAAGGACCTTGCCATCTTCACCAGTGTTTTCTCCAGGCACTTTTAGCTGGGCGCAGTTTTTGGGTGGTTACGGAAAAGTTGGGTCACAATTCAGGGGCATAATGCAAAGATGATGGAAAAGTGAGTCATACTAAGGGGGTGGACATGAGATAGTGGAACAAAGTATAGGGAGCAGTGGAATGCTAGAAAGTTACTGGCAGTGTTCATCAAGTTCTTATTCCAGATCTTTGGCCATCTTGATTGGTCAGCCCAGAATTATAAAAATCTCCAGCATTAATGCGGGAGGTAATTCCCTGGCCTGTTGGAATATCCCAGGACATACACCGAGCTGCGTGTGTACTTTTACTCTTTTTAAAAAAGTAGTGCGAGCAGGCAGGTATGTTTATTGCAAAAGGGGCATTGCCTGTCTCTTCTGCAATAAAAATCCTGACTGGCTACAATTATTTTTATTTGTGAAACTGTAGTTTCAACTTAACATTGTCAGCTTACCAATGTACCAATGTAAGTGCTGTTACTGGATCACCAGATAGAAATAGATTCACAATGAGTTAATTGGAAGAAACAGATTCACAGACAAAATAAAAAAAACTAAAACATAAATAAAAAATCCTAATATTGTAGTTTGGTGTTGCATTCCTCTGACCTTACTATCCCAGCAAGAACCGGGTGTAGCTTATGGTATTGATAATAGCGCTAGCTATCTCCATTTCTCTGTGCTACCCACCAAAAACAGTAAAAATCAGTCATAAAAAAAAGTCATAACGAACCAGTTTTGCTTATGCAAAGGCAATTATCTTACCAAGTCGAAATTCTGTCCACCCACTGGAGACGCTGATCTCTTTCTGCCTATGAATAACTTTTCATACTGAGTAAAGAGGCAGAGCTCTAATCATACAGAAACACTTATAGACTACTGTGGGTTTTACATTCGGTGAACTCTGCTCCTAGCAGTTGCCAATTACAGCAATGACGTGAATTTAAAGAGCAAGCGGTTCCAGAGCCTGAACCCCACACAAGTGACAATTGTCTTGGGTTTGGAGGAAGAAAGGCGACTGTGTATGAACAAGTGCAAATACCGGTACCATGAGATACACAGGCATTCATTCTTTAGACAATTCTCTTCCAGGTAACGATGTCCACAATGATCACAGAATGAGATGCTGAACTGATCGATCGGCCTGTAATTATGGGTTCACATTGATTAGTCCCCCTGTAATTATGGATGTATTTTGCTCCATTGAGCTCCATAATGATGCACAGATGGAATTTGCATGCTTTTTTTTTTTGGAATATATTTTGTACTGAACAGTTTGACGCACGTTATCAATTTTTCAGAGACCACAACTGCCAAAAAGGTTTATTAATGTCATCTCTTTTTATAGAGGCTGCCTGGGCTTTTAACAAACAGCTTGGCCTATGGAGCCCATCCAAATAAAAACAAAATCCAAATAAAAACAAAAATAAAAACAAATAAACCAAGACAAAATAAAAAAAAAATATTATATACATTTAAGACTACTGAAAGCCGACACTCAGGGCGAATACATAACTTTGTGGGTGTATTAGGCTATGTACACACGTCAGATTAATCTTGTCCGATAATCGCCTCAGGGCGGATATCATACGAGAATCTGGCATGTGTGCAGCGCTTGTCGTCCTGATGACCATCCTGGCGGATCCACGGACGACGAATTATCATAATGAAAGTAAAGTGGGGAGAGCGCAACGGGGTGCCGCTTCCTCGTTCTCCCCTTACCTTTCTATAGAGCAGAACATACTCGTTCATGCATTGTTCAGTCTTTTGTGATTGTGAAAGATCCTTACCAACGACAATTTTTGCACACGTGTACCAAGCCTAACATTCTGTTAAAGCATTGTCATTCATTCTGAATAGCACACCAATGCACAGTAATCCACTGCCATGCATTGTGGTGTGCTGTGCCACTTTTTGGTCCATTTATGTGCATTGCAGCCTATTTACCAAAAATGGGCTGCCTTAATGCCATACACTTTAATGTATTACCACAACACATAAAAATGAAGAAGCGTGAATGTGCTCTAGTGCTGGATTCACACTTTTCTGTCCATTGGTAATGCAAGTCTGGCACAAACTTTGATGCTCTTATGATTACCAGTCCCTTAAAGAGGACTTAGCTAGAGTTCAAAAACAAAAAGAAAATCTTCCCTACCTTTTCTGTATTGCTATCAACATATTTCTTGGATAAACCTACGTTTTACGCTTTCATTGTTCAGTAAAAACTTTCAACTCCTGTGTATGGGTGCAGCAGACCCCCGAGGGCATCACACTTGCCCTCGGGGAATCCGGCATGAGTGAATTCTTCCTTGTTCCTACTTCTTTGCATGTTGCTATAGCAGTTATAAGGCATTGCCTGTGTGTATAATACAGAGATAAAACCAGCAGCACATACAATGATGGCTACATTGCATAGGTATGAGGAGGCTCTAAAAACCTTCATATCAAACAAAACAGTATTAGGGGTGCCTAGGAAGTCAACCAACACAGGTGCCATCTTTATACAATAACGTCTCTCTTTATAAAACAAGGAATACAACTTTCTCTCAAACATTTTATGGTGGGAATCAACAACAGGTAGTCCCTGAGTTAAAGGCGTCCAATATATGGACGACTCTTAGATACAAGAGGGCTTCCCTGCTCACTGTGTGCAGGAAGGAGGCTTGAAGGGGGCGGTTTGGATGACTTGCAGAACAAACCTTTTTGCTAAAAACAGCTGAGGTTGTGGGTCAGGGTTCTCCCCAGGCACGTTTAGCTGGGCGCACCACCCGGCACATTTCAGCACCCACCCGGCTGTTTTTGGGTGGTAACAAAGAATTTGGTCACAATACAGGGGCTGCCACCCACCTAAAATTTCTTCCCACCCAGCTTAAAAAAATTTCTGGGTTGAGCACTGTGGGTGATCTTATGAGTTGATCTGTAGCCTCCTGTAACTCTTTAGTGACCAAGACAAACTCTGCAGTTATTTCTTTTTGCATATCAAAGCACAGCTTGCTCCACACGTTTATGAATGTCTAGGCTCCATAAAGTTTTTTTTTGCTTTCTTTGTTTAACTCACAGTGAGGATTTTATACAGTAATAAACACCACACTGCCTAATAATATGTTGGGACAAACATCTGTCCTATTTGCATTTAATAAAATAATGTACCTGTTCCAACTTGCATACAAATTCAACTTGAACAAGAACAAACCTACAGTCTCTATCTTGTAAGTAACCTGAGTGTGTATATGTATATATATATATATATATATATATATATATATATATGTAAATATCTTTGTATTCTCACTAGAAATATTTCTAAGCTGGGTGGGAAGAAGCTGTAGGTGGGTGGCCCCTGTACTGTGACCCAACTTATCAGTAAGCATTCATACCAGATAGCTACTGAAAAGTGCCAGGTGGTGCACCCGGCTAAAAGAGGCTGGGGAGAACTGTGTGTGTGTTTAATATATATATATATATATATATATATATATATACACACACACAATCGTGTACATTTTTTCATAAATTACCTGTCAGTCCCCTGGCACGTGACAACCTAGAACTCCTGTGGCACCTTTCCAGCCTAGACAGCAAAGTATCCAGCAATTGTCTGGCTGTTACACTCAAAGCCAGCATTGGGAGGGGGATAGAAATATAGGGAGAGAGATGATCATTGCACGATGTATAAATCATCTGTCCATTATACTAATGAAGCCATATATGGCGTCTGCTGGCACACACAGCTGCTTTAGGTAAAATTTTGGCAAGAAATGGTTATATATATATATATATATATATATATATATATAAATGGGTATAATGCAGAGAAGCATTTCTCCTCCTTAACAAGGGGGAACCCTTGAATTAACTTTCAGGTCTTCAGGGAACCCCTTCTATAATTCCTATATCCACAGCGTACAGTATATTAGCTTAGTGGTCAGTGGGAAGAATTCCTCTTACATTCCTGACCATTGGGAAGAATGTCACCCTTACAGATAGCCAAAAAGATCATTGGTGTCACTACACTGACCTGAGAAGACCAAATTGCACAATGATCAAGGAACCCCTAGCAACCTCTGGAGGTGGAAACCACTGAAACACATGGACCTGCAAGATACCCACCAGGGAATGTTTGAGGGAATATCATATTCCCTGTTTTATAGCCCCCGGACATTGTATATATCTTAAAGCAGACCTAACATCATAATGTAAATGGGTTGCTTTCCCTTTTTACGTATTAAAAAATGTATAATTCTTTTACTTTATTGTCATTTCTCCATTCCTCTGCTTTTACCATTGCAGCAATAAAGAATGACAGCATTCCTAAACACAGAAACTTCACTTTACATAAAAAGGTAGACAACCCTTTTACGTAAGGTAAAAATGTTGTTTTTTTTGTTTTGTTTTTACGTTTTTTAAGTTTTTGTTTTATTTTTTAAAATAAAAAAGGGTGCAGAACCACCGCAATTCTGGATCTCCTAACCGATGGAGAATGAATGGGAGCGCAAAGCCTCTCAGGATACCTAGGTCACGCATCCCAGGAGGCTCTTGGTTGCTCATTCTGTGCAGAAGGAGCCTTATCGCACAAAGAGAAAAATCTAACAATCTCACGCATGCGCAGTGAGATTGGCAAGTTTTTTTCCATCCTAAGTCACCAGATCTCACGCCTGGGTCGGGTGACATAGGATGAAGAACCTGGAAGAAGAGAAGAAGATGGCAAGACACCTCCGGATGGATCAGACTGCCCTGCGAGATTAAAGATAAGTGTTTTTTTTTTTTAGGCACTTTTCAGTGTAGTTTCTCTTGAAGACGAGGACACCTGCAGCCTCCAGGGACACATGCGTCACATATCCCAGAGAGCTGCTCTTTCTACACATGCATACCACTGGCCAGTAGTCATTGGGGCATTCCTCAAAACACAACCGAGCAAAGTGCACATGCGCAGAGCGAGATCGGTATTCCTTTGTTTACATTTAGAGGCGCTGTTGGAGAACGCATCACCGGATCTTGCACATACGCAAAGCGCATCAGGTGTCGTTGCTGATGTAATGAGAAACCTGGAAGAAAGATGGCGCCATGGAGAGCCCTAGAAAGAGGACAGCCCGGGATTGGCTGGTTGAGGTAAGTATATTGATGGAGGGCTTTGAGGTAGGTGGACGGTTCTTATTAATAAAATAATAATATCGTCTCTATTAATTAATAATATATTTAAATAATAATAATAATAATGCACATATAAAATAACTAATTATAGTAAAACCCACACTCTATATATTCTAATGATACCTTATACAAGGCCAAGCTGAAATATTAACACTTCATATACAAATGTATCACCTAATACAATATACACATACATACATAAACATACAATACACAAATATGAGGACATACACATATTTACAAGGCGACACAATACACCCAGCCCCGGCTCCTCAGGCAGCCCAGTCTCACCTGCTCCGTCAGTGGCCCCTCAGGTGGGGCCCCTCAGCCCAGCTTCCCCCGCCGGCGGATTATTGTCCCCGATTCCGCCGAAAAAAGTCCCCCCCCTCTAGACAATCAAAACACTAAGCAACGCCGACCAATCCAGGACCACCTTTCGTGTGACGTCATTGCACATCCTGTCTCCGTACGGAAAGCGGAAGTGATTGTTGTTATGGACGGTCACATGGGCAGCCCACGCCGTACTGCCTTGGAAGTTCTTTGCACACAGTTGTCATGGATAGTAAGTGACCTGGTTTGTGGAAAGTGTCGGGGAGGTTTTTAGTGGGTGGGATATGTCTTATAAGCTGGCAGTGTTCTGTGGAATTGCATAAAAGAGTTTAAATTTTTTAAAAATATATGTACAATCCTAGATTGTAAGCTCTTCAGCGCAGGCTCCTCTCCCCCTCCTGTGTCATTGTCTGTATCTGTCTGTCATTTGCAACCCCTATTTATTGTACAACACTGCATGATGTGTTGGAGCTATATAAATTCTGTTTATTATTAATAATAATAATAATAATAATATTATTGCGGCAAAATGATGCCATAGCTGGTGATGGTATGTCCAGCTAAAATGTGTTATTCTAAGCTGAGAAGGAACAGAATTATTTTTTATTGGAGTGTGTGTCTTAATAATTCTGTCTATTTCTTGTCCTGGTGGCAACCGTTAGGAAAATTTAACCATCTTGGTGTCACAACACAGGAAGTAAAAATCTGAAACGCCTCCTACTGGTCATTGCCAGAAATAAATCCTGGAATATATATTAAAAATGTCCCCGCTTTAAAATGTGATTGATCCCACAGAGCCCAGTCTGTTCCTAGGTGCCCCCCGGAATTCATTCCCCCAAGTGAGTGACAACAGGTGGGCATATAAATGCTTTAGAAACCAGCTACACACAGGAATTTACAAATGAAAGCTTTTTCAAGCATTATTTTTGTTTTGAGTTTTAGTCATAAACCTTCTTCTATTTCTCTCCTCTGCAGGTAAAAGCCCCGGCTTTGTGACTCCGAAGAGGCCGGCTTTGACGGGCAGCGCCAGGAAAATCAAAGACAATGTTGCAGATTGGCACAACCTGATGCTGAAATGGGAAAATCTTAATGACAGTGCATTCGGCTTAGCAAGCAAGATTGTCAATTTAAGAGTAAGCCTCTTGTAAGTGCGGGGGTAATCGGCAAATAGAGGACCTGTAACATCCAATCAGATTTCATGTTGGGTCTATAAATAAGGAGCAAGCTCCGGGGAGTAATCGGCAAAAAGGGGAACTGTAACATCGAATCAGATTACATGTCAGGTCTATAAATGGGGAGCAGGTTTGGGGGGTATTCAGCAAATAGGAGACTTGTAACATCCAATCAGATTTCATGTTGGGTCTATAAATAAGGAGCAAGCTCCGGGGAGTAATCGGCAAAAAGGGGAACTGTAACATCGAATTAGATTACATGTCAGGTCTATAAATGGGGAGCAGGTTTGGGGGGTATTCAGCAAATAAGAGACTTGTAACATCCAATCAGATTTCATGTCGGGTCTATAAATGGGGTGCAAGTTCGGGGGGTATTCAGCAAATAGGGGAACTGTAACATCCAATCAGATAACGGGAGAAAGGTCTATGAATAAGTGGTTTGTGGTTGCTGTGAATTACTATTATTACTACTATTTGTTACATTTAATAGTAAGGCCTTGCATGAAAAAGCATTCTGTACACCCTGTGTTTATTGCACCTTACAGTAACAGTGCAAGCTAAGGCAGTTCCCCTTTTTAACATGGGGGAGCCATTGAAATACTTTACTAATAGGTTACTTTAGGTCTTCAGTACCCCCTGCTAAAATTTCTATATCCACAGCTCACGTTGTGGTGATCAGTGGGAAGTATTCTTACATTGCTGGTCAGTTGGAAGAATGTCACCCTTACAGTCCAAAAATCATTGGTGTCACTTACACCTGAGAGGAACAGATTTTTCATTGCTCAAGGAACCCCTAGCAACCTCTGGAGGAACCCCTGGTTGAGAATCACTTGTCTAGAAAGTAAAAGCTGACCTTGGAAGATGCAAAAACAAAGCTACAAGTTTACTCTTCACCAACCTACTGCCATTCTATGTAGAAAACTGAAATACCTCTTACTTTTGGGTATAGGGAGCATGGGGCTCTCCATCCACCCAGGTGATTGCTCTGGGTCTTTGTGATTAATATTATTATTAATAATAAAATAAACAGGATTTATATAGCACCAACATATTATGCAGCGCTGTACATTAAATAGGGATTAAATAGTGATTGGCTACATAGCCACCCAGAGCTATCACATAGGGAAAGGAAGGATGGTGGTGGCTATTTAGGAAGAAAGGGGATTTTTAGAGGGAGTACCTCAATACTTTTTTTTTTAATTTATTAGGTACCTGGGATATGTAAATAATAGGTAAGTATTTTGAGGGACTATTAAGGCAAACAGTCAACCAGATCTCACTTAAATCTCACTTAAGTATAATAAAAACACAAATTTATTTATATTTAAAATAAAAAAACTTTTTGTAAAAACATTACATGAGTTTTGATGACTCCACAATAATTTGGTACGAATACATATGCATGTTAATTGTTCAACGCGTTTCACGGAACATAGTCTGCTTCATCAGGAACAAAATGGCCTCAAAATGAATAAGGGTAGAGCATAGATTTTCCTTGATGTTCACAAAAGTCAAACAGTTGGTGGTGAAAGGTTAATTGCCCCAATTGTCTCAGTGTGGATAGAGATAATTCTCCACTGTTTGGAGTCCTAGTCAAATATTGTAGCTTCGGTGTCCAGAGTTTCAGTCCCCAGATATTTCTTTACTAGGAATCTGGCATCAAAGTGTATTCTTTTGTAAACTGAGCTGTCCATAGTGCTCCATTTAAAGGTACCTGGGATAGTTACGCTTCTGTCGGAGAATTCCCTTTACTTTCCTGTCTTGGAAACATGAGATTAAACAAATATCTCCATATCTCCCCTCCTATTGTGTGATACTTCCCCCTCCTCCTCTTAGATTGTAAGCTCTTTGGGGCAGGGTCCTCTCCTCCTGCTCTGTCACTATCTGTATCCGTCTGTCATTTGCAACCCCTGATTATTTGTACAGCGCTGCGTAATATGTTGGCGCTATATAAAGCCTGTTTGATAATGATAACACTTTGAGATTTGCACCGAGATGTAAGGATGGGGAAGTCAGGTCCTTGGGGAGTGATTAGTACATAAACCAAGAGTGGTGTGGTTTACTTTTGCCTTGTCTGCAGTAAACAATGATCTAGAAAGGACAGGCCAGTTGTCGGTGTATCCGTTCCCAGCAGCTGTCTACACTTTTGTCTTGTAGATCATATGAGAAGATGTTGGTTGATGACACTTCACCTACAAATGAGAATATTCATCAGGATAAAGAAGAGCTGGAGAGGATGTGCTCAGAATTGGTGGACATATTGCAAAGCATGGTATGTATACAGGTGATAATTCCTTTATCACTAACATTTTATTTTTCTTTGTTTTGCTCCTTAATAACATCAGGAGAGAAGTTTCTGTATTCTGTAATGGAGGGAAAACCAGCCCAGCCTTCCACAACTTTTTACTTTTGAGGAACCCTTAAAATAATTTTTGGGTGTTGATGAACCCTTTGCTATAATAAATGAATGGGGAAAAATGCCCTTTGCACTGGTTGCCAGAGGGAGGATGGCAGTGGAAACCCTGGAATTATGCAAGCATCATCTTATGGGAGGACAATTAGCCACTGCTCAAGGAACCCCAGGCAAATTCTGGAGGAATCCTGATTGCGAATGGCTGAGCTAGACCAAAACCATTGATTTTTGACTTTTGGGTAAAAGACAGACCAATATTATTAACAATCTTCACAAAAAAATGAAATGGGCATTTAACAGATGTTTGGCATGTTATTTGCCTGTAAGAGTCTTCCTTGTGTAGTCATTCAAAAACCCTGAGACTGCTGCAGGGTGTCTCCATCCAAGATGTGATGTCAGCAGACTCGGAGCAATCACTTATGTGATGATATATAGAACTCAAGTTCAACCTCCCATTAACTATATAAATGAGTTAGTGAGGATAGCAGAAAGTGAGTAAAGACCAAACAGACCAGCCATCTTTATACCAGGGTTCAGCTTTGCCTGACTGACCTCCCATGGTGGCCCTATAGTTTCTTGGGTTTCTTTTGTGTCACTTGGAAGAGGCAGTAGCTTGACAACAAAACGCATATTATTATTTTTTTTTTATTCCTTTGAACTTCTATGGTTAAGCAGGAGTTTCAGGAGACCTGAAAATAATTTCTAGGGTTCCTCAAGGGTAAAAATGTTGAGAAAGGCTGAACATAGACGCTCCCAGAAGAAAAGTGAGGCTGTACGATGGAACTGATCAATTCTGGAGCAGTTAATTTTTATAGCAAGTTCAGAGGGATATTCCAAGTGAAAAAAAGGTTAGCAACAGGGTCCCTTTAAGTCAAATGTGTGCTTTGTCAATGCAGAGCAACTCAACAGGTTTGTTTTATTAATGAACCCCTAACTCACCTTTTTAGTACATACCTTTGCTTACATTACATGATGTTCTGCCCAATTCTGAATGTCAGAATTGTCCTTTACTTCCCCTTTTTTGGGAACATTTTTACCTGGAATTTGGAATTTATTCACATAATCAATATTACATTATATTCACCATGCTTGTAAATGTTTTTAATTATTTTTTACACTTTAGCATCAAATACAAATGAAGATGGAGAAACTGACATCAACTTTTAAAGGAGTGTGCGATCTGGAGGCATTTCAGTGTCGTGGCGAAGCGTCTTGTCCCGTACTATTCCATACTTGGCCTACTTCACTTTTCTGTAAGCGATTCATTTCTTCAATTGCTTATTATACAATTTTCTACAAACCTTGTGTTTGTGTTAAATTTCAGCAGTGTTTCAGAACAGATGTAGTGTTTAGGGAAAATTCACTCACCAAGACTTAAAGATGGAACAGAAAGAAATGTTGTGATGGATCCTAAAGTGTAACATGACTGAAAGTGTTTGCTCAGGCTGGTAGCCTGTAAGTGTTGTGATATGATACCACTTTACAGACATGGCACAAACTGTCCTTATGGAGAATTTACAGGAAAATCACATGAATGCTGGCCCACCACCCATCAGTCGCTCAAATTTTGCAATTGACAGGCTGCCAAGTGTAAAAACTTTAGCTGCCCTTGAAAAGCTTTATAGTGAAGCTGTCTGGTAACTTCTCTGAGAGGCAGCGCCATACCTTCTTATCTTTTTGGGTTATGCTTTGTAGTGCTGTGCACCATCTTTATTTCAATTGCTGGCTCTGGGAAGGCAGAGGGTGGCTATTAGTAATAGCACAGCCATGACCTTTTCTGTGTACAGGCCAAAACTGACCTTAATACTTGGGTATCTGAAAAGGATGTAAGGTTACAGGACAGTGTACTTGTTTGATATGAAAAAGGAATGCGAACCAACTATACTAATAATGCATGTTACTTCACTGACCCAGAACAAGCATGTAGCCAGTGCAGTCTTAACACATGGTTTGCATCCTTGTTACAGGTCAGTGACTCAATGCTTACTGAACCTGCATGACAGCTTAGAAACCCCCACACTGAAGTGTATGAACCAGTACATTCTCACATTGTGGCTAGGTTGCTGGTCCAACATTTAGGTTATGCTCTGTTGCAAAAAAAGTCTACCATGTTTTGACCGCATCCTTAAATATATAAGCACCAGCAATTTGATTGATCACCATTAGGCAGAATTGCTATTTCGACTTGATGTGTGGTGTGTAACACAATTCAATAATTTTATCTAAATTTTATTTTGGCAGATGAAACCTCACAGAAAATGTCGGACATGTATAAGAAGGAAATGTCACTTAAGCGCACAATTGTCGGTGAAATAGCACACACTCCAGACCAGGATCTGCTCATGGTCTATCTGTCTTGTTGGCTGTATCAGCCTTATGTAGACAACAGTATAAAAGTCCTACTGGAAAGCATGCTGCTGGAAACTGGCCACAGGGCTATATAATGGACTCCCTGAGCAAGATTTTAATATACATTATATAATCAGAAGTTTGTGAACACCTGGGTATCACACATTTGTAGGTTTGCTGAACATAACCTCCCTGTGATTATATTAGCATCCAATCCATGGGAATTTGTGACCATTGAGCCAAAGAACATTTGTGTTCAAAGGGATTAAAGTAGAAGTCACTTCATAACATGTATATAAAATTTTATCTTTATGAAGATTTTTTTTTTCTATTTATTTCAATGGGGGTTCAGCATTCTGGAACAGAAAGTTTTTCTCCAAATCTGTTACAACAAGGTTTGAAGTTCAGAATTCTCTATTTGTATCCTATAGTGTTATAACACTATTACCTTTTACATAAAACACCTAAACTCAATGGAGTAACTTCCACATCTCTTTGCTTATATTATATATATACTGATCAGCCAACATACCTCCATACTTAGTACAAATGCCGTGTGGGCTCCTAGCTTTGACCTTTCGGGCTCTACAGAACACCAGAAGGTATCTGGAATCTGGTGCAGTGGTATTTACTTCCCATGTCAATAGAATTAAATGTTTTGGCTGATCATTGTATAATTGTTATATAATATATTTTACATTTCAAATTCATCAAAATATATTTGCATTCCACTTTGTGCTACTGTGTTTATTTTATAGTTCTCATGAACTGATCCCTTGAATTTCCTCATTACAAAAAAAGCACTGTATTTTATTAAAAAGCTAAAAATTTCCATTGTACCATGAACAATTTTTGTATTTATATGGTAAGGCTTGTACACAGCATGGGGGAAAAAAATGCAATCCTTATGGTGGGCCTATTATTAAACAGGATTTATATACAGTGCTGCATAATAAGTTGGCGCTATATAAATCCTGTTTATTGATAATAATATAGCACCAACATATTTTGCAGCATTGTATATTAAAAAGGGGTTGCAAATGACAATACAGTGACACAGTAGGATGAGAGGACCCTGCCCTGAGGAGCTTACAATCTAGGAGGTAGGGGATGTATCACACAATAGGAGGGACGATATGGAGTGGTGGGAAGTAGTGAGAGTTTAGGAGAGAAAAGAATGTAGAAGGCCTATACTGTAAAAAGGATTAATCTGGTTTCAGAACAGACAGTGTTTATTTTACCCTCCGCAGGGTGCATCATGAAAACAAAAGAAGAATTTGGTGCTTGAGTTAGAACAAGAAGTTTGAGAAGAGCTAAACACTTTCATTAAAAAAAACACAAGTTGCCATTCTTACTTCTAGGCTACACTGCAGTCTTATGCCAATATTACCACACAGAAGGAGTGGGTCATACCAGACAAACCTAAACTAACTTACATGTATTTTTATAAGCATTGTAGTCAGAGACATGTTCTGTGCCCAGCAAGTTCAAGGGACAGGGTCTCTGCAAAGGGAGCCAATGTGAGCCATGCAGGGGAGTGATGACACAATCATCACAGTGCTCAGGCCAAGCTGTTAGGTGCAAGGTCTGAGTATTGGCAGAAAGTCACATTTCTCCTTATAAAGAGCACAGTGCTCATTTGTCGAAAGGATCACGAAAGATCACTTCCAGCAACACAAATTGTGTGTACGCAGCCTTAGGATTGGAGTTGCTTTTATTGTTGCACGAAATGTTTGTAATAGAGCTGCTTTTCTATGTTACCTATATTATCTTGCTGCAATCATCGGCACACATTAGAGAGGGTAATTAAGTAATTTTTGTCATCAATAAGTGGTAAAAACAGGGAGGATCTCAGTAGTTTTCATCTCTTTGGCGATTAGTAAGCACCTAATACAAGCCCATTCAAGTTGCCCCCATCCAGCTTGCAAAAATATATTCACCACAAGCCCGATAAAGATTTAAAGGTCATCACGCGAAAAAGTTTATTGAATTAAATTATTTTGAGAAGGATATACAAGTAAGCAAAATGCCATTGTATTTGTTTTGATAGAAAAACTTTATGGGACAGAAGTTATATACATATATCAGTCCGGTCTCCTCTTCTATGAGAAATATACAATTTTTGATAAGGCTGTTGAACTGGCAAGCATATCATTGTGATCAAAAAATGTTTGTTGTGTGTCACCTATTCAGAATCTGTACAAGTGGTTCCTTTACAGACCACAATAGTGCAAATGACAGTGAAAGCCATTATAGAACAAATCCTTTTAACTCTAATTTGTAAAAAATAAAACTCTTTAGAGTAGAAACACTTTATAAATAAGTTACATATCATGGTATACAAGAATAGATAGGAAATATCCTATTTTTTTTTTTTTGTTTTAAAAGAAAAAAACAAAAACAAAACCTCAGAATTTTATTTGCTAGGAATTTCTTTTTTTATGTGGGAATTCTCCATAACACTCTTAAATCTCTTTTTCGATAAGGCTTTGCTGTAAAGGAACTTCTATAGGAAATCTCGAGCTGGCATGTAAAAACAAGGTTGGAAAGCTCTAATTCTCTCCTCAGAAGTCAGATTAGGTGTGCATGTGTGTGATGTAACACCTAACTTGGGGTTAAAGTGAACCTGTAATAGATTTGACCTTATGAATTGAGCAAACCATCTCAGAACAGGCACTCCAAGCTCTTTTTTTAACCCTACCTACCTTCCTCATTACAAATTTTTAAACATGGGGTGCATCAAATGCAAAACATTTAACCCCTATGGGGTGCCCAAGCACACATTTAAATGAGAGCTGCTTTATATAAAAAAAAAAAAAAAAAGCATAGGCGCTTCCCTAGTTCAGAGGTTCCTGGGGTGCTGTATAGAAGAAAAAATTGCAGGCACCTTTGGATGACTGCTCTGGAGTCAAAACAATGTGTTAAGTTTACATCCTAAACTTTTAAGCATTTACCAGGCTTCTGTGGGATCAACAAATTTCATTTGTCATTATCGAGCTCAGGAGCCACCATACTCTTTACTGATTATTTCAGTATGGTGAACAATTAAGTTACAGTTACATCTTCACCAAAGCCACCACCGTGTCCAAGTGCGTTTCTGCAGCTCCTGTGTTGTCAAATATCACTACGGCCTCCTCTGTAGCAGCTTCTTCTGCGCTTTGAATAAACAGAAGTTCTTGTCCGTGATTTAGGCTAAAAGCTGGCGTGACTCCACTCAAATTTCCTGTGGTGAAAGCATTGGTGGTGGGGATCAGAGTACCTCCAACCTCTACAAAGGACACCTGGGTGGCTTCTCTGCACACTGCTTCTGCCAAAGTTGTTGGAACAGAAGAAGTACTCAGGACAGTTCTTGTGTGATCCACAACCTGTGAACAGTCGTCAGAAGATAGGTTGTGGTCACAAGATATTTCCAGTTCAGTTGCCTCAGTTTGGAGGTCACAGGTAAGATTTGAAGCAGGCTCTGTATCAGCTGCCTCTTTTGTATCATTCTGAACAATGTGAGTTTGGAGACTCAGAATTTCCTCTGCAAGTTGACAGGATAGGTTAATAGGATGGTCCTGTGACTGGGAAGGATCTGAGCTCTGTTCATAAGACAGGGATTCCTGTGAATGATCTATAGACTGTGTGTGTGGCTGCAGACTTTCTGCGACTTCCACTAGTAGATCGCCCGTTGCTGAAGTGGTGGTTTGTTCCACTTCTTCACTTGTAGAATCGGTACCAGGGTCGGGTGCTGAATCGAATGTTAATTGATTGTTATCATGCTGTCCAAGACCTGTTCAAGAAAGAGATTGTCATTACTAAATGTTGCCAGTCTTCTGGGTTAAGCTCTTCAGGGCAGGGTCCTCTCCTCCTCCCGTGTCATTGTCTGTCATTTGCAACCCCCATTTAATGTACAGCGCTGCGTAATATGTTGGCACTATTTAAATCCTGTTTATTAATATTATATTATTTATTAATAAGGACAGCCATCATCATTCAACCTACTTCCTCTGAGCCCAAACCATTATGGACATGCCACCTGGCCACAGAGTACACCTACACTAAATGGCATACCTACATTACTACATGTAGGGAATTCAATGCAGGTATAACAAATGGCAGGGGGGAAGGGTTTTTTTTATTTATTTTTTTTTTTTATGCAGGTAGCTTACCCCCACTATGCGATGTTTCACAATCTTCTGCAACTAAACCTTCTTCTTCAGTCTTGCTGTCAGCATCACCCATTTTTAACCGCTTTGATGGTGGCATCAACTCATCATCTGAAGACTAAGAATATGGCACATTAAAACAACAGTAAATCTAAAAGCTGTACAAATGTCTGTGATTAGGCAAGACCTATACCTCATCATTATGTTCCACAAACACCACTTTCTGCTGAGCAGTAACCGAAGAAGAAGATGGGGCGGCTTTGACTGTCATCTCTTTGGAAATGCCCAACGATTCTGCTACCTAGAGGAAATCAGAGAATTTCATAGTTATAGGTTGTAATCTCTTCAGGGCAGGGTCCACTCCTCCTCCTGTGTTAATCTGTCTGCAACCTCAATTTAATGTACAGCACTGCATAATATGTTGGCGCTATATCAATCCTTTTTCAATATTAATAATAGGTAGATCCTGCATTATTATTATTATTAATATTATTATACAGTATTTATATAGCGCCATCATATTACGCAGCGCTGTACAAAGTTCAAAGTCGTGTCACTAACTGTCCCTCAAAGGAGCTCACAATCTAATGTCCCTACTATAGTCATATGTGGTTAATGTAGTCTAAGGTCAATTTTAGGGGAAAGCCAAATAACTTAGCTGCATGTTTTTTTTGGGATGTGGGAGGAAACCGGAGTATCCTGAGGAAACCCACGCAGACACGGGGAGAACCTGCAAACTCCATGCAGATAGTGTCCTGGGTGGGATTCGAACCCAGGACCTAGCGCTGCAAAGGCTGGAGTCCTAACTCCTGAGCCACCGTGCTGCCCACATTATGGGTAAAAGGGACACCAACGGTAAACTCCATCCTCTTAACTTTCTTCTAAATCCTTAGTAAAGTTACAGTCAAACTCTGGGCTATTATAAAAGTAAACATAATTTAAAAATCTGTCTTACTTAGCTGATCATAGTTGCAAAGTTTTGGCAATTTGTGTGATCTAGACTCCCTTATTAAACAAATCCAGGTCAGTGGCTTATTTTTACATTACTGGTTAGGTTTATCCCTACATGAATCTTTAGTTTTGGATGAAGTGTGGAAGTGATAGCACCTCGGTCAGGTTCTTTATTGTGTCAAGCCACTGGAGAATATGTAATCCAATGGACCAAAAATATCCAAAAACAAAAGCACCTGGAGCTCTTTAGCAAAGCCATTTTACTCAACAACTACAGGAACAGCAAGTATTTAAATTCTCCAACATGGTGGATGTGTTAAATGTTTCCTAATGTAACAGCATCACTTCAAAATGAGTGCAAAAGCAAAAGTTTATTTTCTGGGATAGGGGGAACAATTACATTTTTTCACCATACAGTAGGTGGAACTTATCAAGCCACAACACACTCTTTCCATTTGTCTTGGTGATCGTTGTCAATAAATATATAAATGGTCCATATAGAGAACTCTCTTCCCAATTATTCAATTTAAGGTCACTACAAAGAAATGTAATCCTCGGATAAGGAAGCGATTCTTCACTGTAAGGTCTTTGAAAATGTGGAATCGGCTCCCTCAGGAACTAGTTTCAGCACGTTATATAGATTGCTTTAAGAAAAAGCTGGATGAAATCTAGAAGCACAGAATATAACCGGGTATTATGGCTTTAAAGTAAAGATAACAGAGACTGGGAACAGGGAACATCTGATTGCCTCATGGGATTGCCTCATTGGAGCAAATTGTACCAGGGGATTTTAGCCTATTTCTGGACCAACTCTGTCCATAGAGTTTTATATCTGGGATATGTTTATTTCCCTTGTGGTTGAACTTGAATTGACTTATGTCTTTTTAGGTTTTGAGGTCTATACATGACAAAATGTTATGGAAATCCAAAATCTGAACAGGGAGTGAAGTTAAATTGCTCCATGGGTAAGAATTTTATATTTATATTAAGGTCCTAGAGCTGGAAGTAAAGAGATTCCTATTGACACAATAAGAAAAAAATAAAACAAAACCCCTAATTGGGTTTTAACCCTTCCTGCTATGCAACCTAAAAAGTACAGGAACTTTTGACTGTGTGTACACTTTAAGCCCATCTTCCTATCATTTTTCAACTGCCAATGTTCCTACCGCTCACTGAAAGACATTTGTCCTTAAAAAGCTGAACAACTCAGCGTTGTTTCGGTTTTGCAGATCAGCAACATGCCATCTCACCTTAGTATCAGTTACTTCAAGAGGTTTTTCCACATTTTGATCCATGTTAATGACATACTCTTCTGCCAAGCTCTTCACCATAGAATGCAGCTTCTCAAATTCCCGATATACATGAGGAAACAATGGCTTAGTGTCCATGTGATCTTGTTTTACCTGTAAAGCAAAAATAAAAATAGAAAAAACATCTAAATGTGGAATGTACATATCAGGGCCCTCCAATGTATTACTATGCTCCATAAAGAAATAGTCACCCTAGATTTTTTTTTACCCTCCAATCACATCTGCATAAAAAACAGACAATCCTAAACCTCAAAGCCTGATTGAACCATGGGTCTAACACCATTGCTGCTAGAGCATTGCTTTCATTTTTCATTCACACATTAAAAAAAAATGATTTTTCCAACCTTTCATACATGTGCATGAAATGTGGACAAACTACGATACCCCTTATAGTCAATAGGCTGCACTTTAAAAGTCCTTACAGCTCAAAAGTTTAGAATAAACCACAACTTACGACCTGAACATTATTCCTTTCACTTTAGTGTGGGTGGTAATGCCACACAAGTATTACAAGTGGTACAAATGTGTGTGTCGATATTTTTGGAATCAAATTCAAGCTCCTGTGCTTTGCCTTCAAATCCCTTCACAGTTCTTGTCCCACTTACCTTCTACTGTCTTAATTCCTCCAATGACCTAATAATGACTTCCTCACTCATAACCTCGTCACACAAACGGCTCAAAGACATTTCTAGAGCTGCCCGGACTCTCCGAAATGGTCTTCCTCATTCTATTCGACATGCTCCTACTTTCTGCTTATTCAAAGGAGCACTTAAAACCAATATTTTCAAACTCACCTACCCGTCTGCTTCTGCCTTTTGAAACTGCCACTACTTCCCACCACTACATATCTCCCCTCCTATTGTGTGTTACTTCCCCCACATCTTAGAGTGTAAGCTCTTCAGGGCAGGCTCTCTTCTTGTTTCAATGTCTGTCATTTGCAACTCCTATTTAATCTACAGGGCTACGTAATATGTTGGCGCCATATAAATCCTGTTTATTAATAATAATAATAATTTGAGGCGGGTGCAGGGATTTTTTACTTACAGCCTGGGTAAAACATACACAGAAAGAGAATACAAACTTCCAATATACAAACCTTTAGGACCAAAAAGTCATAGACTGACAGCAGCTTGGTAAAGCTTGGTGCGACTTGTTCCTTTAAATCCTTCTCTTCACATTGCTGGATCATCTGTAAGAAAAAAATAATATATACTTTCTTGCAGTTATGTAAACACTGAAAAGTAAAATGCAAATGTTAGAATTTAGAGCAAGGAAGTTTCCAGATGTTATAGAAATAACTTAATTTGCTGTCCAATGACAATCTTACTTGCCACTGATGTTCTTTGATTGGACAAAGGAATGCCAGTGGGTGGAGCTTAGCAGAAAACACCAGAGAGAGTTAGTCACCAGCAGTGGTCTCACTGGCCCCTTTTAACTGGGTGCCCAACCTGGCAGTTTTTAGCAACCACCCGACTGTTTTTGGGTTCTGCTCCTGCTGTGGCCACTATGGCAAAATACCTGGTGCTTTGGGGAAGCATGTGACCTCTTTTCCATGATGTAGTGCCATCACATTATAAACCCCTAACTCTGCTATAATGATGGCTGCAAGAACAGAGCGGGCAGGTTGTGTCCAGAGACAACCCGCCCACTTCCCTGAGCCTGGGATCTGTACAGGGGGACATGGCCTGAGGCTCTGGCCACTGCGTCCCTCCAGCGTGGTCCTTCTACTGACTCGGGGGTGCACTGGGCAGAGCAGGTATTGACTGCATGAACCTTCTACCATCCTCATCCCATTGCTGGAAACATCTCTGCACATTGCCAGTTTCACCCAGTCTGTGTCCATCACAATGAGGATCTGATGAATGTTTAATAGAAGAGAAAAATGAACCAACAGCTCAGATTCATGTGGTTGTATGAACGTATATACGCACTTCTTTTACGCTTACTGCATGTTGTTCTACCGTCCCATTCCGCAATATTTTACGAGGACGTCCAAACCTCCTTCCAGTCATCTGCGGACGTCCTCTACGGGGGCTTGGCACCAGCACCATCTCCAAACCGTCCTTAGCCAAGGTGTGCTGACTGGATACGGTGGGGTTTGCAGGATCTTCCAACAATCTCTTTCGAGGCCTTGGGATCGGCTTCTACAACAAAAGAACAGCAAGTTACTTAGACATTAACAGTCACTGGCAGCAATAAATATTACCGGAGCTGGCTCGAGGGTTGGATTTGAGACCTCAACTTTTCTCTAAACTGAAATTAAGCCCTACTTCCTTATAAATTAAATATAAGACCCTTATAGTAGAGAGAGGATCCACAGTACATGACATCCAGATACAAAAATCTGTGCCCAACACCACTACATATAATCTCTGGGCTTCCTCTCCTATGTCCCCCATACATCTAAGAACTGGAATAGAGAGGATTGGAATAGAAATCCCTTTTTATGGCTCTAAATCCAAGGTCATGTGACATTGGTTTGAGCAAGGAGTTTCTTTGGACGTCCATATTACTTACCACCTGCATGGCATTGACAATTGGCTGTGCACCACCAGGGTCCACCCAGAATGAAGAATAGAGTTTGCAAGCCAGTAGATCAGTGCAAGGGGGCTTTCTGGAATGGGCACATCCTGATTACCTGCACCCAGAAACAGCACAGGGCAGCTGAGTTGTGCAAGAAAGGGGTTGACTGCCTACTTGGCCATTCTTTAAATTGTATTTGTAACGATCTGCCAAAAACCCAATGTGCTCCTAACCTCCAACACATCTACCCACTGTGGGGCAGCAAGGTGGCTCAGTGGTGCGCATTCTGGCCTTCTGGACACTATCTGCATGGAGTTTGCAGGTACTCCCCGTGTTTGCGTGGGTTTCCTCCAGGTACTCCAGTTTTCACCCACACTCCAAAAACATGCAGTTAGGTTAACTGCTTTCCCCCAAAATTGACCTTAGACTGTATTAATGACATATGACTATGGTAGGAACATTGGATTGTGAGCTCCTATGAGGAACAGCTAGTCACATGACTATGGTCCTTGTACAGAGCTACGTAACTTGTTGGCGCTATATAAATACTGTGTATTAATACTACCTGTAGACACATCTAGAAGGTGATCTCACCTTAGGTTCCACTGTTCCTCCGATGTCTCCGCTTTTCTTGTCTTCGACGACAAATGACGGATCCATCTGCCCATGGGCCGGGTAGAGTCTGTAGTGGCGGAACACCCCTCCTTTACCCATGTAGGACTTCTCACATTTCTGACACTGGAACAAGGAGTTTTTAACAGCGTACGTCTGCCCGTCCCTAGGTGCTTTCTCTTTGCTGCCATCTTCATCCTCTGAGCTGAGCTCTGAATATTCCTCGGAATCCACAGAGCTGTCTTGAATGGATTCTCCCACCTTCAGGAACTTGTAATCCTTGGCTTTGTGTTTGGGAGGCCGGGAGATCCGCCCAGAGCGGGTTTTAATCTTGGCGACCTTTTTTCGCTTCTGCCCTTTCTTTTGAGGCTTCTCGGTGTTGCCCAGCGCACAGCTGCCATATTGGTGGTGAGCTACGCAACACCCGTGCTCCTCAGCCGAATCCTCGCCCTCGTTATTGTCGTCTTGTTCTTTCACCTGCACGGGATTTTGCTGGATCATGACTTGAACAGGAGGCTGAACGGCTTTGACGACAAGGGGTTGCGCTGGCTGAGGGGTGGCCTTCACCTGCACCACCTGGGTGGTGACGACGGCGGTGTTATTGGTGCCCAAGTTCACGGGGTTGGAAAGGTTATCGTCTGCATTTACATCTTCGACGCTCTCAGATTTCAGGCCTGGAACTTGGACACAGATAGATTTTACCTGCTGGAAGAGAACAAGTAGACATTATTATTATTATTAATAAACAGGATTTATATAGCGCCAACATATTAAGCAGCGCTGAACAATAGGGGTTGCAAATGACAGACTGGGACACAGGAGGAGGAGAGAACGCTGCCCCGGAGAGGTTACAATAATAAAGCTCTGTCAACATCCAGATCTATAAAAGACATGAAGAGCGTGCACTGACTTCCTGCGCCTTTAACGCGTGTATCTGGATCTATGTGAATGAACACATTACAGACTTTATTCACAATTACATTGCAGCGTGCTACAGGCCCTTCCCTTGCAGAGTCTTTTAAAGCGTATCTAAACTCACAATTTTTACTTTACATAAAAGGTTAGACAACCATTTTATGTAAAGTAA
Source organism: Pyxicephalus adspersus (assembly GCF_032062135.1). Classification (NCBI taxonomy): domain Eukaryota; kingdom Metazoa; phylum Chordata; class Amphibia; order Anura; family Pyxicephalidae; genus Pyxicephalus; species Pyxicephalus adspersus. Next base: position 41,175,949 of record NC_092869.1, read on the forward strand.
AAATTTGGTCTGTGTTTTCTTTATGGAAATTAAAAAAAGGGGGGGTGCAGCACCACCCAGGCAAACTTTTTGGACTACTAGGCCATTTCAGGAGGTCAAATAGGCACACTAGGCCAGATGAAACTTGGTGTCCTTGGAAAGGTTTTTTATTTAAAAATACAGTATGATCAATGGGAAACATGATGTTGCCTGTTCTTGGAGAGAGATACAATATCAGGTTGTAATATGAGGAGTTCAAATAAAAAATAAACAAAATAATAAATAAAAATAAATAACCGTTATTAGAACAGGTTCAAAACATTTTTTTCTTGGAATGGGATTTTATAGGCGCTTTGTGCAATATTATACTTAATGACAAGAAAATACTAGTTTTGTTTCAAAGAAAATGTTTCTTTTAAAAAATTCACTGTGATCAGGATGAATTTAATCCAATTCATATGATAATATACTTATTTATTTAAATGTTTATCATGATTCATTATGCCAAGGTTAACGGTTTAGAGGTTAGCACTCTGGCCTTTGAAGAACTGGGTCCCAGGTTTGAATCTTGGCCAGGACACTATCTGCATGGGGTTTGCACGTTCTCCCCGTATCTGCGTGGGTTTGCTCCCACATTCCAAAAACATGCAGTTAGGTTAATTGGCTTCCCCCCAAAAATTGACCTTATACTGTAATAATGACATATGACTATAGTAGGGACAATAGATTGTGAGCTCCTTTGAGGGACCGCTAGAAACATGACTATGGGCTTTGTACAGCGTTGGGTAATATGTTGGTGATTTATAAGTATATTATATACTAATCATATATTAATCATTTGATAAATTATGCATTATTAGTTGATATAACTTTTGCATCTAGTCCCGTATAAGCACCTCACCAGGAACGCCCCATGAAGGGAAATCCCTCTCCTCCGAAATGCATACAGAGGAGAGGGGGTGTCCCCATACCCCGGAAGTGGCAATGCCGGCGGCAGTAAATGGGGAAGGGAGGCACAACAAGGATCAAGAGCTGCGGGTTGCAGACCCCTGCCAGGCCAGGGATTCGGCCGGATCGACCATTAAAATACTATGGAGCATTACGTCGGAACGGACTACTGCCTGGGCTGTATCTGGCCTAAAGGCCGGAGTTTGCCCACCCCTGGCCTGGGCAGTAGAGAATGAATGGGGGAACAAAGCCTCCCGGGATACCTAGGTCACGCATCCTAGGAGGCTCTTGGCCGCTCAGAGATACTCAGTCATGCGCAGGAGGAGACTTTTTGTGAAAAGAGAAAAAAATTGCCAACCTCACGCATGCGCAGTAAGATCAGCAAGTTTTTTTTCCCATCTACGTCACCCGATCTCACGCCTGGGTCAGGTGACGTAGGAAGAGGAACCCCGAAGAAGAGAAGATGGCGGGCAGGAAGATGGATACCAGAACGACACGGGACCTGATGAAAGAAACCTCCCGACCAATCGATTGCCCTGCCGGAATAAAGATAAGTACATTTTTTTTGTTTTGGGAGACTTTTGAGTTTAGTTCCTCTTTAAAAAAGTAGTCATGAGATAAAGAGTTTGTCACTCGTATTGACGCGCCATGCCTTGTTCTGTCCCTCAGCTACTTCCTGTCCCAGTGACAGCCATGCCACCTTTTGTAGTATGGGTGTCACAGGAACAGGAAGTGAGGAAAAATCTCCTCCAATGACCCATAATTTAAATCTAAAACAGAGTTTTGCCACCATGGCAGGGAATTTACCTTCTGGTTGATCCTGGTCACCTGGTTAGGGGCCCCTGGTCGTAGGGCCACTTGGTCAGCCACGTTTTTGAGCTGCAGCGCTGCGTCCATCATCACTGGCGCCCCAATGGTGCCCTCTCCCCCGGTCACCTCGGCCAGGGTGCCCCCGGGTACCAGGCTGCCGTCCGGTTGCACATAGTAGATGGTGTCGGTGTGGGCGATAGACTGCAGAAATTCCGAGCTAATATCCGTCGCCCTCATTTCCTCACCGGTCGCCCCTTGCAGTACCACCACCTGCTGCCCGGGCTCCAAGTCACCGCCGACCACCACCTGCATGAACTCCCCTGCCGCCTCTGCCGCCATTTTGTCGTGGCCGATCGGCGCCGCCATCTTGTTGGAGGTTGTGACGCACTTACAATCGCCGGTCAAACCGCCTCGATCTCTCCAAAGACCGATTCCTGGCCGTCCAGTGTTTCGTGTCGATCGGTACCGGTTCCGTTTCTAAGGGCGGGGATCCTCCCCTATTCTAAAAAGGTCAGGAGCAAGGGGCGTGGCTCAGCGCACTACGGCTCGCGATGAGCGCCAATCTCCTGAGCGCGTTTTGCCTCCCGCTTCATGTAGTCATGTGACCGTAGGATATGTCACCCCAGGAAGGCATGCCCAATCAATAGCCGAGAATAAAGAAACATGTGCCCAAGGCAATTGATAGCTGATGAACCACGAACACGTGTCCTTGTGCAATCCTAAACAGGGCTGTACAAAGTCATGCATGACAGATGTCCATCTACACACTTATAAATGCAAGAGGTCCTTTCAATAAAAATAAATTAAACATTACAAAACTACATTAATAAGGAAAGCAATTCCATAATAACTCAGATGAGAGTTATGCTCAAATTCAAAAGCACTGAATGTAATATAAGGTCATGTAAGGTAAGGACGGGGATAACACAGCACGTGCTGCCCTGCGGGCATTGGTGGATGTTGTAGCAGCCGCATAATGTAATTTGTGATAATTCCTATGAGCAAAACGTATCTGGCCCGTACGGGGATCGAACCCGCGACCTTGGCGTTATTAGCACCACGCTCTAACCAACTGAGCTAACCGGCCAAGCTGGTAGATTATCTTTCTTTGAAATTACATAATGCTGGAAAATATTACTAAAGGGGTCCTAAATGATATATCTGCCAAGCCAGAATATTAAAAGAGCTGGACAAATGAAGTTAAGAGGGCTGCAAGTATTGCGTCCCTATAACCCTATACCAGGGTTGTCAAACTCAAATACACAGTGGGACAAAATTTATTAATTGGTAACCTTTTTGCACAGACTAACAATAATAATAACAATATTCTCCTATGAAAATCCAACCATTCAAGTCCATGTCTTGGAGTAGCAAGGAAAAGTACAGCTGAGGGGGAGTGCTGGAAATGCCAGACGCGGCCAATGCGGGGCTAAATCTTATGAGTAGCCCGCTGCTGGAACTCTCTCTTCATTGAAATAGCGCCGCTACTAAAATTCCCTGCACTTGCGGCTATAAAACAATCCAATGCAGGGCAACGCATAGGCAGAGAGCCCCCTGGTCTATAGACGCGTGATTCCAGAAGTTGTAGTAGTGGCGCTATTTCAATGCAGTGGCGGACCAGCTTCATTTCTTATTTAGGATTCCTTTGCGGGCCAAAAAAGAGAACGTTGCGGGCCAGATTTGGCCAGAGTTTGACACCCCTGCTGTATACTATTTACAATGATTACAAAAAATTGGTTACTTATGGTTCCCACTCTTTAAGCTAGTTTCCAGAAATCATCATCCGCTCTGGAAGTTTGGTATCTTGATTATGTCATTGAATTATTTATCTTCGGGGTTAACAGCCTTTAGATAACATTACAGATGTAAATGTTATCCCTGATAAGTCACACTATTATCAACTCTGAACAGGGACGCAAGTTTGAATAACTACACACATATACATCCTTAACAACATTTACCTGGATGTCCTCTACATATGCCCAGCTCCTTTTATATCCTGGTACAAACCACATAGTCAAACACCACATATGCATGTGTTCTCTATCCCCTGAGGAAGCCTTTATAGGCGAAACGTGTCGGGTAAAAGAGTTAAATGACTATTTTGTGCCTGTGATGACACCTTATATGTTCACCAAATAAAGAAATTATATGTATGTATGTAATAGGAGCACTATGTCTAGAATTTGAACTAGCATAGGAGATCTGTGTTAGAACTCAGCTTTTCTTTTTTACTATTATGTTACTTTTTATTATATAATTAAATGAGTTACCTTTTTAAAAAACATATTGCCAAAAAAAAGCCTGCTCTCTCTTTCCCTTTCACATATTGACATAAAAGTGGACTAAGCATTTTACAAACTGTTGGTGGTATGTTTGGTGTAATTAATATTATTATTATCCTTTAACATGTCAACATTATGCAGCGCTGTGTATTATGTAGGGTGGTGCAGTATAGTACAGAATATTTAGGTTTTTAAACCCAGCAGTTTGTTGTCTGCACTGAAACCTATCATATTAGAACATGCATAGAGTTCTGATTTATTTATGTTTGGGCTCATTCTGAAATGAAACAAATAATGAACAGCAAGTACATTGCCTGCTGAATCAATAAAAATACAATAAATAGTAAAATATTATCAATCTTACAGTGGCTACATTCACTTGCAAAGACTTTCAGTATAGCCATCCCAATGTCTTTGTTCTAAATAAGCTTTTGGAGTCATGCAGCACACAGTTGCCCGGCTAGCTCAGTCGGTAGAGCATGAGACTCTTAATCTCAGGGTCGTGGGTTCGAGCCCCACGTTGGGCGCATCTTTTTTTTTTTTTCATTATGACATATATTTTGAAGCGGGTGAACAATTATTATTATATACCGCAATGCTGCCCTAAGAAAATGTTTTTTTTGTTTTTTTTTTATATTTCACTTATATATATGTTATATCCAGGGAGCCAGGCGTACATTTCCTGCACGTATCCCGAACATCTGAATGGGCGGAGTCAAGAGCGTTGTGACGTCTATCGTACGGAGACTCCGCCTTCTCTGGTGTCCTAGTGACAGGAGGTGGAGGCCTCATTGTCAGGGTTGTGAGCGGTTACCTAGGAGACGGTGATACAACATGGCAGCCTTGTGTTCTTCAGGCCAGTGCCCGGGTTCGTGAGGGAGAGGAGGGAGCGATGCCAGTGCCAGCCCCCGGCGCTCAGTCAGCTGTGAGAGGCTCTGTGTGGTGCCGGTGACACCATGAATAGTAAGTCAGTGCTGGAGCCAGTGTGTGAGGAGCTGAGCACTGGGCTGCCATAGAGGAGACATTGCTAATAATACTAAATTCATACAGGTCATGTGAATATGATTGTGAATGTGTTATGAATGTGTGTATTTTGGTGTTATAATATAATGCTCATTATCTCTGCAATAACATGGTGCCCATTTGGGATCTCAAGTCTGTAGGATGGGGAGAAAATTAAAAAATACAACTTACCTTTACAGGTGTGAAGCCGCCGATCCCTACACTAACCGGTCCAGTAGGTCCAACGCCGCCCAGACTTTTCGGTACGGACTGGACAGCGGGCGCCGCCATCTTCTTCCTACTTCTTCTGGCTTCTGTTCACATCACCCAGTCTTGCACTGCTGGGAGTGAGATCGGGTCATGTGTTTTCCTGAAAATGTAAAATGATCCTACGCATGTGCAGGAAGCCCCCTATGACACATGCCCAATCTCACACATGTGCAGGAAGCCCCCTATGACACATGCCCGATCTCACACATGTGCAGGAAGCCCCCTATGATGCATGCCCAATCTCACACATGTGCAGGAAGCCCCTTATAACGCATACCCGATCTCACACATGTGCAGGAAGCCCCCTATGGCACATGCCTGATCTCACACATGTGGAGGAAGCCCCCTATGACACATGCCCGATGTCACACATGTGCAGGAAGCCCCCTATGACACATGCCCGATGTCACACATGTGCAGGAAGCCCCTTATAACGCATACCCGATCTCACACATGTGCAGGAAGCCCCCTATGACACATGCCTGATCTCACACGTGCAGGAAGCCCCTTATAACCCATGCCCGATCTCACAGATGTGCAGGAAGCCCCCTAGGACTCATGCCCGATGACACATGCCTGATCTCACACATGTGCAGGAAGCCCCCTATGACACATGCCCGATCTCACACATGTGCAGGAAGCCCCCTATGACACATGCCTGATCTTATGCATGCACAGAAGGAGCAGCCTCCTGGGATATGTGACACAAGTATCTTAGAAGGCTGCAGGTTTCCCCTTAAGCTGCAGTGGTAAAAAACAGAAGGGAAGGGTCCACCACAAAATATATATATGGAAGGATAGCCACCCTTTTATATAATCTTAGAAATGTGGTGATAGGTCCCTTTTAGGTGGAAAGTTAACAAAATCTTCCTCAACAGGCGTTCCATTCCATCATGCTGTATACCAAGTGGCAGTATTTGCTCCCATCCTTACTTGTTCCTGCTTCATGATTTTTCCCCCCCCCCCCCCCTTCTATTCCTGCCTATTTGCCCCTCTCTACCAGTTCTTATCTGAGATTCCCTCCCCCCTCATTTCTGCCCAATAACAGATTTAACTTAATTAACTTAATAAATGGGCGAGTGCCTTTTTTTTTTGGCCTGTGTCACCCCACAGGTAACCCCCCCCCCCACCTATGATAAGGTATTTGGTGCCCCATTGACCGATAGAACATACATAAGCCCCCAACATGAACTGTAAAATCAATAAAACAACAGAATAGCAACTGCAAACAACATACCAGTTTTCATAAACGTCCTCAGTTATTCTTCATCTCTGCAGGGTTTGATGAAGGAGACCATGTGTATAAGATGACATCCCTATCATTGCGGGAGCAATTAAATGCCAGGGAGGCAGAAAGGTATTGGACCTTTCATAGGACAGTTTGGTAATGCTGCCCCAGTAGCCTAATGACCCGTGACAAGTTGCCATGTTTTTGCTCCTCATACAATGTTACACCGTCCTCTTGCATCATTGCAACCCTATCAAAAATAATTTACCTCTGAGTATGGGGCACACCCGAGGCTGCCATCTTCTCCTGGAACCCAGCTTTGTGATCTTATTCCTAATAATAATATTGACAACTTGTCTTATTTTTACTGGCTTGGTTGGTAAAATACCAGCCAGGAGGCAACCCTAGGCACGTCTGAGTTTTGCTGCCTATAACCTGGAGGTCTAGTTATAAATCAGTGAATCTGACATTCACTGAAACATTCCCTGGTTGAGAATCAATTAATGCAAATGAAACAAATGGACCTGGAAAATTCCCCAGCAAAGAATGTAGCAAATGTCAGATTCACTGCTTTTTGGTGTCTGAGTGTCTTGGCCCGGGGCCAATGCTAGAATTCCTTCGGGAGGCTCCAGCATTGGATCATGGCATTGATAATGTACAGTTAAACTTTTCCACATAGTTCCACAATAAAACAAGTGAAAACATTCACAAATGTGAATAAGTAGCTTGCATGTGAGCTGCACTCCATTTATCCTATAACTGTTCCAAGTAGGTGAGTTCTACAATACTGGAAAAGATAGACTATCATAAGAGAACCTGGGTGATCTAGCAAACCTTTATTTCTTAAAAATCATCTGTTATCAAATATTCTCAGTAATGGACCAAATCCATTCCAGGTTTGCCAGAATCAGGTCCATTCTCTCTTTGGGCCTAATTTATAAAATCTCTCCAAGGATGGAGAGGATACACTTTCATCAGTGAACCTGGAATGAATCTGGTCCAGGTTTCAAAACATTTGCTAACAAATAGCAAATGACTTTGAAGAAATCCATACCAAGTTTGCTGAATCACCCAGCTTCACTGATGAAAGTGTTTTCCCTCCAGGTCCATTATATCCTGATGATTGTCACAGAAAATAAAGGTAAATCTTTCTGAGTTGCCAGCAAAGCAATAGGTGGGGAGATATCTGGGAGGAAAAAGAAGTGGGGGAGGAAAGTGACAGGCATGTTGTGTAAAGTGCAGTACAGTTTTTATACCCAGGCTGCAAATCAGCATCTTCAGCAAAACATGTCTTCCTTTAAATTATTACAATTGTTTCTCGGGTTAATTTCAGATCTCCTAGTCTTGTATACATTCCTTCTCTTCGCATTTACCAAGACTTGATAAAGAATGACTTCTCAAACCTCCGAAACATGTTGGATGTTATTGAATACAACATGAAGTGGACTTCATAAAATAGGGCTGATTTAATAAAGCTCTCCAGACTGGAGAAGATAAATTATCAAGGGGGACCTGGGTGATCCAGCAAACCTGAGATGTATTTTTTTAAAGAATTTTCTATTTGCTAGTAAATGCCTTAAATCCTGGATCCATTCCAGGATTTGCTGTATGACCCAGGTTCTCCCATGATCTTCTCCAGTCTTGTAAATAAATCAGGCCCAATGTGTCTGGTGCTTTTCTTCTTTGCACCCCATCTAATACATGCTCATTCCAAATTCTTTTGTTCTCTGGTTCCTACTACATTTGGTAACAATCCAGATGAACATAACAACACCTAAAACATTTAACTTTTTTATGTTTTATTCCAGGGTACAAGAAAATAAATAAAATAGGTGAAGGGACCTTTTCGGAGGTTGTGAAGGTTCAAAGTTTAAAAGATGGAAACTACTACGCTTGTAAGAAGATGAAGCAAGTTTTCAAAAGGTACACAAGCTTTGTGAATTACTGCCATGTTCAGGGGTATAAATAAACTTTATAGAGCCCGGTGCAAGATAACGCAATGACTAACTAGCTAACAAATGACTTTTAAGAAATCCATTCCAGCTTTACTGATAAAAGTGTATCCTCTCCAGTTTTGGAGAGCTTTAATAAATCAGGTCCATTGTGTACAAAGAAGTGCTGCAGGCGCTAAATTGGAGAGGAGTTGGTTCTTGCACAATGTGTTCATTCATAAATAACCCCCTAGACCAACCTTACATTTTGTTGTGATTTTAAAAATTTTAGTTAAGAGCAAACTTCAGGGGAAAATAAACTACTCTTGCAGTGGGACCCCCTGTGCTTGTTCTGACCAGGGGCTTATGAATTAGTTGATATACTTAGGCTGTGTACTGATTTTCCTGAGCTGAAGGTCTGTGATTACCTCAACCATAAAACTAGCTTCTGTTCAGCTCTTCCCCAATATCAAGCCATAACCCATCACTAAGCAATCAACACAGTAAATGTTGTTTTCTAATGGGAGGGATGCAGCGGGGTGCTTCCTGCTTGTTCTTCCCATTCAACCACTGTTGTCTGTTCTACTGTCTCTGAAAATGACTACTAACAATCATTTGCAGGGACTATTGCTGAGCATGTATATGGGCTGTTAATGTATTTCTCTTACCTCTGGCAGCAGGAGTTCTCTTCTTCTACTTGATGCTCTGGAATGTTGGTTGACCCGTTGTGTATTACTGTATGGTGCAGGATTGCTGGTCCCGCAATATATGGGATAGACATGACAGATCAGTAAAGGGAAGAGGGTTTTGTGGACTGGTTGCACAAGGAGGAGGAAGGAGTCATATAACTAAACAAATATAAATCTTCTAGATTGTAAGCTCTTTGGGGCAGGGTCCTCTCCTCCTGTGTCACTGTCTGTATTCAGTCTGTCATTTGCAACCCCTATTTATTGTACAGCGCTCTGTAATATGTTGGCGCTATATAAATCCTGTTTATTAATAATAACAATAATAATAATAATAAAATCACCTTATCCATCATCAAAGGGTTACCTCTTGCAGTAAAGAAAAGGGCTCAATGTAAGTTTAATTCTTTATTTATCAGATTTCACTTTATGCAACATAAATCCAAGAAATTACAGCTTGATATTAATAAATGACATATCTATTTTTCTTCCTCCTCAAGCACAGAGCAAGTGAATAATCTGAGAGAAATCCAAGCGCTAAGGAGGCTTAGTCCACACCCCAACATCCTCAGTCTACATGAAGTGCTTTTGTACGTATCCCATTTTCTACTTATTTTCTGAATGTGAAATGAATTTATTGATTCGTGTTGCATGGTTTTCTATTACATTCCAATATAAAATGCAGGTTATCTGCTTTCACAGTTTGTAGATATGAGTCCTGAGTCACAGATATTCTTTCTGGATTAATCCGAATGTTTTTTTTTTGTGTTCCAGCGACAGGAAATCGGGATGCCTGGCTCTCATTTGTGAATTGATGGATATGAATATCTATGAGCTGATAAGAGGTAAATGAATTCTGCATTAGAAATCCTTTCTCAGCGTTGGTAATTGTATAACCAAATCTACCTCCTTGCACTAAATAAAGCTTGGGTTCATGTATATTTGGAAATCTGGCTTTATTTTATACATAATAGGTGATCAGCAAATATTTGCTATCCCTCAATGCAACCTCATCTTTTATATTTTACTAAAACTAGTAAGTGTAAGTGAGGATTTTATTGTGAGTAAAAGTAAGTGAGGATTTTATTGTATAGAAGATAAAGGAATAATATTAATAGGAACTCGCCTACCCATCTTCTTCTGTCTCTAAAAACCCTCTCTACTTACCCACCATTCGATATCCCCCCTCCTATTGTATGCTGCTTCCCCAACTCTTAGATTGCTTTGGGCAGTGATTTAATGTAGATAAATATGTAGTTTGCTAAAGCTCTGTGTTATTTTCTTCTTTTTTTTTATTGTTATGTGTGCTTTTCAGCCGCTTCCTCCTAATATTTTTAATAATAAACAGTATTTATATAGCGCCAACATATTACAGTGCGCTGTACATAAAATTGGGGTTGCAAATGACAGATACAAACAATGACACAGGAAGAGGAAGAGAGGAGCTTACAAGCTAAGAGTTGGTGAAGCAGCATTGAATAGGAGGGGGAATATAGAATAGTGGGTAAGTAGTGAGGGTCTTAAAAGACAGAAGAAGAGGGATAGGTGAGTTCCTATTATTATTAACATTCCTTTATCTTCTATACAATATAATCCTCACTCACTCATTTTGATAAAGAAAAAAAGATGAGGTTATATAGTTAAGTTGAAAAAAGACAGTCCATTAAATTCAACCACAAGGGGAATAAACATATCCCAGAAATAAAACCGTATGGACATAGTTGGTCCTGAGGAAGGTAAAAAAACCCTGGTACAATTTGCTCCAACAGAAAAAAAATTCCTTCCTGATTATATGATTATATGATGTTCCCTGGATCAGCAGTCTCTGTTATCTTTACTTTAAAGCCTTAATCCCCAGTTATATTCTGTGCTACTAGAGATCATCCAGCTTTTTCTTAAAGCAATCTATAGAACTTGCTGAAACTACTTCCTGAGGGAGCCGTTTCAACATTTTCACAGACCTTAAGCTGCGTACACACGGCAAATTTTTCTCGCCCGATAATCGGTATCGGCCAATTATCGGGCGAAAATCTGCCGTGTGTACAGTCGGTCGTCGTCCATCGTCCGACGACCGTCCTGGCGGATCCATGGACGATGGACGACGACCGATCCTAATGAAAGGGAAGGGGAGAGCGCACAGCAGGGTGCCGCTCCGTCGCTCTCCCCCTCCCCTCTCCATAGAGCATGAACGGTGCTGTATGTACAGCATCGTTCATGCATCGTGCAGTCTTTTCTCGTTGGAAAGGATCGTGAAAGATCCTTTCCAACGAGAAAAATTGCAGGTGTGTACGCAGCTTTACAGTGAAGAATCCCTTTCTTATCCGGAGATTAAACCTTCTAGTGTTGTGTTGAGAGATAGCAAATATTTGCTGATCACCTGTCACTGTCTTGCCTGGCATCAGTCATTAAGGTCTTGGGCACCCTGGAGATAAAAGTAAGCAAAAGTAAGAAAAGTAAGCAAGGGAGAGAGGCTCTGGTGTCAGGTGTGGGGGCCAGCATGTACCCCAGCTTGTAAAAGTTAAATATATCTACCACCTAGCTCGCAGTTGACTTTAAGGTTTACCTCCACTGCCCCCAGGTACTTTGCACCCTTTATCATTTTTTATACTGAATAATAAGTGTCAGGAATAAAGCTTTGCATGTCAAGCTCTATTTTGTTGTTATGTACAAAACAGCTGCTGCTATGTAAAGAAACCTAAATACATGCATGTACATGTTTATCCTGGGAACCCGAGATCTCAATGGAGGTGGATCTGTTCCTCTAAGATTGTTTGCTCTGAGAACAGGGAAATGGGTTAATCATTTACTCATATTGCTTGTTGTGAATTGAGCAGCTCTTGGGATAGTAATGTGACCAAGCGGAGACTCACTGGGCCTAATTTCTTAAAGCTCTCCAAGGCTAAAGATAATAGACTTTCATCAGTGAAGCTAGGTGATCCAGCAAACCTGAAATGGATTTCTTTAGTCATTTGCTATTTGCCAGCAAATGTTTTAAATCCTGCACCAGATCCATTTCAGCTTTGTTGGATCACCCAGCTTCACTAATGAAAGTGTATCCTCTCCATCCTTGGAGAGCTTTAATAAATCAGGCCCAGTGGGTGAACACAGCATGTATGAAGCAGTTACAGATCAGTATAGTATTCCTTGTAAAAGGATAATATATAAAGTACATACAGCAGCACTATCTTTTATTACACTGTGCATGGAAAAGCATTTTATTGTTACTTCTGCAAGTATTTAAAAATCTTTTACATTTTCCAATAATAAGATTTTATTGGCTTGTACATTTTGTACAGTTTGAACAACACACATTTTGTTTTTGTATTTTATATTACCTCTCTATATGATAACCTCTTGGCCCCACTTTGCAATACTGAGGTCCGGAGTTTATCACCCACGGGGGTAATATGCGTACACGGATTGTGAGTTCTCTTCATTAATATGTGGGTGTACATACATAGAATATAATCAATGATGTATGGGTGATAACAGGGCTGCATTTATTTGTGTCTTTACATCTACCTGATATGTAACTCACATTTTTTGTGAGAATGACTAACCTGATAGGTGGATATTTAAGCTGTAAATGAAAATTGTAGAAACAAGCGGACAATAATGGGTCTGATTTAATAACGCTTTCCAAGGCTGGAGAGGATAGACTTTCATTGGTGAAGCTGGGTGATCTAGCACAGTGTTTTCCAACCACTTTTCTGCGGCACACCAGTGTGCCGTGTGAGATCTTCAGCTGTGCCGCTGGAATTTATCCATGTCAGGCTAGGATCGCCATGAGTGTGAGTGGATCTTGGTGCCGTGGCTCAGTTCTGCCCTGCCTTACCCCTCCCTGCTGTTAAACAGCTGCCGGCTGCACGTCTATAGGGATGCTGGAGATGTGTTTCTGTGTGAAAGGGCTCCATGTAACAATGGGGAGGGTTTGGCAGTTCTTTCCTTCCGTTATTCTTCTATGACAGCTGAACTGTAGCTTTCCTGTCACTATAGTCTTGTAGTGCAATGTTCTGCCATTCAATGTCTCATTACCGCCAATCACTTCTGTGGCATTTTTATTGTTGGTAGATCATTTTGACTTGGTCATTTAAAAAGTAGCTTGCGAGCCAAAAAAGTATGGGCACCACTGTCATAGTTCCCGGCTTGTGATAGCACGGGACCCATAGTGTGACAAAGGAATACAGAGGCTGCTCTCTCTCTCCGCTCTCTGCGCCCTCTCTGCACGCTCTCTATCTGCTCTCTCTTTCTCTGCTTTCTCTCTCTCTCTCTCTGCCCTCTCCCTTTTCTATCTGCTCTTGCTCTCTCTCTCTCTCTGCGCCCTCTCTGCACGCTCTCTATCTGCTCTCTCTTTCTCTGCTTTCTCTCTCTCTCTCTCTGCCCTCTCCCTTTTCTATCTGCTCTTGCTCTCTCTCTCTCTCTCTGCTCTCTGCGCCCTCTCTGCACGCTCTCTATCTGCTCTCTCTTTCTCTGCTTTCTCTCTCTCTCTCTCTGCCCTCCCTTTTCTATCTGCTCTTGCTCTCTCTCTCTCTCCCTCTATCTGCTTGTTTTCTCTCTCCGCTTTCTTTCTCTCCTTCTCTGCTCTCTCTCTGCTCTGTCTCTGTTCTCTCCCTTTCTGCTCTCTCACTTTCTCTCTGTGCTCCCTCTCCCTCTCTTCCTGTGCTCTCTCTCTCTTCTCTCTCTCCCCACTTTCTTGCTCTCTCCCTCTCTGCTCTCTCCCTCTATGCTCTCTCTCCTTCTCTGCTCTGTCTCTGCTCTCTCTCTGCTCTGTCTCTGCTCTCTCCCTCTCTGCTCTCTCTCTCTGCTCTGTCCCTTTCTGCTCTCTCTCTTCTCTCTCACTTTCCCTCTCCCTCTCTGCTCTCTCTTTCCCCCTCTGCTCTCTCTTTCTCTCTGTGCTCTCTCTCTTTGCTTTCTTTATCTCTCTCTCTCCCCACTGTCTTTATCTCTCTCTCTCTCTCCCTTTCTGCTCTCTATCTGCTCTCTCTCTCTCTCTCTCTCTTTCTCTCTGTGCTCTTTCTCTCTCCTTTCTTTTTTCTCTCCCTCTCTGCTCTCCCCCCCCCCTCTCTCTCTCTCTCTCTCTTTCTCTGCCTCTCTGGTTGGGTGAGTCATATTGCACCTTAGATAGAACTTCTTTTTATGTATGTTCTTATAACTTGAAGGCATATACTTGTTTCTTTCCCTGTATCCAGTATCTTGATTTCTAGTGTTTGTAAAATTCTAACTTTCAGGGGGTTGTAATTATACTTTCCTTTTTTGTAGAGTGGCTGCTACATGTCACTTGACAAATATTTGACAAAGGCTTTAAAGCTGCCTCATTTGTTTCCAGCATTTTTACTCAGATCAATATTTGGGTATAGCATGTTACTGGGTACTGCAGTAACCATACATCATTCCAGAATATAACTAAATGGAACAGAGATTTACATTAACAGACAAGAATGAAGAGTGCAAAAATATACCTACTAAAATATGACACAGTTTGCACAAAATGTCTTGCACTCTATTATTTTAAAGTTTAGCAGCTTCTTAGCAAGTCTGGTGTTACAAATGTTAATTTGGCAGGTGTAATTTTGTTGAATTAAATGTGGGAGTCTCCAGCTCCAGTGTTATGCTTATGCACAGATAGTGGAGTGATTGGGCTAATAACATATAAAAACTATTTGAGCCAGGAGTTTGCACATGTTCATTTGTTTTTAATATTTTAATCTGCAAAATGATCATTTTAAAGCGGAACTAAAGTAAGAATAAATAAAGAATTGTATTGTGCCATACATGTTCATGCTGTTATGCAAGGTAAACAATATATCATTTTAAATATAAAGTATACTTGGTATATATATAAATAAATATATGTTTATCATTTTTATGGTTGGTAGATCATTTTGACTTTTATTTTAAAAGTAGCTTGCAATCAAAAAAGTGTGGGCACCCCTGATCCAAGTCTTCTAAACAGGCCCAGGTCTCGCACCTGGGTGAGTATAAATAAATTGAGAAACTATATTGTCATTAAATATATTGTATTAAGCTACGTACACACGTCAGATTTTTATCGCCCGATAATCGGCATTCACTTGATTGATTTATGTTACACAGAATTATGATCTGTTTTTGTTACTTTAAACTAATACAATTGAGTTTGCAGTGAAAAAGTTTTCTCTTTTCTATTCTTTTCACAACTATAAAGGATATATAAAAAGATTTTTATTTGTTTTGTTACTATAAAGGCAGAAGCGGGGTTGCAAAGCTTTTTTTTGTGTTTTGTTCATATTATTTGTGTCCGTAAGATTTTTGTTCTAGAGATATCGCCCACGCTGCTCATCGCTTTAACTTTACTTCTATCTCACAGAGCGAAGACACCCATTAAACGATAATAAAATCCGTAATTATATGTACCAGCTGTGCAAATCCCTGGAGCACATTCACAGGTAAGCCGGAGTGCACTGGATTTTATTAGGTAGAAGCCTGGATTGTACATCCAGGATGTGGTACATGTATTTTGTGTTCTTTGGGTTTTCTGCCAAGAGACAATCTCAGACTTGTTATATAACATCTGTTACCTGTGACTTTTCAGTCTCCTTACAGCTTATTCTTCAGGTTGAATCAGATTTATATCCTCTGGAGCAGTTCCGTTGTCTTGAATAGTATGGTGGCAGGAGCAGTGCACTATGGGAGGAACCTATGCGAGTTTACTTTTTGTCAATAAACAATACAGTTTAAAGTGGCCTTTTGTACCTTTTACTATTAAAATAACTTCAGAGAATTCCTGCTACATTTACTATATCAACAGATCACAGTACATTAGTGGGGTGGTCAGTGGGAAGAATTCCTCTTACATTGCTGGCCATTGGGAAGAATGTCACCCTTACAGGTATCCAAAAACATCATTGGTGTCACTTATACTGACCTGAGAAGCACAAACTGCTTCAAGAACCTCCAGCAACCTCTGGAAGAACCCTGGGGTTACACAGATTCCTGGTTGAGAAACCCTGATTTAAAGTCCATAGTAATCATAAACACCTTACCGTGTCAAAGAATATCTTCCCCAGCAAGTGTATGTTTCTTTTCCCACCGTGTCATCCACCATTGCACACATTTCTGTGCTATTCCATTTTGCTATTTATGGTAAACACTATATTTGTTCTACTACTATTTTTGAGACCTGTATTAGTAATCTTTTTGCCTAAAGTTATTTGTATGGTTGTTACAGAAATGGAATCTTTCATCGTGATGTTAAGCCAGAAAATATTCTTATCAAGGTAAGACATTTATTTCACAGTAAATACACTATGAGTTCTATTTATAAAATATTCCCCTGTCATACTTGTTTATTTTCTATTGTGACAGCTGTGCATTCTTGTTTTAATAGTGGGGATATGACCATCTGTGGGCGGATTTCAGAGGAATTATTTAAATAATAATAATAGGAATAATTTAGAAGTAGAAGCCTTAGAAGCCTTTATGTCCAATAGTCCATCACACTTATATGAACTTGTTGGACATCCCTTTCCCAAATCACAGATATTAAATTGGAAGTACAGTCTGACATAACATAACATAAATAGAAGCCTATTTACCAACTGATCACCTATATAGTTATGTTACTGGTCTTTTCCCAATGTTATTCCTGTAAAATCACATTTTCCCTATTTTGCAGTACATTCCCTTTAGTATTATCACTACACAATATTTTTTATATCGCCAACATATTAGCACAGTGTTAGCAGCTATAATACATGCTTGGGTCATATCTTATTCAGAGGTAAGACTGTTCAAGTAAGAAAAAGCATTGTCAATTAATCTATGTTCTCCTGGTTTGTTTAATTAGCAATTGGAATTTTTTTTACCTACACCCCTACATTAAATAATCACAGCAGGAGCTAAGTGCCTGCACACTTCCAGTAGGTTCTGAAGAAAAGTGAAACTAAGTCAGTTTAAACTCTTTAGGTACTAATTTAAAAGAAAGGGATTCTGTTTCTAGAAGTATTGAGTAGCAAAAGTGTGACAAATCTATTGGAGCAGAGGGGAAATTGTGACTTTTGATTTTTGCTTTAATATGCCCCTACCTCCGCCTTTTGCAGCTATAACATCTTCCGCTGCTCTGGGAAAATATTCTAGTTTTTTTGGAGATGTTTGTGCTTATTCAGGCAAACAAAAATAATTTTTAAGGTCAGGTACTGATCATGAATGAAAAGACCTGGCTTGAAATCAGTGTTTTAATTTATTCTAAGAGTTCTTAATAGGGATAGGGTCATAGCTCTGTGCAGGCCATCAAGGTTCCCCACACCAAACTCAACAAACCATATCTTTATGGGGCTGGCTTTCTGGAACTGAAAGAATAAAATGCTGGAACAAAAAAACCCTCCTTAAACTTTAGTCAGGAAGTGCAGAATTGTCTTTTTTTGCTGTACCATTACTAGTCTCCTGGGAACATATGAATTCCGTATTCTGAAGGGTTGTCCACATAATAAAGAAAAACAAGTAAGCAAACAGAAATGGAGGGATTTACCTGTGCAAGACATTGCTATTGATAGGAATT
>NC_092869.1:41194880-41227580 GCF_032062135.1 Pyxicephalus adspersus
TTTTCTTTCTTGTTGCAAATCCGAATATGCTCACTTTCAGACCCCTTGACATTGGTGATCTGGACGATTAGAGAAAGCAAACGCTAACAAGTTGGCGCTATATAAATCTTGTTTAAAAGTAATAATAACAGGGATACAAACAGCAATACGCTGATGGCTGTTCCTTTCCCTCACCACTCACCAAAACAACTTTGCCTTTAGTTTAACATCTAACACAATCTGACCACATGAGGGCGCTGTTCTATTAGAAAATGTCACTAGCACAACAGAAGCTGCAAACTGATTTTAAACTCAATATGGATAAATAGGTTTATTCTTCTTTCTATATACAGTGATAATGTTATCTTACGTTTCAGGCTGTTTAACAAGGACAGTTTACTGATTTATGTCAATACTTGATGATATAAAGCCCAGCTTCAGGCTAGCTTATGTCAAGTTACCATTGCCATTTGTGTCCTTATCAGGGATATATCCGTTCCTTTCTTCCTATCAGGACAAGTTCTCTCCTTCCTAAAGCGATAGTTGCCTTGCTATCAGTGGACTAGAGATCTACAAGGTCTTGGGAAGGATATGTGACTATTAAGCGTCTTCCTTGTGGAGTAGGGCGGTTCATCGGTTATGGGTCCTCTCACTTGATATGGATATGGAGTGTCATAAGTGTCAGGAACCTTGCGTCCCAAGAGATTCAGGGTTCAAGTCCTTTTCTCATTGGACAAAGAGCACCTGAACACTTAGTTATTGCATTTAGTTTTTTCTGCACCTCATAAGAAAAAAAAGATTTATTATTATAGGATATAGTCCTGTCACATGCCTATTATTATTAATATTATTATTAAGCGGGATTTATATAGCGCCAACATATTACACAGCTCTGTACATTAAATAGAGGTTGCAAATGACAGACAGACACAGACAGTGACACGGGAATAGAAGACCCTGCCCCAAAGAGCTTACACTCTAAGAGGTAAGGTAAGTATCACACAATAAGAGGGGAGATAGGGAGTGGTGACTACAAGAGACAGAAGGGTAGGTGTGTTGGAAAAGATGGGTTTTGAGTGCTCTTTTAAAGGAGCAGAAAGTAGGAGCAAGCTAAAAAGGACGAAGAAGACCATTCCAGAGAGTTGGGGCAGCTCTAGAAAAGTCTTGGAGCCGTGCGTGTGATGAGGTTGTGAGTGAGGAAGTCATTAGTAGGTCATTGGAGGAGCAGAGAGAGCGGCAGGGGGAGTATTTTTCTATCAGGTCAGAAATGTAAGTGGGACAAGAACTATGGAGGCATGTGAAGGCAAAGCACAGGAGCTTGAATTTGATTCTAAGGTGAGTCTGGCTGCAGCATTCATAATAGATTGTAGAGGAGAAAGACGAGTTAGAGGAATACCAGAAAGGAGGAGGAGGTTACAGTAGTCCACACGAGAGATGATAAGAGCGTGTACAAGGGGTTTGGTGGTCTCTGGGGACAGGTAGGGGCGGATTTTGGAGATAAAAGTGACAGGACCTGGAAATTTTTTGAATATGAGGGGTAAATGAGAGGGCAGAATCGAAGGTGACACCAAGACAACGTGCCTGAGGGGAGGGCTGAATAACAGTGGTATTAGCTGTTAGGAATATGTCAGGGGGAGATTTGGAATTTGAGGGGGGTAAGATGATGAGTTCTGTTTTATCCAGAATTCTGTCAGACATCCATGATGAGAAGACTGTCAAGGCAGCATGAAACCTTATCCAGGACTGAAGGAGACAAGTCGGGGTGGACAGATAGATTTAAGTGTCATCAGCACATAGATGGTACTGTTACTTCTCTAAATGACCCCCTGCACTGATGTAAAGTTTGTAGCTTCCCTGCACCCTCTCTAGTGCTGGCCGATGTAGAGGGGGCCTATGCCAGCATCGCGGATCAGCATTCCCATCTGACTGTGTCAACAAAAACTCAGCAGAGAGTTGTGAAAGCCAGAAGCACATGTGTGTGTGTGTGTGTTTCTAAGTACAATAACACCATAAATGGTCTATTTTTCTCTACATTTCAGGCTCCATCCTCTCTTTCCTGGCTCAAACGAACTGGATCAGATATCCAAAATCCACGATGTCCTTGGTACACCAACATCAGCTGTGCTCAAAAAGTTTAAACAGTAAGCAAAGTAATTGTTGTTTAAACTAATAGTTAAAGGAGTGTTCCAACTTTTTATCCCAGGATATGAAAAAGACTCAATCACTATTTCAGTGTGCTTACTTAGGTCAGATGTTATTTTTGCTCCAACAAGGAGGTTGTTTGATATACAAATCACCAACAGCAATCAGTATAATTTATAGGAGGGGACAGGAGAAGGCAATAATGGATTAATAAAAGGTCAAAGAAAGGTAAATATATATTGGATAAAACAAATTTATAAGTCGTAGGTAAAAAATGTAAAATAAACCAATTACATTTAGGCTTGAAAAGTCAAGGGTCAGGGGTCACCAGACACTTGCTGCTTTGCCAACTCCCTAATTACACCTAAAGCCATGTTACTCTAATAGGATAAACCCGACCCCAAACCATTGTGGTTTGCTTTTAGGAATCAAGTCCTCTTTTCACATTTTCTTTTTATTGCAGAACACTGGGTAATATTTTGATGCCCTATAAAAAAGCTTAATAAATATAATAAAAATAATGTATGTACTATGATCCACCTCATCATTTGCTTATGTGCAAATAGCTTTGGTAACTGAATTTGACTTCCCATCAGTACTTCCTGTAGAGTGGGAGAATGAGCAGTAGCAGCAGAAATATGGGGAATGGGATGAGATCAAAAGGAGCAGAAAGCAAACTTATCAGTCTGCTACTGCTCATTCACTATCCACTTAGAGGCTGTGGGGTTGAATGGTGACCTACCCTTATATGTAAAGGAAAAATGGTAATTATTTCTTATTTTTTTTAAATGCAACACCCTTTAAAAAAAAAAAAAAAAAATAGGTGCAGCACCTTCCCTTTAAGAGCCTTTCGGGTTACCTACGTCACGCATTTTGAGAGGCTCCGGATGCTCCTTCTGCGCATGACCTAATCTCCGACATACGCAGAAGGGGCATTTTTTCTATTGAGGAAAAAAGATGCTGATCTCACACAAGCGCAGTGGGAATCGGCTCTCTTTTTTTCTCCCCTTTACAGTAGGACACCTGAGCAGTGCGAGATTGGAAGACATGCCAAGAAGACCAAGGAAGAAAGAAGTGGACAACGAAGATGGTGGCGCCCGACGCTTCCTCAGTGCCGAAACAAAGAGGAATCCAAGGACGACATGGGACCAAATTGTGGGAAGGACCAGCTTAATCGAGCCATCCGCTTTAACTTCAATTGAAAAAGTCAGGTCACTAGGCAGGCTCTAGCAAGGGTTAATCACCTGCTTGATCAATTACATTAACCCTTGCTACAATACCTATACTAGCCACAAGGCATATAAATCTATATTAAACACATATATTATTATTATTATTTTAATATTATTTTTATTAAATAGGATTTAAATAGTGCCAACAAATTACACAGTGCTGTACATTAAATAAGGGTTCCAAATTACAGACAGATACAGACAGTGATACAGGAAGAGGAGAGGACCCTGCACTGAGGAGCTTACAGTCCAGTAGGTAGGGAAGTAACACACAATAGGAGGGGAGATGTTACCTTAATAAAACAAGAGGTGACATCAGATTAGGGCAAAAAAAAGCCGTACAAGAAACCAGTAAGATTTTTGCTGCAGTGTTCATAACCCAACAGGAACCTGCTGATAATAGGGGAAAGCAGATTTTATCTGTCTGCTGCTTCTTCTTTTAATGTCCAGTCCCTTGCTGGGGGTAAGAGAAGATTTGTGTTAGCTAATTGAAGAAAAAACAGATCCCCTGCCCTGCCAGACAGAACTGTGTTGTATGGAAAAGCTTTGTAAATCTCAGGTCTGAATGGATAGAAATATAAACCTTTTGGCAGGTAAAATATTTCCATATATTTATTTCTTCTGTGTTGTTTAGCTGTTTGCTTTATGAACTGAGCCTCGCATGGCTCATGCGGATATAATGCCGTACTCTACGTTCAGATTTTTATTTCTTTTGTTTTGTAATTGTATTACTTCACATTACGGAAGCTCCCCAGATATCAGGCTCTTGGAGGAGTAAGATGAACCTGGCATGTTTATCTCCTACCTGCAGATAAGTAACATTTTCCTAGATAAGCACACTAAAGCATTTGCATTGTCAAGGGAATTGTGTTGCTCTTAAGCTGCGTACACACTTCCAATTTTTGTCGTTGGAAAGGATCTTTCACGATCCTTTCCAACGACAAGGGAGTGCACGATGCATGAACGGTGCTGTACATACAGCACCGTTCATGCTCTATGGAGAGGGGAGGGGGAGAGCGACGGAGCGGCACCCTGCTGCGCGCTCTCCCCTTCCCTTTCATTAGGATCGGCTGTCGTCCATCGTCCAAGGATCCGGCAGGTCGGTCGTCCGGACGATGGACGACACCGACTGTACACACGGCAGATTTTCGCCCGATAATTGGCCGATGCCGATTATCGGGCGATAAAAATCTGACGTGTGTACGTAGCTTTAGTCAGCAGAGCCTGAACTGTCACCAATGATGTAAATGAGGTTATAGAAGCTGAAAGGAAGCATTATAGTGCATTTTAAGACTCGTTTTTTTTTCATTTAATATGCTGGATCACCCAGGTTCTCCCATAATAGTCTATGCTCTCCAGAGTTTTATAAATCAGGCCGAACATTTTCCAGCACTGAGCAGATAAATGACCTGTTTATACTATACAACACCTTTTTCCTTTTGCAGATCAAGAGCAATGAGTTTTGATTTCCCATCAAAAAAAGGAACAGGGATCAGCCGACAGTTGCCAGGCCTCTCAGCGGACAGCATCTCACTTATGTGTGCCATGTTGGAGTACGACCCAGAGGAACGGATCACCGCAGGACAGGCTCTCCAGCATTCTTACTTTGCAGAATCCAGGTATAGCATGACTAGCTCAATATTTCTCGGCCTTTTGGCTAAGATCAAGTGTAGTATCTGTTCTTATCAGTGTCAGGAGAGGAACGGTCTGGTATTCCTTTCAGGGGAGGATGCAGTGGCTCAGTACGCCTGTACAGTGTGGTCTGGCCAGGGAAAGGCATGGGGCCTGCCCGGATAAGGAGCTGCCGGAAAGCAGCCTAGCCCACTGTGAAGAGGTGAAGAAAGCTATGGTCTCGTCACTACGCCTGGGGGCGCTGAATCACGTTAGGTGTCATCCCCCTGGCGTATCGACCCAGGGGTACCTTTGAGTTATGGGGGACTCACTGTTTAATGTACACTGGCAAGTCACATTAAGCTGATTTAGCACTGCTTTCATTCTGCATTAGCTGCGGTTAGTGCAGATGGGCAATTTTTAAAACCTGCTAAGTGTGTTATGCATTGAGCACTTATATTTTTATGTTGTCACTTGTGGGGTTTCTGTGTGACCACTGACGATGGAGTCGTCCCCTTATGGGTCGGCCCTGATGTCTGGGAATTGCTCTGGCCTTATGGTCAAGCGCTTTCCCTGTGAATCTCGCTTCCGCAGAGCTCCCTGCCCAAATATCTGGTGGGAAGGTTTTGGCCAACCCACAGAGAAAGTAACCTGTTTGATTTCAGTCAGACGGGCTAGTAGGCCCACTCATCTTCACCTGGGTGGTTATAGTACCCAGACCCTGTCAGCAGCGTAGTGCACCTGGGGGTCTGGGGAACCTGGGTGGTCACAATGGGGATCACAGTGGCACCCCAGTGCACGTTTTTTGTGGTGTGTTTTTGCGAATCCACTTTTTTACTGAGCACCAGGGTTTGTGTGTTGAGGATCATGACTAGCGGGAATGCAAAAAATAAAAAATGACTAGCTCAATATATTTTGGCTTTGTCTAGCACTCTGTTACAATTTCTGTTCACGTGTCTGTGGAACTCTACTATTGCTTTTTAATTACAATGGACAGAAAATGGGCAGAGTGCTTAACAATTATTGAACATTTCAATGTCAGGGAAACACTGGTTTGTAAGGCTTACCAAGTAGGAGCCTAGCTGGCTGCTACAGGCAGAATGACTTTTTTTACTCAGTGTGCCGTGGCCTTTTTCGGCAGCATACTGCCATGGTACAGCCCCATCTCCAATACCTTCCTTCAGAGCATGTCACAGCATTATGTTTTTTGTTTCTGTACTGAGAAATAGATTTTATTACCCCCCGTAACATCAGCTGAGACACTGATTATATCTCATAGGTGTAAAATTCTTGCAGGAGCAGCTGCTGAGAGCTCAGTTCCTATAGGCACACCCTATAATGTACATCTCCCAAGAGCTCTTTCTCTACATACAGACAGGCAGGCTCTTGAGAATTAAAGCAGCAGTCTTGTTTTGCTGGGGGGAAAAAAATATAAAAAATGTATGCATGCGAGGAACATGGCTGTAGTTTGTAGTCCAGCAGGCAGGTGAGACTGGTAATAACTATGGGGATTTCAGCCCAATTAGAAAGTTAGTAGGTCATTTAATGTCAGACAAATCAACTGGTATTTTTCTGTATTCATGGGGTTGAAAGAAAAGCCTATAAGTGAATTTGTACTGACATTAGCTGTTATTGCTCAACATTCGTATAATAGTGTTAAGAAATGTTTTTAAGCCGAGTGGGAAGAAGTTGTAGGGTCACAGTACAGGGGCTGCCACCCACCGCCTCTTCAGTAACCACTCAAAAACAGCCGGGTGGTTACTGAAAAGTGCCGGGTGGTGCACCCAGCTAAAAAGGTCTGGGGGAGAACACTGAATATTTTATTAGTCTGTTCACTTCTCAAGTACATGGAAGAGCCAGATCTTGTATTCCTCCCCTGCCCTCACCCTTCATAGTACTGAAATACCACTGCGCTTGTACTTATCCAGTTTTTTTACCACAGTCATCCTCACGATTCTGATGTTCCATCCTCAGGACATTAGAGAAGCACAGTCTTTCCCGAAAATTCCAGATGGCCGAAAAATCCAACACTGCAGGTTCCATGAGTTATTTGATGCGGATTGCTGGGCAAGGAAGAAGGCAGGTAAAATTTGCTGCTTGTTCGATGAAATATAAAGCTCAGGTGGAAGATAGGGCAGGCCGATGACACCGTAATAATATTAAACCTAACACAAAACTTCACAAAGAATAACAGCCATATTTATTTTACTGTAGATCAGAATGAAACATCCTGAGTATGGATGTAACAGAGAAAACGTCCAATCTTAATGCATAGTGCTGGGCTAATAATATCAATGTTTCTGTTTTTATTATAGCATTGGCATTTCCGTGTCAGCCATACTCTTTTCAATGGACTAGTAACCTTTAGACTCATTGCACACGTTTGGTTTTGTAGCATCTACAACATTGCTTTCCTGGACAATGAAATAGCAGCAATTAACAACCAAGTTATCCGTAGGATTTTCGCATCTGCTGATGACCAACACTAGCAATATATAGTCACCTATACAGACACTTGAGTGGGCAGCAAGTGTACATAGTAAGCTATATATCATCAGAGAAAACAATATGAGAGAATTGTATAGCTACAAAGGTGTTGGTGGTCTTCAAATTTAAGGATAACACTGCACACAAAGTACAGTTATCTGGACCCCTCCTTAGGATGTCTGGATACAGAGATCTGGCCCAGCAACCCTGTGCACCTCCAATCCATGTTGGTAATGTTAAACAATTGTCATGGCGTCCCTCTTACAAAAGCTAGGCAATAAAAAGGAAGGGGGGATTGCCACTTTATGGAGGTAATGTTGCCAGATTCTTCTTATCAGTTGCCAAGTCTATCTAGTCACCATAGGAAGGGGTCAAATCTATTTTGGTGTGCACTTTGGGGAAGGGGGGACAGCAACCTGTACTCTTGTGTGCTGGTGCACTCATCCTGCAAAAAAGAACTCCATAGCAGCATACAGGTTGGATGCAAGGCTTTAATTTCTCATAGAATAGTGGATCTGCCCCTTTAACCCCAAAGGCCCATACTATGCCTTACCTTGCACCTCCCTTTACCTTGCCCCATCAGTTAGATTTGATCACAATTCCCTTACCCTGCTGTATCAAGCCGTCAATGTATTGTATAGGGAACATGATTTTTATTCAATATTATTTTCACATAATTAGGATTCAAAAGAAAATGGGTCGGTTCTGGACTTTTTAATCAGTAAAGCTGGGTGATCCAGCAAACCTGGAATAGATCTGGTCCAGGATTCAAAACATTTGCTGAAGAAATCCATTCCAGGTTTGCTGGATCACCTAGTTTCACTGATAACAGTGTATCCTCCCCTGCCTTGAAGAGCTTTATTAAGTCAAGCCCATAATCTCTAATTCTGCTTATTCACCTATGGGTCAGGTGAGGTCATGCTTTCTATGGGTCAGGTGAGGTCATGCTTTCTATGGGTCATGCTTCCATTGGTGACTGCATTCGTCTCAGCTAAGTGCAGCACTCAGTCACATTAGAGCGGACCATTCCGATGAGCCCAATGACACATTATAAAGCAAGATTCTTTCCAAATGGTTCTACTCCACCAATCTCTGTCTGTGCTGGTAGACATAAGTGATCAATTTCTTCTATAGGCTCTCTGCAATTTATTACTTGGACTGGAAGTATGCATTGGGCCTATTCTACAATTTTGGTTGTGTGTTCACCAGCTAGACATAGGAAGTCCGGGCTGCAGGTTTTATCATCTTTAGGTATTTAGAACAAGTTTTCATAAGTCCAGTAAACAAGAACAAAGGTCAACAAGAACGTTTTCCAGACTACATAGTGAAAATTATTCCTATAGGGCCATAGTCTTTCCTAAAGTAAAAGTAACAACACACTCTACCAAATGGATTTCTGCTTTAAGGGGCAGAGAACAACTTTATGATCTTGTTAGTATAACAGTGATTATGGTCTTGGAGGTATAAATATTTAATTTATTGGTGACCCTCGAGTGCTTTCTTACTATCTGCCATCTGTATGCTGCCATGGAAAATTAAGGAAAATCATATTCCTCATATAACCTTAGTTTCCTTTCCTGATGAGTCTTTGTGTCTGCGTAGGACTCCAATCCCTGTTTTCCTAGAAGGTAGTCAAAGTTTTGGAACACAGTAGGAGATGTAGCTATGTACTGGTCTATTTTTTTCTATGAATTTAAAAAGATAGAGCCGCTATTCATTTGTATGCTGCCGTTGAATCCCCGGGCACTTCTAAATCTCTCTACAGGGTAGTGAGGGACAAATAGTATGGTAGTTCTGAGTTCTTGCAATGCCTGGTCCATTTAGAGAAGTGTTTCTCAACCAGGGTTCCTCCAGAGGTTGCCGGGGCTTCATGGAGCAATGAGCAGTTTGTGCCTCTCAGGTCAGGTTTACTGACACCAATGATCTCTTTGAAATGTAAGGGTGACAATCTTCCCACTGACTAGCAATGTAAGAGGAATTCTTCCTACTGGCCACCACACTAATATACTGTGAGCTGTGTACCGTATTTTTCGCCGTATAAGACGCTCCGGAATATAAGACGCATATAATTTTAAAGGAGGAAAATCTAGAAAAAAAGATTCTGAAAGATTATTTCCCTTCTGATCACTCATGTGCCATTCAAATTCCCTTTCTGATCACTCTGTACCATTCAAATTCCCCTTCTGATCACTCTGTGTCATTCAAATTCCCCTTCTGATCACTCTGTCATTCAAATTCCCCTTCTGATCACTCTGTGCTTTTTTTCTATTGTACGGCAGTTAGGACAGGGAACAGCAGGTGGCGCTGTGCCGGCTTCTTTCGCTTTGCTTTACAGACAGGAGAAAACACGATGCTGGCAGAGGAGAGAAGAGAGACACGCTGCAGCCAGACACACGCAGGATCGGGCATCGGGTGAGTATAATATTTTAAATATTTTTTTTAACACATTTGTCGTATAGGACGCACTAACTTTTCCCCCCAAGTTTTGGGGAAGAAAAAGTGCGTCTTATACGGCAAAAAATACGGTATATAGTGAGTATAGCTCCCACATGTTAAAAAAGTTCAGAAAGTCAGCTCCGGACAGTCCACATACCAAATGTCAGCAACACGCTATAGACATTCACAAAGCATCCAAAGGGGTAGTAAACACCATGCTCAATCATACACCTGCCTATCTGTGACTATAGAACGGTGGCTCAGTGGTTAGCACTCTGGCCTTTGGTCCCAGGTTGGAATCTCGGCCATGACATTATCTGCATGGAGTTTGCAGGTTATCCCTGTTTACATGGGTTTCCTCCACCATCCCAAGAACATGCAGTTAGGTTAATTGACTTTCCCCAAAATTGACCTTAGACTGTATTAAAAGACATATGACTATGGTAGGGACATTAGATTGTGAGCCCAACATTACTATGGACTTTGTGCAGCGCTCCGTAATATGTTGGCGCTATATGAATACTGTGTAATAATAATAATTTTTATTAATTATTGATCTATTTGATATTGTGAAAAACATGAAATACCTTACCACGAGGCATGCAACGCTTGTCATTTAAAAACAAAGATAATTTTATTTTAAAGCAGGGGATAAAAACCATCCCGGATCTTCCTTTCCACCATCACGGTCCTGCCTACCCAGTGGAGTTGCCAAAATTTAACGTCCCATCTTCGACCAAGCCGGTCTCCTTCCCTTCGCTGAAGTTTCAATCCGTGTTCCCACTCCCTGGAAACCATGGGAAGCTACCGATAATTCCAAGTGTCAAGTACATAGATTCCAAGGTAAGTACGCTTTAGAGCTGACATATATCTAACTGTTAACAACACTGTTAATTATTATATATATGTATATATATGTTATATTATTCGGCCCTCTCCTCAGGCACGTTGTCTTGGTATCACCTTTGACTCGGCCCTCTCATTTACCCCCCATATTCAGAACATTTCAAGGTCCAGTCACTTTCACCTACGCAACATCTCAAAAATCCGCCCCTACCTTCCAACAAAGCTGGAATGGATCTGGTCCAGGATTGAAAACATTTGCGGACAAATAGCAAATTATTTTTTAGAAATCCATTCCAGGTTTGCTGGATCACCCAGCTTCACTGATGAAAGTGTATCTTCCCCAGCCTTGGAGAGCTTTAATAAATCAGGCCCATCCATAGTAAGGAACAGAAGTCATGGCCAAGTTCCAAGGCATTGCAGGGCACTATTCAGTTTAATGAATATTTGTGCAGACAGGTAGGTGTTTGTGTTCTGTTGCAAAAATACTAATTCTCATGATATGAAAATATAAAAGAAACATTTTAAAACTTGTCATTTACTTTCCTGGTCTGCGTCTTACAATGATGCAAGTTTTTTTTAAAATTGGAAACCCCCCTTTTAAAAATTTTTGCTTGTTTTTTTTATATTGATACACAAACTGTAAATGATTTGGTAAAATTCCTTTTTCAATTAAATGTTACCATGAAATTATTGACCTATGTACTCATCTCAATTATAGAAAGTTAGGTCGCAGCTTCGTGATCATTTATTATATCACCGATCCCGTTTGCATTGTTTTTGTAAATATTCAGTGTGTGGTAGGAAAGATAAAAAACAAATTCTCTATTTCGTTCCTATTTTAAACATTAGCCCCGGGAAGAAACCTCCACGTACATAAACTTCCCCAATTGAAGAAGCAGATCCATCATGAGGTGAATGTGTCAGTTTAATGAGCCACAGAAACATTCACCCACCATGACGCCATGATAGCTAGCTGGCTGCATTTATAAATATAAATGTTCCTACCGTTTCAACGTTACAAAAATTAAACTATGAACACAAATCAAATTAAATATTTTTTTTTCAACTTACATTTTAATTGTAGGCCAGCTTCACGAACAATTGAATCCAGACGTATATAAATGCTACAGAACATGGTGTAAAACATGGAGACCGATACAGAGAATTATTGGACAGATAAACACAAAAGTGCCACAGTGACAGGTCGTCGTTTTACTATAGAACGCTCAATCTATCACATACAGCTAGTCCCTGAGTTACATACAAGATAGGGACTGTAGTTTGTTCTTAAGTTGAATTTGTATGTAAGTAGGAATAGGTACATTATTTTAATAAATGAAATTAGGACAGATGTTTGTCTCAACATATCATTAGGTTGCATGGTGTCAGGTACTGTATAAAATCCTCACTGTGAGTTAATCACAAACAAAGCAACAAAAATAAATATTATGGAGCCCAGACATTCATTAACTTCTGGAGCAAGCTGTAATTTGATATGTAAAAAGAAACAACTGCAGAGTTTGTCTTGGTCATTAAAGAGTTACTAGACCTGGCAGAAGAGCTCAGTCTTATCAAGCCTCCGTCCTGCACACGAGGGAGCAGGGAAGCCTCGTTCGTATGTAGGAGTCGTCCATATGTCAGATGTCCTCAACTCGGGGACTACCTGTAATTGCATACAGCAGTGCAATGACAGCAGCTGCATAGGGAGCGAGCCCGGCTACCTAATATTAGCACTGGAAAAGTGTCCTGGGTAAGCAGCAGCATAAAGGTAACACAAGTTTTTCATATTTTTTTTTTTTTTATGTAAACGTTCAGGAGGACCAGCTTTATCCCTGGGGTAGGACTTCTTACTGCAAATGGCACTGCAAAGTTTATACAATGCTTTCTTCCACAAGTGAGGGGGACCCATGATCCAAAACTAGGAAAACAAATATACCCTGGCCTTAGGTGCTGCCAAGCATTTAGGTAAAACCTAGCACCGGTGTGGAAGGTGCTTTTAGTTTAGTACCTCTGTACCTGCATACCGGTTCTAAAGAAAGTATGCAATAGAGGTTTGAAAGTCACGTGGGGGGTGGGGTTATACATATAAAAAAAAAATTTTGTGGTTGAAAAGAAAGACAAATTGATTATCTGAAATGTGTGCAATTGTGTCGATTGAGGGGGGAAAAAACCAAAAACAAGGAAACTAAAAATTCTAAAACCTCAAGTCGTGAATATTCATCTTTATTGTGGTCGATGACTTAACACAATCGAAGAGTTCTGTCCCGATTTCTTTGCCCCTCCACCAGCAGCTTGTAAAATTTTAACGTTTTGACGTCAGAACACCTTTTGAAATTGTAAAATGAGCGCAACAAAAAAAACACATTTTGTCAGCACAGCAAAAATCTCATCTGACCAAGAAAACAAAGACTGCATATGCCAAAAAGTTTTAATATTAATATGTATTTTTTTAATTAGAAATCACTATTTTCAAATAATGAAAATGACTAAATTGTAATGATCAAACCCCTTCGAAGCCCAGCACTGAATTACATTATTTATACATATAATACATAGGCATTAGAAACCACAATATTAAAATAAATGTTTAATAGGTACAAAGTATATTTATCTTTCACAACAAGTTTCCTTTTTTTTTTTCCTGGGAATTTTATTTTGAACACCCAAAATAAGTTTTGAACTTAAATTTTTTTTTAACTATCGTAAGTGCAAACATTTTTCTTTTTTTTAATGAAAAAAAGAACAAAAAAAATAATAAATTGCATCTTCCTGAATTACGATCCAAGTCAGCATCACGACTCGCTTTCATATCAAGTGCATTCCAGACGCTCAACTAACCTTTTGTAGGTTATAATTAAAAAATAATAATAATAATCAGTGCAATACACACAATGGTGAATTAATTCTTAACCATCTAAAAATTACCGGGGTTTTTTTTTTCTTCAATAAACACTTTTATTTTACATTATATTTATAAAGATTAAATTACATTAAAGTTGAAAAGTATAAAGCGAGAAGGAATGAACTATTTAATTTCACGGTAACGTCTAAGTTTTTTTTATATATATACATATATATTGGTGTTTTGTGAAGTAACTCTCGGGTGAGTAGTCAAAGAACCAAGCAGAAGGAATTTCTCCACAGAGATAAATGTGTTAGAATTTTTGTGTTCTGTAGTATTTTTTTTTCTTTTTATAGAATCCCACAACTGACATTTTACTTTTTTTTTTGGTCTAAAATTGATGTTCTGTGGCTGCCGATTAGCTCCTGGTTCCTCTGTCATTACGTCTGGTCCTGTGGTGTTATGTTTCGCTAGCGGTAGTGTGATGGCTATACTACAGTTCCGCTTGGAGAATTCGCTTGGTTTTGGGAGGATAATAAACCCTGCAAACAAAGCAGTTTTTTTAATTAATTGATAACAAGAAACGTCAAAACATGAATGCTTACAGATATACAAAATGATGCTGCCACCTAAAAATGTTCACTAGTCTATGAGATTATTTTTTTGAACTGCCTTATGGACTATTAAAATAGGATGGATGCAAAGAACAAAAATGTTGCTTACCAGTCCAAAGATGGGGTGGCTGAATTTAATGCTTTCCGTACAAGTAAAGAAAAGTAACTGTTGATGCTGCCACAAAAATCCATTGCTCTTGTAACTTCCTGTGCACCCAACATGGTATTGTTATCAGGTGTCTAAGTTTGGCTACAGAGCACCTAAAGTGGAACTAAACCCACGCAACTTACCTATCCACGTTCCATTGCAAAGTACAGACACGTTTCATCTCTACTTCCTCCCGAAGACGATCGTACATCTTTCCAATCAGGATGGCCGAAGTCCCGCGCAGGAGTTCATTCATCCCTGGCACATGCAAGGGAATCTGGAACTAACCCCAGAAACCCAGAGTAA
This sequence comes from Pyxicephalus adspersus, assembly GCF_032062135.1. Taxonomy (NCBI): domain Eukaryota; kingdom Metazoa; phylum Chordata; class Amphibia; order Anura; family Pyxicephalidae; genus Pyxicephalus; species Pyxicephalus adspersus. The sequence continues at coordinate 41,209,524 of NC_092869.1, forward strand.
TGAAGCAGGTAAGACACATTATAGTAAAAAGGGTCATCGCCTGTTCCTTTCTGCAATAATGACCCGACCTTTGTAAAAACAGAACTTAGTTCCACTTTAACCCCCCCCCCCCACCCTTCCCTCAACTTGTTTTGAGAAGAAGGTAGGTGACCTGCAGCCCTATAACTTCCTGTCCTAGGATGATAGGGCTGCTACTCCATAGGTAATACAGTGAGGGAGGTTACCCTAGGAGAGGAAATTATGCACCAGTTAAAAAGTAAGGGGGGAAAGGATGCCTGGAAAAACAAGATCCAAGGACTGCAAAGCTGTCATCACAAAAATATTTAACTGAAAGATTTCCTATTTCTGTTGTGCCTGAGAATTACCCCCTTGGTCAAACAAAGAGAAAGGTTATTTGCTGTAAATTCAAAACGTAGGAACAGTTTTAGATATACTATAAGGCAGAGCTGTTCTATTCCCAACTACGTAAAGGGTTATTTTTGGACCATTGGCTGTTTAGCCTCAACGTTGTAACTTACCAGGGGCAGGTTCATCCCAGAAATTTTTTTTTAAGCCAGTGGTAAGTAATTGTAGGTTGGTGGCAGACCCGGTATTGTGACCCACATCCTCAATAACCACCTGAAAACATCCCGGTGGTTACTCATAAGTGACCGGTGGTGTGCCCAGCTAAAAGCTGCGGAGGAGACTGAAGGGCTTCTTTACTCTCCACCCCTTCATTTTGGAGATGAAAGGATGCAGCTGTAAAAGTGATTCAGTTTTTTTGCTTTGCATATCAGTGGCCTAAAGAACATCAGGGATCTGTCACTTACCTGCACTTATTTACCAAAAGAAAAAACAACCCAATTTCTGCACCAGCAGCTATATTCTAATGGGCTTCATTTTATGTTTGGGGGTCCAAATATGGCCATACCAAACCACTTCTACCTGGGTTACAAATAAGCTTGGCATTTTGCTGGATTTGAGACGGAAAGGGAGGGATTGCCAATTAGAATTAGACTTTTTTCATGCTAACCATGAGCCAATGCTTGACCAACGCTGGCACCACCTCGGTCCAGCAGAAGCAACAGCCAAAATTACATAAGGAAAAGACTTACTGGTATTGGATAAAATGCCAACATTTAGGGAGCACACAGGACACCTTTATCAAGGCAGTAAAACTAATTATATTGAAAGTGCTAACTAACATTCCCTTAATAATTCAGCATTCCGTCCACCCAGGCAACAAATGTCACATGTTAATGTTGCCCTTCTAACCTCTTTTCAACTTTATCAAAAAACTGAGGATCAAATATTTTTATTCTGGGTTCAGGTGTTGTTTAAACTATTGCCAAGTTTTCTTTTATTCCCGTTGCCAACTCTTTTCAACTTTTCTTTCTGGTGATCATTGCAAAGACAGCCATTGGCCGAGGACCAATAACTGAACATGCGTATCTCAAGTCACTTCCTATTTTGGAATTCGTGATGGGTATGGGCCGTAGTGGTCCTATTGACAGTTTACCAGCAGGTATTTACTCAATTCCATCCTAGATTAGGGCTTTGGTAAGTAGGACAGTATTATACAGTATTATAATACTATAATAATACTGTATAATACTGTATAATAATAATAATAATAATAATAATAATAATAGGACAGTATGGGTATAGGCACAATGTGTGCTAAGTGGTCCTGGGTGAACCCAGTACTTCATCATGGGCTGATACGAGACCAAGGATCTTGTACGTTGGTATTTTATGGAACAGTAAATTCTAAGTTTTGTAGTTTCAGATGTGTCGGCCATTGCTTAAACATAAAGAGAGTAATTTGCAGGGTCATTTAGATAATACTCCCTAAGACACTGCAGGCTGCAGAGGAACTTCTTTCAGACTGTTTTGAGCAATGTTTAAAATCTGTTATAAATTTCCCCATTAATATACTATAGGGCATACAAGGGGGTGCCGAAAAGTTCCTGGCTTTGTCCCCTTCCAAATGAAATAGAAAAATGAGTGTGGGGGCATATGACAGACTAATATCTTAGTATGTAACTGTGCAAATATCAGGTCTTTGCGATTCCTAAAACTGTTTTTTCTTTTAGTGAGAAGCTGTGATGGCAGAGGCACAAGCAAGTTTCACCTCGTTGGAGTTACGGGCCGTCATGAAGTTTTTGTTTCTCCAGGCAAAGGAAGGACACTTCTCCCCCAGTGTTTGTGGCATCTCGGTGTGAATGTCCTTTGCTGACTTTCCCTGGAGAAACAAAAACTTCATGACGGCCCGTAATTCCAACGACGTGAAACTTGCTTGTGCCTCTGCGATCACAGCTTCTCACTAAAAGAAAAAACAGTTTTAGGAATCTCAAAGACCTGATATTTGCACAGTTACATACTAAGATATTAGGCTGTCATATCCCCACACACTCATTTTACTATTTCATCTGGAAGGGGGCAAAGCCAGGAAGGTCTCAGCACCCCCTTGTATACTATATATAGGGCAGAGTTTGGAATTTCATTTTCACCAAATCACCGATGTACCTTAAGTGGGACTTGTGAGAAGAGAAACAAAGGAACAAAATGTTGGTGCCATATTTCTTTGAAATCAAAGTAAAGAACCAATCCTGCAGCACATTTCTAGGTGGACCCTGGTGAATGTAGGGTAATTTTGTTATGAGCATCCAGCACTGAATTACTGATGTAACAAGGTGATTAAATATGTTGGCGCTATATAAATCCTGTTTAATAATAATAATAATAATAATAGATAGATTTGCTGCACACAGTTGGCTAGCTATTCAGGGATCCCATCAAACATTTACAAAGCAGTTTAAGAATAATGAGCAGAATAACAGATTTCCCCGTTATTACACATCTCACCAATAAACGTTTCTTAGGCCATCAAGTACAGGAGATCTGTGGGAATATATACATACACAGCAATCCGCCAAAACATAAAACCACCGATATGTAAAGTGAATAACACCGATTATCACAATGGCGCCTGTCAAGGGGTGGGATAAATTAGATGGAATGTCCAAGGTAGTGCGGTATAAGAAAAGGAATAAGATGGAAAAAAGATCTGACTGGTTTTGACGGGAGCCAAATCGTGATGGGTAAATGACCGAGGGATAAGCGGAGGCTTGAAGCCAAGTCATTCCAATTCCAAAAGAGCATTCAAGTGGAACTAATAGTCCTGCAATTAAAAAAGTTGAGATCAAGAAGAATTTTTATTGCAGAACATTTTTATTGATGTCATGTGCCCATGCATGTGCAGAAGTTGCCCGATTCTAACTTGGCAAATCAAAGAACGGAAACACAGAACAGGACCAGGTGAGGATGGTGACGCCGGTGACGAAACAAAGACGAGTGAATTAAAGTAAAAATAGTGCAATCAGGCAGGTAAGGTTATTTTATTACAGAAGGGGGTTCAGCAGTAAAGGATCCGCTTGGTCAGAATTATATATTAAATAAAAATAATTTTATTTTTAAGGTTTGGTTTCATTTTAAATGCTAAAAAAAATTTATTAATGTCCGAGATTAAAATATGTCAGCATATCAGGCAGAAAGGTACTTTTATTGGCGGTCGGCATGACCGATGGTTGTTCATGTGGACTATGAAGCAGCTGAAGAAAGTGGTCATATTCTGTTAAAGTGTTTAGTTGGTCCGGTGTGCCATTTACCTAGGAATAAGATGGCAGCACAATGTTCTATAAGAGGGCAGACTGGCGAGGGCAATGTGACTTGAAGAATCTGTTGCAATTGTCTTGGTGCCGGGTACCACAGGACACCAGCAAAGTCTTATGTAGTCCAGGCCTCAACAAGTCAAAGCTGTATGATGTCCTATGGGGGCGCCCACACACACATATACATTGTGTGTGTGTGTGTGTATATATATATTACACACACACACACACACACACATACATACACACACACACACACACACTTGGGGTACAACTACCCAATCCACATGTACCCCACAGCAAGGAATCCGGTTTGCATGTTCCCCCCACACATGTATTCCTCTGGACATTAAAGTAAATCAACTGCTTTGCTTAGGGAACCCGGGGAAAATCTGAACATATTGCATTAAATAATGCCATTTACAAAAATATCTGCAACAATCCCCATCCATCAAATGAATGGAGACATTTATAGTGTTCTCAATATTGACTATGGATTGTAACGTGCTATCCCATGCACCATGTCATTCCTACAGGCCAAGGCAAGGGTTTGTTCTGAAGGCTTCAATAGGAATAATGTCAGCAAGCTGTTTAAGGAAATCTTTCCCCCAAGCAATCATTGTCTCCCTCAGCCTTTAAAGCCCCCTTAATAATCATTGTGTAACAAAAGAATATGTGGGGGGGGGGGGGGGGGTCTACATAAAGAACAGAGCTCATCTCTGCATGATACACTAAACCTGCAGGAACCTTCAGGTGGTTTTTAATCTTTGCTTGGTAATGCTAAGCTGGAGACAATATTTGCAAAGCACTCTGACATGAAGATTGCTGTCGCTTTCCAAATCCCGAAATAATCTGCAATAATCAAACCTGGAAAAAAAGAGTCTAACAACAAACGTCCCCAGCTTTTCATTCAAACCTATCTGCATGGCCAACAGCCTGAAAAGGAAAAGGAGGCTTCTAATGGGTTTTGCCTCCATTTAAATCTACCACAATAAGACACGCCGTGTCCATTCTAATCCAGCACACTGAAAAGCGAAGGCCTAATGCCTGTGTCTAGTAATCAATAATAGTCAATAGTACAGTGGTACCTCGGTATAAGTCCGCTTTGGAATAAGTCCAAGTTGGTATAAGTCATGTTTGGACACGAAAAATTTTGCTTGGTATACAACCTTTGTGCTAGGACTTGTATGGGTCAAAATGACTCAACACCGCACGCTACCCTTATTTACCTCTCTCGAGACAAAGCCACGACTGCCCACGAGCGTAAGTACGCTAGTTGCCACCATTCAGTGTACAACCTGCGCTATAACTCTCTGTGAATTGCATAACATCTCCTCCTCCTCCCTTCTCAGCACCATCCTAGCAGGCACTTGACTATTCTCAGCAAGGTAAAGGGAGGTTAAACTTTCATGTTTCATCTAATTCCTTTTGTATTTATGTATTTTAGTATTAAGCAGTGTTAACATTATTTTATACAGCCCCATCAATGTATAATATGCCAATAACAATAGGATTTTTTTTTTCATGGGAACGGATTAATAATTTTCCTTTTATTTCTTATGGGAAAATTTTGTTTGGTATAAGTCCAAGGATCTGGAACAAATTAAGGACTTATACCAAGGTACCACTGTACTTTGAAATCAAATGCAGGAAAACAATTCTGCTGAAAAATTTACCCTGGGGGTGCTTGAAAGCTGAACTCCAGGGGGATAAAGCAACACACAGATTTTAAAGTTCTAATAAATCGTTACATTTACTCTTTTGACGCCTCCTAACGTTCTGTTCAGACTGACTGTGAGGTTGTGATGCGGTTAGCTCTTCCTCGGGTTGGACATCACATGGAGTGGCAGCCCAATAAAAAAAGATGAACGGACACGGTAATCAGCGGTTCTGTACCGCTCCCTGCCACCTATCAAATTTGCAAGCACTGGTTAAAAACTGGTTCAGAGTTGGCAAGATGTCAGCCATCGGAATCCACCCAGGTCTGAACCTAACTGCCTATAGAGTGCCCCGTTTTCCTATTCAAGCATGTAGTCCATTTCATTAAAGTTACCGTAAATTGTAATTTTATTTCCGAAAATAAATAGCCAAAAAGTAATGGAGATTAAAAATCAATTGATCATAAAAAAAAAACAAAAAAAAAAACTGAGGGGTTTGTAAGACCTTTTAATTTCTTTTTTTATTGAACTTTGCAGCAGCCACATCATGCCCCTATTATGGGGTGATTTTTTGAAATGTAATCCAGTGATTGAGTTGCATTGCACTAATAATAACGTTCAAATTTTTCTTGCCCGATAACCAGCTCAAGGCGGATATTGCGCAAGAATCTGGTGCGTACAGTCCAAGTCGTTCATCATCTGTGGATCCGTCCTGGCGGATCCACGGACGATGAACGACGAGCGATCCTAATGCTAGAGGAGAACGGTGCTGTATTTACAGCACTCCTTCATGCATCGTGCGGTTCTTATCGTTGGAAAGGATCGTGAAAGAAACAAGAATTGCACGTGTGTATGCGGCTTTGGAAATGTCATTTATACTAAGCTTCAAAAGCCAAATTAGACAAAGAAAGCCAGGTGAAACGGCTCATTTATGTGTTTATCTGTTTATGTAGTTGTTTGCCCGGAGCTTTAAAGTTCCATTTTTAAGAATCCACACAGGTAAATATTGCAGCCTAGGCTGCCAGGATATCCAGCAATCCCAGCTTCCCCTTCAAGTGCCAGGAATGGATGAACTCCCACTGCTCCCTGCACAGGAGGAAAGTTATCCCGGCATGGCAAATCAAGATAGCTAAAGGTAATATTGGGGAGAGAAGGAAAAAGATGGTGGCATCCTGTAAGGGAATAGGGACAGGTAAGTGATGAGGGTTTACTTTGGGGGCTTTAAGAGCGAAGTTTGGACTCAGGGAAAAAAAAAAAAAAAAAAAAAATCTTTTTCTTCAAGTGTAATTTTGCATATCATTTTCACTTTATACATTTTACTCTAGAACAAAAATATAATTTGGGAGGAGGTTCAAAACTACATCATGCATTAAAATAGAAAGGGACCACAGGTGTTAACATAATATACAGATCATATGGATAAAGATAAGTTAACTTGTATGGTCTTGGAGAAAAACACCCGTGTACATACAGTGCACCAAGTACAACACAAACCCACAAATTCCTGATGTGACACCAGGACCGAGCCTGCCACATCCGCCAAGGCAATTGCCGCAGCCCAGAACGGTTCCCGGGAACGCGCACTTCAATCAAAGGGTGGATAAGCCAAGTCCAGCATCCTGTCAGTACGTTAAACCGGTGATGTCAACACTGTTGCTGCCAAGGAGGAAGCCTTCCTGCTGAAATCACATCTCTAACACAACCAGCTTGGGATTCAGTGCCAGCCTTACACTGAAGGAAATACAATGTCGAGGTTACAAAAACATAAATCCTGCAAATGCGGGGAACCAGCTCAAATACTGCAAAGGAAATGCACAGCTATACTGAACTACATCATAAAGAAATAGGTCACTCACAGACAAAATGGACCTAATGTTTTTTATGGACCTAAGGTTTTCGGTAATTGCCCCTTTATACCCTTTCAAGTTCTCTTCTACCACATGGGTAAAGTTGAACTTGGCACAAAAATATATGACCCAGCAGATTAAATATAAAATACCAGCCGAGAATATGCTTAACATGGTAAATAACTGGGAACACATTTACCCCATCTAGGCTTGTCTTGACTCTTTAGATCACGTGAAGAATAATTAATCAGGTTTTCCATGAGCTCATTAGTGACTGGATGGATAGGCTGCATTCTCAGTGATGTCATTGGTCCCTAGCAAATGGATAGACTGCATGCCCAGTGATGTCACTGGTCCTTAGCGAATGAATAGGCTGCATTCTCAGTGATGTCACTGGTCCCTAGCGAATGGATAGGCTGCGTGCCCAGTGATGTCACGGGTCGCTAGCGAACCGATAGGCTGCGTGCCAAGTGATGTCAGGGGTCCCTAGCGAATGGATAGGCTGCATTCTCGTTAATGTCTCTGGTCTCTGCAATCGAGCTCACAAATATGTATCTAAAACCAACAGATATAATATACCACAGCTTACCAGTAGATGTTCATCTTTGGAAAGAAGGTTGAGAAAACGTAGGTTATACAAGTTGTATAATACAAGCTAGTTGCCAGGTGAAGGTGAAACATTTCTCGAAGCAGTTACACCCTAAAACTAACAAGTGCCGTGGAAATTTCCTGCATCAGCCAGCTCTCTGCTCAATAGATGCCACCTAACAAAATAAAATAAGTAAACTTGTTACAAGCCACTATATCCCTCATTGGCCTTCCTCCTCGCTCTTCTTGCTTTTTAATCTGTCAAATTCCATGTTATAATTTTATTCCAAAAATAACTTAAATAGGACACGCACGCGATACAAGTTTTGTTTCTTTCCCAATAGACCCATAAACGGAACGCTCTATTTACTGAAACCAATGCCGAGAGAAAATACTGAGGCTGCCGTTACTGACCTAGGAAAAGCCTAGTTGTGACTGCTATAATAATCCGCTGGGCTTCAAATTTTTTACTTATCAGAAGTTCTGCAATTACTGAAGTAGGTAACAGCCCAGCAACTGATAAATTCAGGTGAGGAATGACTTCCATTTGGCTGTACAGGTTAACACCAGGTCACCCATAAAATGTCACACATAAAATGCAACAGGATCCATCCACTATAACACCGAGAACACAGCCTATTTGCTGGAGACCTGTGACATCACCGAGAATGCAGCCTATCCATTCACTAGAGACCTGTGACATCACCGAGAATGCAACCTATCTATTTGCTGGAGACCTGTGACATCACCGAGAATGCAGCCTATCTATTTGCTGGAGACCAGTGACACCGATAATGCAGCCTATCCATTCACTAGAGACCAGTGACATCACCAAGAAGGCAGCCTACCCATTCCCTGGAGAAATCACTGGCAATATAGCATATTGATTCACAAGAACAGCCATTGTTGAATAGGGTTATTACAAAGATCATTGGGATTTTTTATTTGTGCGGTGGTTGATTCTTCTTCCATCTGATGGTGCCTGCATAGTCCTAAGGTCCAACACAGCCTGACAGAGCCAGAAGGACAAGGATATTTTCAGCTGTAAGAATGGCATTCTGACCACCACTGTAAGGGACATACCATCTCTGATGGATTTTAATAGGGAATATCTGTGACCTATTCCAGCAAAGGGTGAGGGAGTATCTGATATACTGCTATCTGATATTCATACACAGAGATCCCACCACAGAGAATATCCAGCAGTGCACAGATTGGACTGATGGTGCACATTTCTATCCACTCAAATATATAATGTGAGGTGGCTTATTTTTGTATAAATCTGAGGAATGTAGGATCTGTGTTCATACAAACCAGGCCTCCCCCATCCCGCCGTTTTAAAGGAAATGAGTGTGTAAAAACTTACTGGTCTTATGTTCATGTGGCTCCAAAAGTCCCTGGGAGGCAGAAAAGTTCAAATATAGCATGTCCATTTAGCTACCAATAGCTCCAAATCATAAAACCACCCATCCCAGCCCAAAAGAAAGGGTTCCCTTGATTCCCTGGCATTTACCACTAGATGGTGCTGTGCATGCAAAAAGAATATACAACACACAGCATCAACAGGAAAAAAAAAAGCTACACACTATAGATATTTTTGGGGGGGTGGGGGACTAGATTACTGCCTTCATCTTACACTGATATTGCAACTATTTCAGCTTTCTGGAGGATACCTAGGAAAACTCTTTGCTCCATAAGGCTTTAGGCAGAACTCAGCAGGTACAAATTAAGTTTCTACTACATTACATATTGCACATAGTTACAGGATGGTCATGCACATATAAATACACTTTTGGCTGAATCTTGAACTCCTTTAAAACAAAAAAATTAATTTAAGACACTTACCTGTCACCAATTTAATTCCCTGTATACTAAAACAGGTGCCAATTTTGGTACTGCATACTCATGGCTGAGAAACATTTGAAATTTTATGTGCTTGTATTTTTTTTTTCTTTCAGCAAATTAGTCATATGTACATTTTTTTTTAATGCCAAATGGGCTTTTATAGAAATAAAAAAACTAAATACTAAATGCATTTTAACATCAAATCTAAGTTCCATTTATCAGTCTGATTCGAGACAAGCAGGCTTAATGAGCCAGTGCAGCGCGCAGTCACCTATTGTAACCAATCAAAAATGATATTTTCCTATCCAAACTTTGGAATACAAACCAGAATGACTATCAGTGGGTTTTTTGCTTTTTTTATGTCCCATCTTACTAAAACAGTCTGGAGTGGTTTACCAGTCTCTGCAGCAGCCCAAAGTTTTTGAGTCCAACCAAGAACATATGCATGGAGTTTGCATGCCCTTCCCATGTGTGTCCGGTGCTACCACCATTAAAGCCAATTGCTAGGTACAGCCCTTTAAACTAGTCTGGCCTACATTACCTGTCCTTGTACCACAGACCAATGTGAATGGTGTCCGGTGTAGTAGTTTTACACATATATATGAAATGAACACAAAGGAAAGGTATAATCCCATTGGGGAAGTCTACACAACGCATGCTTAGTGATCAGTGAACATATTCCACATAGGCAGAGTCAAAATCATCAAAATTAAGGACGGGAATTTTTAAGCATGTTAATGCTTAGCAAAACACTTAGCGTGGAGACTAAAAACAGAAGTTTTATACCATGATGTAGGTGCGTTTTGTCAAGGTTTAGAATAAATGTTTTATAAATGGGAAAAGCTGACTGGTTGCCAGAGATAGAGACTGTATAGACAGCAGTATTCTCCACAGACATTTATAAAAGCTGTATTGTGACTCAACACTTCAGTAACCATTAAAAACAGCAGGGTGGTTACTGAAAAGTGCCGGGTGGTGCGCCCAGCTACAAGGGGCCGGGGAGAACACTGGACAGCCTACACGTTACACTTTGCAATGGCTGCAATGAAACATTGCCAGCTGGCAATTATCTAAAATCTGTAAATTGGGCAGCTGATATTAGAGCATTGGACTACAGATACAAGCTCTTTTATATTGTGATTTTTTAAATCAAAAATAAAATAGATATTAGGCATCAGGCTACCCCTATGGGATAAGATTTGTCTTGACGTATCTAGTTTACCATAACGGGCATGCACGCATACAAAACGTGAATAGCTCTGGTTCTAGTAGGCTGCCAGGCCCGAATGGGGTTCATGCCCTGTGATATGCAGCACAAAATAAACTTAATTTAGGGCCCGGTGTACTTTTCCTACAAGGCTAGGCTGGGTCCAACACTGATCACTGCTCCTTAGGCCAAGGGAGGTTCATATCCTGAAGACAAGACAATAGATTTCTCAGTGGGAGAAACATAAATGCTAATCAATATTCATTAATACTTGCTCCGCTGTAAACACGTTAAATGTTAAAGCGTGACAACAAAAACGCTGCTTCTATACCTTTTACTCTCGCAAACTAACTGAAGTCAGCATAGAAAATGCGGCTTTTGGGATGGTGTGGTATTCAGTTGCACAACCCCTGCCAAAAGGGATAATTAGAAAATCTCTATGCTGATCCTCAAACGTGTGAATGGATGCGGAGGTATGCGGGAACCATGGGATCACACAGGAGGACGTTTTGCATTAAAAATGGTTCCCCATTTTCTCCCCAAGACATCATCAGGGTATGTACGGTCAGGTAATAAAAAAATACCTCCAATAGTTACACTAATAACTTTGCTTCTGTGAACTTTACATTCAACATATATCTAATATTAGGTCCACTATAGCTGCACAAACTGCAGGTGGTGCTTGTTCAGCCTGCTGACTCTTTTACATATATGCAGCACAGGGGCAATGCTTTGGTGCCAGGATGTATTCAAACCTGTGCACATGTAAGAAAGTTGCCTCAACCTGTGCTAGCCAATGAAATGGGTTAAAGAATAGGACCATGGAAGGCGAATGGGCGAAGGGGTCAGCGCACAAAAGAGTCTGCCGATGCCACAGAGTTTAGGGGAGTTTTACAGACTTCATGCTTTTAAACTTTTTTTTAACATCTGCAATCTAATGGCTGAGAGGTAGGCAGTTGTTCAACCTAAAAACTTTTTTTAAGCTGGCTATGAAGAAGTTGTGGGTGGCAGGCTCTGTATTGTGATCTAGCTATTCAGTAATCACCTACAAACAGCCGAGTGTGGTTACTGAAACGTGCCGGGTGGTTCACCCAGCTAAAAGGGACTGGGGAGAACACTGGGTAGGGGGGTAGCAGAGGGGTTCCTATTTGGCTACAGCAGCACAGTGGTTCAGAGGTTAACACTGGGTCCCAGGTTCAAACCTCAACCAGAACTTTATCTGCATGCAGGTTTTCCCTGTGTTTGCGTGGGTTTCCTCACACAATTCTAAAAAACATGCAGTTAGGTTAATTGCCTTCCACCCAAAATTGCCCTTTAAACTGTTCTAAAGAAATATGACTATGGTAGGGACATTACATTGTGAGCCCCCTTGAGGGACAGCTATTGACATGACTATGGAGCTTGTACAACGCTGCGTAATATGAGGGCGCTATATAAATACTGTGTAATAATATTCCTGCTGAACATGATAAATTGACTACAACAGACTAGTGTGAAGAGCACATAGATAAGCATCACCGACCATCAGCACAGAAATCTAATGAGATCACAGTCCCAGCTTGAAAGAACAAGCACCAACATCTTTTGTCCCATACGTTGAGCCTCAGACAGAATCTACAATAAAACCAAATGTCTCTGTATAGCCACTTTGACTCCTGTGCTGCATTCGGAGACCGTCCTAAAGCCACCATGCAGCCCAAACGACAAAGTTGGAGCTGGTCTCAGAGACCTTTAGATATACGTGAGCCAGGTTCTTTCCTGCCCTGTCGTCAATTGATTAAAACACTGAAAAATTATACAAACCTTCGTTTTAATTTGTTTCTTGTAATAAAAACATGTTTCTTCTTTTTTTTTTAAAAAAAAAAATTCTATCTAGGTATTCAATTTAAAATGAATTAAATTTAATTTAAAAAGACAAAAAAAAACCCAAAATGAAATATTGGAAGTGATAGGCAAGAAAGGAGTTACACATTAAGCATACTAAAGAAATCAAGGTAACCGATTTATTTACAGAAATACAGATCTTATTAACTTAATAGGATAGACTTGTGTCCAAGTTTAGTTTGCTTCTAGAGTGACTCAATTATACACTTCTTCATTGATACATTAACAAGTGCCTCCAATTAGAATTGCCGGGCTACAATCACCATCTCCAGTCATGTTCCAGACTCGCTAACTCTTACAAAATTAAAATTTCGATTGATCAAGTTCCGTCTCAGTGATCGGGGAACACATCCTTTCTGCATTTATTACAATGTACAGGTTTCTCTGTCAACCTTATTTTTTTTTTCTTTGGTTGGCACAAAAGGTTTTTTTTTTTTTTGATCTAACATAGAATTTGTCAACATACGGTTTGCGGTGGCAAAATTTCAAATGATTCAAAACGGTATGACATGCAGTAACCAAAATATGTCTTGAAAAGGAAAACATAAAAAAAAAAATAAGATCTTTCTACATTTAATGGAAGGAAATGTCAGCATTTTCTAAAGAATGTTTGAGGACCTGTCAACTACAAGCAATAAAAGCAACCGATATAGAGTTACGATCCCGCTAGTGTTTAGGTACGAGGCTTGGTGAGCTTCACCGACAGAAATGACTGATTTTATTGAGTGTAGCAGACAGATTAGCCATAAAAAGAAACTGTACGCTTCTGAAATATTTTCATCGATTTGATGCAGGTTCTGACACATTAAGTATACCTTAGCTAGTCAAAGATGGCGGCTCTTAGACCTCTCTGTAGAAAACAGTTGGTCTGACTCTAGGATGAGAGTCAGATTTACAATGTCCACATTTACGCCGTCCCTTTCCTTTGACCTTTCCCATCCATCTTAGCAAAAGCAATACCTTAGGCTCCTGCTTTGCCTCAAATTCAGAATCTGGAGACAAAATGCCCTGAAAAAAGCAAAACCCAGACACTCATTTGAGGGCCAAACCAACCGTTTTCCAAAGAATGCCACATTCAGCAGGGAATACTAATAAAAGATTCATACAACATGCATCAAGCCGATTGACAAGCAAGATGTTTCAAAAGCTACAGAACCTCTTTATAGGCCCAGAATCTAATCTTGGCGCAGCATTAAGGATTAAAACTTACCACTTTACCAGGCCTGGCCCATGTGCAAATAAATCCTTCCTGACAAGCAGTGACTATACAGTCTTCAAGAAAAATGAGCACCGTTAGTCTTTCGTGTGCTATTTTTTTACAGATAAGAGGCTCTAACAAAGGTACATCTTCCATCCTGGGGCAAAGAGGGGTCCCCAATGTTTTAGCAGGGTCCGTTTTATTTTTTGTAACTAGGTTGAGTTTGTCGCTACTCTTGCTAGATATATGTCCCATACTGTGGTTCCTCTTGTGGTCTTTGTCATGGTGCCTGTCCTTGCGGTCGTGGATAGACAGGGTGGCGAATTTGCTGACGCCGGAAGCGATGGCGCTGTCCACGCTGCTTTTGCTGCCGGTATTGGACACAGCAGAGTGTGGAAGGCTGTTGGACCTTGGAAGAGGGGGAGGTACGGTGTTGCCCGGTGTGGTGATGCTGTTGCCGTTACTACCTGGATTGGGGGCACCGCTTCCTGCCGGTGGACTGGTGGCATTCATGACATTGGTATGTGTCCTCGTTCTTGACAAAGGTTGATGAGGGAAAAGAATGTCTTCTGTAAGGTCCCATAAACAGAGCTGCGTGTCTTGGCCTACTGAGCCAAATCTGTAAGTCACGCTAACTGGACGACTGTCTGTTGAGTTCCGTTTAGACAACCTTGACTGTGTACTGTTGGCCCTGTCTCTACCAAAGTTGATAAGTTCTTGGAAATCTTCATCGCTTCCGCTAAACTCCATCGGATCAGTCTCTTCTACACTAGTGGTATTGGGATCAAATGCCACCACGCTAACCCAAGACTTGTGACCCTGGCCTCTGGCTATTACTCGACAGTCCACAAAAGACCAAACAGTGACCAGGTCATCCTCTCCACCTGTTACAATATATTTCCCATCTGGGCTCCAACACACGCAAAGGAGTCCACCAAAGTAGCTTTTCATAGTACCGTGCAACTCTACGGAATCAAAGTTGAACACTCGGAGGAAGCCATCTTGACTGACGCAAGCTAAGAACTTCCCGTCTGGGGAAAACGCAAATTCGTTGAGGGCTCCCTCTCCCACAGTCCATTTTAGCAGAGGGTTCCGCGTGGATTTGCTCTTGCATGTATGAACGGCAAAGCTTTCTCCTTGTTTCAGTAGCTGGTAATGGGGCGCTGTAGTACCGCACGTGTGCTCCACGTTATACAAGTACATGTTCCCGCTGGAATGAGCTACAAGAAAAAGGCTTTCCGAGCCGGGCACCCATTTTACACAGGTTACTCTGGACTTGTCTATTAGCCTCTGTTAATGATAAGAGGAGAAAGACAAAACATGCATTAATTTCAACTGGCAATAAAACATTTCTAGAAAACAAACTGGGACAAAGAAAGAAAAGCTGGACTTATCAGAACCCTGGCCTCCCGTTAATCTCTAAATTGTATTATAGACTCAAGTGATTAATATCTTTATGGGAAGATATGGTCATCATTTTGTACACACGCCAGATTTGACATGTGTGCAGCAGTCCTCAGACATGGTTCAGTAACCTGATGTAACAGAATGATGAATGACTGATCAAGAACGACCACTGTGCATTTTAATGGAGGAGGGCAAAGCAGGGTGCCGCTCACTCATTCGATAGCCTTCCCTCTTTATAGAATAGAAAAGAGCTGTGTGTACAGCGCTTGTTTGCTCATTTGTCACTGAAAACGATCACAAAAAAATAGTTTCCAGCTTATTTTTTATTTTATACTATTTCCACCCCTCTTCCATTCATCCTGACCTTTCCAACCACAGAATGTGGAAATATTTACACAATGCCAAATCAAATGAGGAAAAAGGCAGAGCACTTCCTGCTTATTTGTTGAGCCAGCCCCCTTACCTAGGATAGAATGACTGGTGCCTTGGCATTTGGTCTTCTGATAAGCACAAGGGTTATACAAGGACACAAAGACAGACTTGCATTGCAAGTTGCTAAGGGTTCCTTGAGCAATGGGCAGTTTGGTGCTCTCAGATCAGTTCAGGTGACACCAATGATCTCTTGCAAAGAAAAGTGCAAAGTAATACAGTTGGAAACAAATATTGTATGGGGTGTGGAAAGAATCCTCAAAGAACAGTTTTAAAGGGGTTACTCCAGTGTTTCTCAACCTGGGTTCCTCCTTCTTCCCACTGATCACCACACTAATATACCGTGAGCTGTGGATAAAGTAATTATAGAAGGGGAGCCCTAAAGACCTGAAAGTTTTTTCAAGGATCCCCTCCATGTTAAAAAGTTCACTAAAGGCTGCCATACAGCATTTATGGAGGAACAGTGTTGTCAACCTATAAAAAAAGTGCATTTGGGCTACATAATCCTTCCCCATTCCAAAAATAGTCTCAGGGAAGTATTATGTATTTCAGAGTAAAACTATAGGATATTATAAAGATACTAAAGGAGGAGGCAAAATAAAAGGTGATATTTTACAAAAGCTGCACAAGAAAGAAGAAGATGGAATAACAGAATGAAAAAAATGCTTTTAACGTCACATTTTAAAGACAATTTTTACAAACGGCCCATTTATCCTACTTTTACTTTACAGCTATTGTAAACTCAGGCAAATTTATGCAAGTTTAAGTGTTTTCACTTTAGGGTATAGCACAGCATACAGAGACATTTTAGAGAAATGTGCACCCTAATCTTTTGTGCAACAGTTGGGGAATGAGCCTTTTCTGTTCGGGCATGACTGTGCTGTGTATACATCAATTTCCATTCTCAAGGATCTCAAGCGGCCTGCACAGAGCCCTGACCTCAATACCTGAATTGGACCGAGAATGGTGACCCGATTCTTCACCTCCAATATCAGTACCTCATCCCACATTTGCCACCAGCACAATGCAATATCTTATGATGCAAAAGAGTGAAGGACTTAGGAGAAATGGTGGTGAAGTGAAGGCAATGTCTGGGGAATTGGACATCTGAAAAGCTCATAGGCCAGGCGATAAGCTGCCCAAAAATGTTTTCTTCTATATTGTATATTTTAAATATAAAGGCTGCCACCTTCTAAAAATGCACGGCATGCACTTTTTTTTTGCATTTTTGTTTTGGGCCAGTGACTGAAAAAAGAAAAGGCCAGTCAACTAGACTTTTTATAAATAGGTCGGTACAGGAAGCCTCTGTATTACGGTGACACTTTCCATTAAAGCTTCTGATATAAAGTAAGCTGTTAGAGCAAAATGAAAACGCCATGGTATTTGTGCATAATCTCTAGCTGCACCTGTACATGCAAATACCCATTACATTTTCAAATGCAAAGTGCCTGTCATAATCCTGCGCACACCCTGTGAATGCAACTTGAATAAAACCTCTTCTGAATGCAAATGAGCCTGGAGGTTAATCATGAATTTGTCCTAATCTAAACCTTTAGAATATCGCAAAGATAAAGGGTACCTGTCACACCTAAAAATTGTGCAGCATTCTAATAAAAAAATTAATTATCAAATTTGGATGCGCTGTGGAGATTGGAAAGAGCAGTGCATGTGTCTGATAGAAATGCCACAGAGTGTTGGCCTAGGAATAAAGTGCAGTATTTGCCCTGGGATTTTTTTTAATGCTGGGTGGGAAGAAGCTGTAGGTGGGTGGCAGCCCTTGTATTGTGAACCAACTTTTTAGTAACCACCCAAAAACAGCAAACAGGTTACTGAAAAATGAAGTGTGGTGCACCAGACTAAAAAAAGCCCATTCCACCCCAAAGAAAGTTGTTTTATAAACTCTACCAATGCACTCACCTCCTCATTAAATAGCTTACTGGTTTCCTTCTTAATGGGGTCTATAAGCTGGACCTGACCGGCGGAGAACCCGACCAGCAGTGAGACGCTCTCCGCCGTTGCTGTGAGATGATTGAAGTCATGACACGTGGGCTGCGTCCCTTTGTAGATCCGTTTGTCTATTGGTTTGCTTAAATCAGCGGCCTGAGGAAAAAGAAAAACACACAAGGAAATCTTGAATGATGTGATCACATCAAATCCTATGTATCACTATATGCATAACATTGGTGGACGCCAGAACAATACACCTATGCTATGGTCCACAGTGTATGAACTTCCCTTTAAGTTTGAGTGTTTCCAGTTCAAGATACCATCACTGCTACAGCACACAAGGAGATTTTAGACAACACTTTTGACCTTGTGGTCACAGTTTGGTGAAGGTTCT
>NC_092869.1:41229778-41239605 GCF_032062135.1 Pyxicephalus adspersus
AGTGTAACGCGCAGGTGGTTAAAGCTGCCAAAGTGGTGCCAACACCATATACTCACCACTAACCTACTTCCTGCAACAGAGAAACAAAATTGCCCAAACACCCAAAACAGTTTGTCCAGGACTACCAATAGCTTTTGTAAATTTAACCCAATACCTCGGCTTTTTTTTTTTATATATATAGCCGGTGCTTCAACAGTTTCCATCAAAGGCCCAGGTCAAATCCAATAATCAACCAATAGGTTTTAATAACGGAGGTAATTAGCAAAACTTTATGCAAATTTGCTCCAAAATGATTCACTTTTAAAAGTTATTAATGCTGAACGTAGGAAGATCCAGTGCACCAAGAAAAGAAATCTTTGTTTGTCCCAGTGCTGCTTGGCCTATTTAAAGTCATCTTAGATAGTTTCTGGGTCTTTAGTGCAACATGTCCATCATTTTTATTTTTTCATTTTATTAGGCCTGAGCTGGCCATTTAGATGGACTATAGTTGCATATACCCCCTAAACTTTGGTGGAACACACTCTCTAAAGTCAAATTACTTTGGGCACCAAAACCCAATATTGCTCTGATCAGCCTTTAGGGACTGGGACAGTTTGGACATAAAAAAAATATATCATGCTGGACAAGGCAGCCACTTGCTGAGAGCTGATTAACGATCCAATTTAAGAAAGCATGCAGAGAAAATTGGTTTTGGTACAGAACAAGAGCCGTACAACACAGAAGGAAAGGCCGGAGTTCAGCTTTATGTGTACATACGGCATGCTTTAATGGTCTCCGTCAATATTCCTGCATGCCTTCTCCTGCAAGCACAATTTGGCACAAAGCCTAATGAATCAAAGCTGATAATATTCAGAAGTACTGCTAGCCTTTAAAACAGGACCCTACCTGCTTTTACAGAGGTAGGGACTGCCAAATGACACACAGTAAACCGATAAAACCATAATTAACATTGTGCACATGTAAGCTTTTGTTTTATATAGATGAACATGTCCACGAGGGAAGAATAAAGCCCAAAGCCAGCACTGCAGGAAGGAATAATCCAGAGCACATACAAGTCACATTAGTTAGCAGTTTTTGAAGCTTTGAAAGCTCTGCCAAGGTCACTGCTACAACACGTGAATATTGCTATGGAGATTCATCCAGGGGAAGGGGGAAACGCATTACAGGTGAACGAACCGCTCGTTAAAAAGTGCCTAAAGCACCTCCAATAATGAGCACCTGTCATGTAGACAACACACACAGGTAAATGTAGAAAGCAAAGCTTGCTGTATGATCGATCAAAACAATAGATCTCCCTATATAAAAGGACACTCCTTTTCAAGTTTCATTAAAGAGAACCTGTCAGCCAATTATTATCCTGTAGTCCTGCCCAATAGCAAAAAATTCCCTGTGATGTCACGAAAATCGTCCGAGTGCTTCCCTGGAACCATTTCTACTTTATTACAAGGGGTCTGACTTTAGCAACTTCGGGACTGGTCTGTCCAAATGTTAATGAGCACATCTGCAGTGTAAAACCGTGTATTAATAGGGGTTGGCATATAAAGCCTACCCCTAAATCAGGTTTAGGTGCATCAGAGCTTTGCATTGAAATGCATATAAAACTACAAATTGCACCACCACTTTTTTTTTTTTTTTATCTGCTAGGAGTCCTTTTTAAAAAAGTAATATGGCCGTCAGGAAATGCATGCCTCAATAGTTTGCTCCACTCAGACCATTTTTTGTTTTGAAAAAGTAATTCAGTGCCAGCAACCAATCTTTAATTGCCCAAAGCCCTGGTTAGCATTGAAACTAAAAAGATCGTTTTTTGCTTTTTTGCAATGCAGTTTGTGTATTTTTGACATGCTTCACGCAACATCCAAAGGCAGTCTGCCCTCCGACTGCTCAACAAACTCAGCTTTCTGTGCAAGAAAACCAACCAAACACCTATGATGGTCCCGGGTGCCAGCAGCATAGGCATTAGCCAGCAGTAAATTAAGCGGTTCCACAACAGCAGGCTGAACGAGCCTCAACTCTGACATTTTCAGTAGGTGATGTATAGACCTCTGATAAAACAAAAACTTTTATCAACTTTTATAAAATTTATTTAAAGCCCAAACAGCTCAGAGGTTAGCACTCTGGCCTTTGCAGCGCTAGGTCCCAGGTTTGAATCTCAGCCAGGACACTATCTGCATGGAGTTTGCAGGTTGTGTTTTCGTGGGTTTCCCCTGGGTACTCCGGTTTCCTCCCACATTCAAAAAACATGCAGTTAGGGTAATTGGCTTCCCCCAAATTGGCCTTAGACTGTACTTATGATCTATGACTATGGAAGGGACATGAGATTGTGAACTCTTGAGGGACAGCTAGTGACATATGGACTTTGTAAAAGGACTTTGTAAAAAAACTTTTAATCCCACAGATCCATGGGGAGGTTTCTTCCATCGAGTCCCACGTCGTCCCGGTCTCTGTCTTTGGGCCAGCAAGGAGGGAGCGCCAGGCCCGGCCATCCTTTCCTTTCTACGTCACCGGATCTCGCAGTGTGCAGGCATGACATTGGTGAGGTAGATTGGGAAAAAAAAACTTGCCAATCTCACTGCGCATGTGAGAGATCTGCAATTTCTTTCCCTATTGATGAAAGGGCTCGGGCATGCTCAGAAGGAGCAGCCAAGAGCCTCCCGGGATGCGCGACATAGGTATGCCGGGAGGCTCTATGCACCCATTCATCAGCCTAGGGGATCGAGAATCACTAGGAGTTATACTGTAGCTGCATCCCTCATCACCACATAATCATGAAGGAGACATTACATTACACCTGTGATTCAGCTTTGCAGCAACTGACCTATCAGCTTTGGGTGGAGTTGGCCTTTAAGAGCAAGACAACAAAAAGGAACGAGATTCTCTGCCTTCAGGATTCATTTGATGTAAATGACTGCTTTCAGTAATCCTTTTGCACTGCTCCCAGGTCCCTAACCCTCTGTGATGTTAATGCCTTCTGCAAATCTACAGAACGGGCAAGAGAGGAAAATCCTCTGCCTGGTGGACTAAGCGGATTTCAGGCTGCTGGGGGAGTCAGTGGGGTGCCAACTGTCAGCAATTCCAATGTGCAGAGCTGCCAGCGGACATGGGAACTGCAGAAGACCTCTCTCCATCTTCTTCTCCTATATACATACACACACCACTTGTAAATGATCACGGCCATGGAGCCTGCCAAATTATCCTATTGTTATTCTCCAATAAACATTTTTCCAACAATAGGAGAACACGCGCATCAATCAGCTTACGTCTGGCAAAAGACATCTCACAGCTGCAAGACCAGTGGATAATGCAGGATTTTTTCAGATTGAAAAATTACCATACAGGGTAATTTAAAGGGCAACAAGTAAAACAGACTGCAATGGGCAAGTAGAAGCAAAACCACAGCAAACACTGCTGCAGTGTCTAAGTGAGAGCCCAATAAACACTGTATCAGGGAAAAGTAAGAGAATCACCTGCAAAGGAAAGTGCAAAGTATTACAGTTAGAAACAAAAATTGTTTGAGTTTAAAAAAAAATTAAGGATGGGGTGTGGAAAGAATCCCCAAAGAACAGATTCAGATACATTAATGCAATGCTTCTCAACCAGGGTTCATCCAGAGGTTGCTGGGGGTTCCTTGAGCAACGAGGGATTATCACTGACACCAATGATCTTTTTGGCTATCTGTAAGGGTGACATTCTTCCCAATGACCAGCAATGTAAGAGGAATGCTTCCCACTGACCATTACACTAACGGGCTGTGAATAAAGTAGTTATAGAAGGACTTCCTTAAGACTTCAGAGTTATGGGCTCTCCCCAAATTAAAGTCAACAAGGGTTGCTCTACTGCATAATGTTCCAGCAATTGTCGGCAGACAATGGATGGGACTTTTTTGTTGTATTGAAAAATCTCTACATGGACAGAAGTGGAGGCTCTGCATACATTCCAATGCCCTCCATAACATCGATGGGATTATGCCAAGGCCTATCAAATTCATAAAAGCCTTTGATGGGTAGAAAATGACACCTATTATCATATCTTGGGGTTTCCAGGTGTGAAACGGAATGGACATGCTGCAGCACCCTCAATTCAATGCCCACCTCGGTTTGTGAAAGGAATCACAGATTTATTTCTATGCAGAAAAGTAAAAAGCAGCATCAAACAGCGGCTATAAGACTTTGGTGAACCCCAGCAATGCAGAAAGCAGTGGCCGGATAACCAAAGCCATCCGTGCAGCATTATGCACAGCAGGTTCTGTGACGTGCACACGGCTCCAACAAAGCCAATCTTTCCCACAAACCCATCTACAGAAAAATAATTACACTATAATAAGGTGTTATCCAGGTGCTGCCTAGCTAGCGCTCTTCTATTTCAGCCTACTTAGATTGCACAATAGCGACCTTCTAAAAGGAAGAAATATGAGCCGAGCAGAAAGGTCAGGTGAAAGTATTTGACAAAGGCAGGGAACGCGGAGGGCACCAGCAAATTGCTGACCAAAAACAAGGGCAGATTTAATAAAAAGGATGTCCTTTTCCCTAAATGCAGCCCTACGCTTAAAATATAATTGGAAAGCATTAAGTCTAAATTGCCAATACAGTCATAAAAGAAACATTTAGTGTGCAATTCTTGATCAGAACCAGAACTTCCAGTGGCAGTGACTAGGCATCCTCCTTGTTCTGCCATCACAGCAGCCGGTCAGGACTTTCACATCAAACAAACCTGTTGCGCTCATTTCTGTTTTTGATAGCTTAATTACGCTAATGATGTTATTGTAGGACAGGAGATGGACTCTGCATTCACCAATATGTAGCCTTTTATGGGGAGAATCCACATGCAGAAACGGCAGCACTGAATAAGCAAGTATTGCCCATCTTACCAAGTACTTTTGCTGCAAAAAGTAAATTCATCTTGCCAGGGTCTAGAAATCCAGAGCCAATGTTGCTCACAATTCCCCTATGTAATAGAAATATTTTGAGTGATTGCAGCACGGTGGCTCAGTGGTTAGCATTCTGGCCTTTGCAGCCCTGGGTCTCAGGTTCGAATCTCAGCCAGGACTCTATCTGCATGGAGTTTGCAGGTTCTCCCTGTGTTTGCATGGGTTTCCTCCCACGTTCCAAAAACATGCAGTTAGGTTTATTGGCTTCCCCCCAAAAATTGACAAATTGTATTAAAGACATTTGACTAAAGTAAGGAAATTAGATTGTGAGCTCCTTTAGCTAGTGACATGACTATGGACTTTGTAGAGCGCTGCAAAATATGATGACGCTATATAAATACTGTGTAATAATAATAATTGCAGTTTATGCAACCTAGGGTGACAACACTGCTTCATCATGGGTACAGTGCAGATGTTCCCACCCGGAGAGAGGAAGAGTGTTCTTGGCAGTATCACAAGTGAAACAAGGAAATAAAGCCTGGGAACAAATAATGCAACCACCACAATTTAATAAACCAGCAAGCTACAATATAGAACATTTCTTGTTCATGGGTTTGGATAGGCTTTAAGAGCTCAGCTGATAGCACTGTACCAATGCTTCTTCCACCTGCACACTCCTTTTCCTTTTGATACTTGCAAGCTCGCCATATATCTGTTTTGCAGACACAGGATTACCGTAAGGAAATATAAATACAGAGCCACAGATACAAAGCTTTAGAGTTTACCTTTACCTAAACAAAGAATGCATGCAGTGCTTCAGTACAGGGCGTTTCTCTACTACATGCAGCAATTAGACGCTTCCCTTTCCTATCGGGTAACACGTGGCTCTTATTTCCCTGTTTACAAAACACAGTATACCACAGGCATCCTACACAAAGAGGGGGTCACCGCCAGGGCAAATTTTACAACATCGCTGCATTTCCATTTACTGGTATAGCTAAGGGACTTTTTCTAGTTTACTGGTATTACAAATTGTATCTGCAGAGCAGCTGCTGGTAGTAAATACATTAAAATTACCTTTAGCAACTGACTAGAGACTTTGTAAACACTGTGCAGTGTAGCAATAAATATACAATATTATTATAGCAAAAACCATCACCTTGAACTAATCCTCACAGAATATGGATAATGCATAAGGTTGCACAGATGCCAAAATTTTATTTTGCAAATTTTTGAGTTTTGCTTTAAATCTGAACTCCAGGATCTGCAAAATTTTTGTGCAGAGGGGCTACCCCGTGACTTGAACTATTGGTCCTGACCTAGGGAACAATGTGAGTACCTGCAAGCAAAGCGGCTGAATGTAGGAGATGCAGAGAATCACACACAGAACATGAGCCGTTGTTGATTAAGGGAATAAGAATAAGGTAAGAGAACTGAAGAACTTGGGATAAATTCACATGAAGCACCTATAGGGGAAAGACCCCACCCTTTTATGTCTGGTGGCAAGCACCCCGTGATCTTTTATAGAAGGAGTTTCCAAATACCTGAAAGTTATTTAAAGACAATAAAAGGTAAAAAGGCTGCTGTAGTCACTTGGGGGAAGTTCACTTTAAAACTCCCCGCAGCATCTTCTCCCATTCTATTTTTAAAATGCCATGTTTCCACATTTCCATACTCCTTAACATTTAAATTATCATTTCCAAGCCTTCTGCTTAGCAGCGTAATTTATAAAGCTCAGATTTAATCATACATGCAACCAACATACTACCATCTGTACAATGCTGTCCCTTTCATGTCGTGTAAAGATGTCAGACAATAGACGGAAGCATGAAACAGATCTGTAATCTTGTTGCAGGTGTGGCACGCTGGCAGCAGTGGGCACAGGGCCCATACATTGTAGACTATTACAAGAAGAAATATAAAAGGGTTACAAAAATAGCTGAACTATAGCATTTTCCTTGAAGTGGACTTAAATTGAAATATTATCTCTAGAAATATTGCAATGCAAACCCCATGCATCTGCAATGTATAGACATCCAAGGGGCTGTTACTCGTTGAGCTAGACTTGAGCAGACTTTTGTAGATATTATTCTGCTGCCAAATGTATTCCTTGTTGGAAGCTGCACCCAAGGGCTCCAAGGCAAGGATATGCCAGCTTTATTCACGTGATCGCCTGTATTGTTCTGTTTGATTATTGCTCCAGCAATCAATAGAAGCAGGAAGATTGAAACATTGCGAGTCAGGTTGCCTCTTCTGGGTGCAGCTCCATAAAACCTCTAATCCTTCATTTTCAAAGCAATGTAAAAGCTGAAATAAGGGAGTAGGCACTGGTTAAAATTATTAGTGGTGTTGGGGAGAGCACCCAGCCTAAATACTTACCACCATTTAGACAATGTCCTCTGCCGACATCACTAATCCATTTCTGTGTTAAATGGCTGTCATCCAGAACAGCGATTGCCAAAGGGTGGTCTGTGGCTCTGGCCGGTGCACCCCCTAGCAGGGTAAGAAGAAGGAACCTGGTTGGGGGGCGCACCGGCCAGAGCTGCGGACCATGTCCCCCCTAGATATCGCAGGCTCAGGGAGATGGGAGGTTGTCCCTGGTGTCAGGTCTGAGCCTGCGATGGGAGAGTGGGCAGGTTCTGGCACCATCACGTCACTATGGGGGAAGCTTCTTCCCCCTTTGACTCCCAGTTTTCGGCGCATGCGTGGCCCAGTAAATTTTGTGGTCTGTGGGTCCAAAAAGGTTGGGGACCACTGATCCAGAACACTTCCTGTAAGCCCTGGTCACCAGCCCTGCATCTAGTGGGGGAGAGCTTGGTAAATGATTATCGCACAGCCTGGGTTCACAGTACTCTTGTACTGGTTTCTCACTAATTTGCAAGGAGACAGCAGAAAAGAGAAATTGCCCATAACCTCACCTGATCAGCCTGATGACTGTAATAAGCAAGCATGATGTACTTTCTGCAAAGAAAATCCTGAAGAAAGGAGGCAGATAGACTACATGTACCGGTATCATGAAGAAGCTGTAGGTGAGTGGCGGCCCCTGTAATGTGACCCAACTTTTCAGTAACCACCCAAAACCAGCCAGGTGGTTACTGAAATGTGCCGGGTGGTCCGCCCAACTAAAAGAGGTCGGGGAGAACACGGAAGCGGATACAAAGAATAAAACCATTAGTGAGGCAGTAGCTGGACAAAGTTTTGTGTTATTGGAAAAACTTTTTACTAATAGCAAAAAAATCAGATTCTACAGATTTACTTTTATACAAAATGACAAGTTACACCCACCCCCAAATTTGGGAGCTGCTGTGTACTCCTTGTAATATGGATGGGAGGGGAACCTCCATCGCTTTCCTCCAACCCAAAGGCAGCCAATTCAAACTCCCACTGTTACCACTGCACCCCAAAGAAAGTTGATTTATGAACTCTTTACCAACGCACTCACCTCCTCATTAAAAAGCTTAGTGGTTTCCTTCTTAATGGGGTCTATAGGCTAGACCTGACCAATGGAGACCCTGACCAGCAGTGAGACGCCCTGCTAAAAGGGTTCATAATAAAGGCATATTACCTTAGATAGAATTATTAAATAAGAAAGTTTTGTTTCTGCATTAGCAGTGCCGCACAATGATTTTACCTTGTTATTGGAAACCCAAAACACTGGTCAGTCAAGGACAACATTACATGACTTTGCCAAGAACCTCTTCTACGGCCCATAAAAACTTTTTACAAACCACTGAGAGCAAAACAGCCATGACCAATGAAGTCATGTGTAGACATACAAGTCTTCCCATTACCCAATATTGTTTACTGGCTATTATAACGAACAAGAAAGCTTCTTTGTTTCAAGAGACATAGGTGTACACAAGGTTTCCTTGTGTTAGAGTAAGCAGGGAAGATGGAGCCGCCGATCCAACGGAAGTAACTCACGAGGCAGTTTTCTTCTGTTCGCATGGTAATAATTTCATGCATTGTGGTCATCATTGTAAAAAGCTCCTAACTAATGGATTTTCTTTCATCTGTAAGTTGAAAGTGAATCAAAATGTATGAAGACTCCAGTGAGAAGGAGCGCAATGGTTATACCAAAACGAATGGGCTTTAAATCTGCCGTCTGTTTAATTTAAATTGTATCTGTTATTTCATTAATTTCTTGCAATTGTGAAGGAAAGTTTGGGGTAGTATACCAATCCTAACAAGTAAAATATAAATGTCCATGTGTGTTGTACTATGTGCTGCAATGCAGTGGGAAGAACAGACTACAGTGTCCTCCCTTTTAGTTGGGCCAGTGATGAACCCTGAATTTTTTTTAAGCCGGGTGGGAAGAAATTGTAAGTGGGTGGCAGCCCCTGTATTTCGACCTACCTATAAACAGCCGGGTGGTTACCAAAAAGTGCTGGGCGTTGCGCTCGGCTAAAAGGGGCTGGGGACAGCCCACCAACCCTAAGTAACCACCTGGATGTTTTTGGGTGGTTACTGAAATGTTGGGTGACCATACAAGGGTTTGCACCCACCTCCAGCTTCTTCTTACCCAGCTTAAAAAAAAAACATTCTGGGCAGAATACGGATACAGGTAGTCCTCAGGTTAAGGACATCGAACATACAGATGACTTCTAGATACCAATGGGCTTCCCTGCACGCTCGTATGCAGGACAGAAGCTTGATGGGGGGAGGGCGGCCGTTTGCATGACTTGCCGAAGAAATCTTTTGCTAAACACAGTTGAGGTTGTTGGTGATCTTAAGGACTGAGTTCTTATGTAACATCTTGTAACTTTTTAACGACCAAGACAAACTCTGCAGTGTTTCTATTTGCATATCAAAGCACAGCTTGCTCCAGAAGTTAATGAATGTCTAGGTTCCATAAAGTTTATTTTTTGTTTGATTTGTATGAATAACTCACAGTAAGGATTTTATACAGTAACTGACACCTTACTGCCTAATATGTTGTGACAAAACTCTGTCCTAATTGCAT
>NC_092869.1:41240505-41270742 GCF_032062135.1 Pyxicephalus adspersus
AATTCACTTTAAAGCTTAGCTGAACATTCAGTTTAGGATTACAAAACGGGTATCAAACAAACAAGGTGCAAAGTTGGACTTCTTTAAGTCAGCTTATCCTAACCAGGGTTGGAACCTTGGGGTAGAGTTGTACCTCTCAGGTGAGTTTTGGTGACACCAATGATTTTTTGGCTATCTGTAAAGGGTGACATTCTTCCCAATGGCCAGCAATGTAAGTGGAATTCTTCCCATTGATCACCACACTAATATACTGTGATCTGTGGATATAGTAATTATATCAGGGGTCTCTTAAGACCTAAAATATTTCAGCCCTCCATGTTTAAAAACAGGAAAGAAGGCCCATTGCTCCCTGTGCAGAAGCAGAGGTCTCCCTGTAGGTGTGACAAGACCCCTGCAGAGTTCCAACCTAAAACTCTGCAAGATAAAAAGCTCATGCTGCTTAGTATTTGGAGACTAGCTCTGACTCATCCATTAGTATTGAAATGCGAAGTACAAGTCATATTTAAAATTGATTTCTGGCAAATGGTTGAATCACACAGGATACATTTTATTCATGTCAATTCAGTCTGGAGATTTAAAGAGCCCTAGCACAACCATATGACCCCCTTTTTCCATACTGCAGTGTAGCAAACAACTAGGTCACCTACCTAAACCTAACAATGGTAAAAGTAACAACAACAACCAATCAGGATTCAAGATGTTGATATTAAGGCTGCATACACATGTGCAATAATTGTGAAAGATCCTTTTTAACGATAAAAAGACAGTGACTGAGTGCTGTACATACAGCGCCATTCTAACAGCGGGGAGGGGAAATTGATAGAGCGGAACCCGCTGTGCGCTCTCCCCTTCACTTTCATTACGATCATTCCTAGTCCATGGATCCACCAGGACGATTGTCGAAACGACACACCAGATTCTCATCTGATATCAGGCCTGAGCTGATTATTGAACGAGAACCATTGGACATGTACGTAGCGTTAGTCCTTATTTTACAACATTTACCTTTTATTGAAAACACATGTAGCGGTTTATAGATCTACATTTCAGCAGCTTGGGGACAATATGCTGACCTTACCAAGAATTAGCCGGCTGCAGCAATTCCACAGCTCAAACATTAACTTCAGTTCTGCATTTTTACACACCTGGTCAGATTCACCATTTTTTTTTATATCCTGGCCAAGTTTTTTGACATTGAGTAGAATTTGGGCCGGGACACAGCAGTGACTATCATTCTCCAGCGACAATGACAAGCAATACTTATAAGCAGAGGCTACCTCTATAGAAGAGACTTCTCACAGTGGCTGGATGACACAGCAAGCATTTGTAGAGCAAACAGGCCTACAGCTGACAAACCAATCTGTTTGCCAGGACTGAGGAGAGGAATGCTCGGTGCAATATAAAACAAATAAGCAGGTGCTTTTATTGCAGCTGGTTTATAATACTTACATGTCCAAAAATGTTCTGCAACTGTGCAGAAGGCAACAATTTTAAAAGGGACCCATTGTTCTCTTCCTTGTTACAAATATGGGACTACGTTTTTCAGGCCTTGCTCCTAAATAAATAGGGACCAGATAAGTTTGCATCAAGAAACCAAGCAAAAATGAGGATCCAAACTCTCGGGCTACACCTTTCAAAAGCAAATCAGGGACTCCTCCAAATCATGGCCATGAGGGGACCTTCGGTGTTAAAGAGACGATCTTGTGCAGTAGGTTAAAAGCCTTTGATTGCAAAGCTTAAGTTTATCTTGCAAATTTGCTGCAGAACACTACACACCCAACATTTCCTGGAAAGAAAAATGTCAAAGGCCTCGGATTCAAATTACTTGAAGGCAGCGAGACATGACAGAGGATGAACTATTGCAGAGTCTGGCTATAGCAGGTCACACAAACTGGTTTGACCATCATGTGAAAGACTCTATATTTAGGTTATAGGCGTCTATGTATGGAAAAAGTACAACCCGACTCATTCAATCCAAACATTACTTGTTCATTAGGGGTTGTTTATTGTTATAACATTCCTGCAGAATTATTAGAATAGCTTCAGAGGTCTATTTTTGCACTATTTTAGAATCTGTCTTTCGAGGATTATGAACAATTTTTAGTTCTCCCCGGTCTCTTATAGCTGGGTGCACCACCCGGGACTTTTCAGTAACCACCCGGCTGTTTTTGGGTGGCCAAGATCTGGTTTAGAACACAGGTGCAGCCACCTGCCTGCAATTTCTTATCTTCTAGCTTATAAAATGTTCTGGGTTGAACACTAGAAGTGCACAAAAATGCTAAAGAAAGTTTTAGCTGAATTTTAAGAATCCACAAATCAGACGGGTCGCTATTGCATCATCTGTTCCAATCCCTCCTATCTGCCAGAATACCTAGCAATCCCATCTTCCCTTGTGCATGGGGAGCAAATGAACTTCTGCACGACTGCACAAGGGTTATGCCATGCCAGTACGCCAATCAAGATGGCCAAAGATCATCCACAGGAAGAGAGGGAAAAAAAGATGGTAGCAACCTGCAAGGAACAGGGACAGGCGAGTATAAGGGTTTAGTTTCGCTTTAAAGCTTCCCTACCCTGTACCCAAAACTTTCTATGCAAAAAAAAAAAAAAAAAAAAAAAATCTATCTCTGTTATGCAAAGGGATTTCTGTCTTTAAGTATTTGGGAAAAACCACTGGCAGGCACTTATTTCCAATTGTTTGGTGTCCAAGGGGCATCCACTAGCTGTTTGGGTGGATTGCTGCATTTTTTTTTTTTGCATTTGCTTTGCACTGCATCATATGATATCTGCTCTCTGGCTGTTGAACTCCAAAGCATTGTGAAACGTTTTTAAGCGTACAAAAAAGGTGACATAAAAGTGTACAAGCAGATCAGCGACAAATCTCCCTGAGTGAATAAAAAGTCTCCATACACTGCACAGCAACTGCACGCAAACCGCTTGTACAAAAGATTTCAAGCAACCCGATTTGTTTCAATGATAACTTTGTGGTGGTTGATGTGAGGCTGGCCATCTGAACCTCATTTTAAATCACCCTTAAATGTTTACTTGCGGCAAATAAAAAAAGAAGAAAGTTGCTTAATACGGTGGGCAGGTAAGACCGAGCTATGCATTTTCCCTGTATCTGGTATGAAGGAGTCCTGCCAAGTAACTCATCCAGCGGCTGCCAAATTACAACCCACATGATGATTATCAAGATGAATGAATGCAGACAAAAGGTTATGAAGGAGCCGATAAGACTTTAAAGAAGAAAAAAAACAATATTTTCAGCAAGTACGCCTTTCCAGTTATTACTGTAACGTTTACGTGGAGGTCATTTTGTTGCAACTTACATTTATTTTTACATGCTGGCTGTCCTGTTTTTTCCCCATGATAGGACGAAGGTTATCTTTATACAAGACATCCCCAAATACAGCGGCCCAGATAAAGGATAAGACACATTGGGCCTGATTTATTAAAGGACATCTCTCTGTATTACACACACATGACATCTCTCTGTATTACACACACACATGACATCTCTCTGTATTACACACACATGACATCTCTCTGTATTACACACACACACACACACACACACGTCACATGACATCACAAAGCTCAGCAGACCCCCGCCTTGCCCCCCCGTCGTCTCCTGGGTGACCCCTCAGCCCTGTCAGTTGCCCCGCCCCCCTGCGGGCGCCCCCTCACCTTCCTGACGCCCTTGTAGATGTAGAAGTAGAGCTCGCGGCCCACGTTAAAGCAGATGCGGTCGCCGTTGCCGGACTGGTCGTTGACGTTGACGAAGGAGACCCGCACTGGGTTGGAGCCCTGCGAGTTGAAGGGGACGCGGTTGGGGCGGCTGTACTCGGAGTGAGAGAGGAGCTTGTACAGGCCTTCCCGGGTAGTGAACTGGCTCTTAATTTCGTTCATTTCCTTCCCTCCTCCCTCCGCCGCCATCTTGGAAAGCCGCTCTCATCCTGCCAAGTACCCGGATCTAACTCATTGCGCATGCACCGGCCCAGCCCTCGGGGCTCCGCTCACCGCGCGACCGCCCTCCCCTCCCTAAGTAGGCGGAGCCTGTCACCAGTCACGCGCAGATCCCCTTCTACGCATGCGTGATAACCCTGCTCTCAGTACGTCTGGCTCTGGGTGCTGTTTGAACGCCCTCTTGCGTTTGGCTGTGAATACTCCATGGAAAGCATGATGCTGTTTCATTGCTCACAGTGAAAATTCTGTAAAAAATCTGATGCATATAAAATCTCTGGTTTTCACTATTTATTACCCTAATACTTTATCCACTGCTGAACACAGGCAGAGAAACTAAACACACAACTGAAACTGTTATTTTACTGTCAAAGGAACTTTATTTACAGTAAATATTACAAAATAATTGCCAGTTTACATTCTATCATTTGTTTCCAGGTATCATGTGATAAAGAGCTTAGTAACATCTCAGTGCTATATAAGTACATGATAATTTATAAGAACAAAGTAGCAAAAAATCAATTTAATTATTAAAATTAATATTGTCCATTAACAGACAAAATATCAAACCCCATTGATGCAATATTTAGAGTCAATCCAGAGATTTCCCTTGCAGTATTTCTTTTATGCCACTGGATGTCCCAAGTTCCAGTTTTAGATAACAAATTCAGAGAATTCCCCTGCAGTACTTTTTCTGCCATTAGATGTCCTCAGTCACATCCCTGCCTAAGATATTAAAACCAGAGATTTCCGTTGCAGTATTTGTTTTCTGCCACTAGATGTCCCCATTTCTAGTCTTAGATAATCAATCCAGAGAATTGCTCTCCTACAGTACTTTTTTTCTGCCACTAGGTATCCCTAGTTCTGGTCTTTTAAAGCTTAAAGAGTTTTAAAGCTTACCTGGTAACCACATGCCCGTGGTGTCATCCAGCGGTTTCTGCAGCATCCACAAGCAATTCCTGGCATAGGTATCCTCGATCAATGCCCGTCCAGTATCTGTGTAGCCTGCTGATGCCCACCCAGCAACTGCGCCCCCGGCATTTGAACGTTGGGGATGCGAGGCCAGGTGATGCAGATGCCGGTGGGGCATGGGAACCAGGCAGGAAATTTGAAATAATAAGTATTTTTAAATGTACAGCTTTGACATTTAAAAATACTTATTCAGACCGCCAAGAAGGTTAATCAGTACAGAGATTTCCCCTGCAGGATTTCTTTCCTGCCACTAGATGTTCTCAGTCCCAGCTTTAGATAATCAATCCTTAGATTTCCACCACTGCAGTACTTCTTTTCAGCCACTAGATGTCCTTAGTTTCAGTTTTAGATAATCAATCCCGAGATTTTTTTTGTAGTATGTATTTTCTGCCACTAGACGTCCTCACTTCCAGTTTTAGATAATCCACAGAATTCCACCCCTACAATACTTTTTTTCTGCCACTAGATGTCCCCAGTTGCAGGCTTGATAATCAATCCAGGGTTTTTCACCCCCGCAGTACTTTTTTTCTGCAACTAGGTGTCCCCAGTTCCAGTTTTATATATTCTATCCAGATATTTCCTCTTCAATAATTCTTTTCTGCAACTAGAAGTCCTCAGTCCCAGCCTTAGATCAGTGCTCACCAACCTTTTCGGTCCCACAGACCACTAAAATTACCAGCTCTGGACCGCACATGCGCCGGGGGCCAGGTGTCACACAGAGGGGAAGAAACTTCCCCCAGAGTGAGGGCATAATGCCAAAACCCGCCCACTTTCCCATCGTAGGTCTGAGAATGTCCAGAATCACAAACCCTGAGCCTGCGATCCGTACAGGAGACATGGTCCGCGTCTCCTGTCGGGGTGTCCCTCCAGCAGGGTCCTTCTCCTGACCCCACTCGGGGGCGCACCAGCCAGAACCGTGGACCATCGGTTGGTGACCGCTGCCTTAATAATGAATCCAGTCTTCCCCTACAGTATTTCTTTTCTGCCACTAGATATCCTCAGTTCCAGTCTTAGATAATCAATCCAGAAAATTGCTCTCCTACAGTACTTCTTTCTGCAACTAGGTATTCCCAGTTCCAGTCTTTGAGTTTTTCACCTCTGCAAGTACTTCTTTTCTGGAACTAGATGCCCCAAGTTCCAGATTTAGAGATTTCCCCTGCAATAATTCTTTTCTGCCACTAGATGTCCTCGGTCCCAGCTATAGATAATCCAGAGATTTTCCTTGCAGTATTTCTTTTCTGACACTAGATGTCCCTATAAATATTCAATTCAGCTAATTCCCTGCAGCTCTTTTTTCTGCCACTAGATGTCCTCGGTCCCAGCTATAGATAATCCAGAGATTTTCCTTGCAGTATTTCTTTTCTGACACTAGATGTCCCTATAAATATTCAATTCAGCTAATTCCCTGCAGCTCTTTTTTCTGCCACTAGATGTCCCCATTTCAAGTCTAATTTAAGCAATCCAGAGAATTCCACCACTGTAGTACTTTTTTTCTACACTAGATGTCCTCATTCAGTTAGCCAAAATCATTTAACCCTCTTCTCCTATACCCATGTCATCCTGGACTGGCCCTATCCTGTGAATGAACAGTCAAAGAAGAAGCAGCACAGTTATGAGCTCTTCTTTATGTTACACTGCTCTCTCCTCATATCAACACACAAACGACAAGCCTATTTTTTAAGCCCCGATGAAGGTGAATTCTGTGGTCCCCAAAGCATGTTAGTTTTAGTTTTATGAAGAAATAAACATATGCATTTTGAAAATCAATGGTGTGACACCCCGATCTTCTTCCGCTGTCTGCATCCTCTGGGGAGCTTCCTGTTTCTGTTGGTGGAAGGAGGAAGTGAACGGAAATCTTTCAAGTGGAGATCCAGACATCAATGACAGTTTTGTCTTTTATATAAAACATTCTTCTTTGGATAGACAGCAATCTCTACCAAGCCATAAGAATAATTCAAGGGCGTAGGGAGATGTAGAGCTTTGCTTGTTTGTGTTTGGTAGAAATGGGCTCATGCATTCCCATCATTTCCTCTTTCCCCAATGCCAGTGGAGTAGCTACAGACCCGGGCCCTGATATATGGAACTGGACCCCTCCCTCTCCACTACAACCTATACCGCACAGCTTAGACCCCCTTCCCAGGTAACAGATCCTCAGTGGTATAACCCCATCCCAAAGCCAGATTCCTATTGTGTGTTACTTCTCCTTTTCCTAGATTGTAAGCTCTTTGTGGCCGGGTACTCTCCTCCTCCTGGGTCACTGTCTGTATCTGTCATTTGCAACCCCTATTTAATGTACAGCGCTGCATATTATGTTGGTGCTACATAATAATAATAGCAACAAAGGATCCCTGTGACATATTCTTCCCCCCTCCAAAGAGACACATACTCAGTGACAGACCCCTCAGTAAAACAGACACCAATTTGATTTGGCTGCCTTACTGACCAGTAAAGGTGCCATTCCTATAATGCAGTGCACCTTGATGACGGAAAAGTGCTTTCTATTGCAGATGAGCAGCACATTGTAGCTGCAGAGCAATGATATGAACCTGGGCTTGGTGCATTTTTCCAGATGATGGCAGCCACGCCTGCATCATGTATAGTATAGCAGCCACATGTAGCCTGCAGGATCACCAGGGGTCATTTTATTAAAAGCTTAGTTTTGAATAGAATACTTTTAGAAGATTTTGTCATACAACCTTTTGTGTGACTTTTTGCAGCTGCTTCCTCATGTTGCATCCTTCACCCATTGGTGTGCCAGTTTTATTATAAAAGCTGTGTAGTATTAAACATGATCTGTAGTTGGCCCGGGCACCCAGCCTCAGCCAGTCATGGAAGTCTCTATTTATAGTACAAGATGCATGAGTGTCCATACCTCCGGGATGACATATTGCCAGCTGCACCCATGAACCTTCTGGACTTTTCCAGAGCTCAGATGTTCATTGTCTGCACCGCTACAATATTATTATTTTTATTAAACATATTACGCAGCGCTGTACATTGAATAGGGGTTGCAAATGACAGACAGATACAGACAATGACATAGGAGAGGTGCCTGCCCCGAAGAGCTTACAATCTAGGAGGTGGGGGAAGTAGCACAAAATCGGAGGGGGCTGCAATCATTCCTGGTATTCTTTTCCCTCCATCACAATGTGCAGTCAATAATGGGGTTTATTGGTGTATATATAAAGATTCAAATCGGCAATTCTGTTTTCTTTATTTTTGCAAATCTATTTGATATTTGTATGTTGCCATAATTATATGCCCGATAAGATTTTATATAATGGCAAATAAAGTTTTGATTGCCATGCTGTATTTACCCCAAATTTGGAATCAGAAGCTCAATTTGCTTGAAGGCAGTAACTGATCAACACTTTATCTAGCTAAAAATGGCAATAAATGTTAATTGTGGTCACTGATCCCTACAAAGTGACTATCACGGCAAAGGTGATGTTTGTAATACCACTGATTCCCATTGTAACGTACGGCATGCTCTAACTGTCATTCAGGTTTTGGTGGATACCAGCAAGTTGCATTACACTTAGGCAACTTATTGTTTATAACCAGTGGTAAGATCTGTGCACATAAATGCTAACGTCACTCACTTCTATTTCCATTCATTGTTGCTGACCTTCTTCAAAGGTCAGTTTCTTATATCTCTTGGAGACACTATTGGTGAGATCTATTATTTCCCACATCCCTGTGCTAGGTTCCTAGGTCTGTGAACCTGCTGTGCCCATTTTGATGAGATCCCTCCAATTTCTGCTGGATTTTTACATTTATATCATGGATAATGTAACAAGAGGCTTATAATGGCACAAACACCCTAAAGTGACCACATTAATGCACTGGAATACCATTCAAAAGGAATTTCACTGCAATACTCTATGATGGGTAGCAGTAACACATATATTATTGTGTGCAGTTTATAGGTGTAGAGCTGGCCTCAAATAGAAAAAAATGACAACCAGGCAGGTTCTTTATTGCAGAAGGGGCAGAGGATGTCTGTAAACTTACCTGCCTGATTGCAATTTCTTTATTTACACTCACCTGTCCTTGCAATATTGTAAATGTTGCCATCTTCTTCCTCTCCTCTTTTCTGTTAGATCCTTAACCATCTTGGTTGGCCAGACTGGGATCATGTATTTCCCTGAATACTGCACATACCAGTGTATTAGAAAGATTGCGAACAAACATGGGGACATCATCTGCTTGCATGCAATTCTAAAATGCAGAACTATAGTTCTACTTAAGTTTTTGCACAGAGGAATCCTTTTTAACCTGCTCCTGGTTGGTGCAATCCTGGATCCACTGGCAACATTTTAGGTGCCTGGGATCGATAACCTTTTGACTTTTGACATTGGAAAGGATCTTTCACGATCCTTTCCAACAGCAAAAGACTGAAAGATGCATGAAAGGGCCCGCTGCATACAGCACTGCTCTATGGAGACGGGAGGGAGGAGGACGGGTGATGGCAGCCCATTGCGCTCTCTCCCCTTCACTTCCATTGCAGTCGTTTGTCAGGACTGATCCATGAACGATGTCAGACGAGCGCAAATTCATCATCTGACGTGTGTACCTAGCCTAAGTCTTTTTCAGTCTTTGGCAAAAGCTTGTGGTTGCAAAGCCTAGCTTTGAAACGCTTGCAAAAGTGGTAATTTTAGGTCTGTAAAGGCGGATGGAGCAGCGTGTAGCATCTGAAAAAATGCTTGTCAATACTTCCATAGACAAATGCCGGAAAAGAAGGAGAAAAAAACAAACCAATTTCTTCCAATAGTAAACTTTTTGAAAGTGGGTATGTGTTACCCCTTGAAAAAAGTTGTGAACAAGCACAGTTTATTTCTAAGCATCTGTTAGATGCTCAGAATCACAAAACCTTATATAACTAAACATTAGTTGATACATATGTTATTTGGTAAATAATAGGGCTCATTCCACCCTAAAATATTTTTTTATAGGTGGTGATTATTGGCTAGGTCAGCCCCTAAATTGTTATAATCCATGAATACTCCAAAAGGGAGATTTCCTTACCATAATTTTCATTCTGTTCTTGTCCACCTTGGAGTTTGGGATTTCCCTGCTTACCTTTGTGTAACCCAGCTCCTACTTCTGCAGTTTATTGGTAAGCACAAATTGTTACA
Source organism: Pyxicephalus adspersus (assembly GCF_032062135.1). Classification (NCBI taxonomy): domain Eukaryota; kingdom Metazoa; phylum Chordata; class Amphibia; order Anura; family Pyxicephalidae; genus Pyxicephalus; species Pyxicephalus adspersus. The sequence goes on from NC_092869.1 coordinate 41,250,576, forward strand.
TTTACATGTCTCTTCTTAGTTAGTCGATGGGAGCCGTGCCTGGTGCCCCAAAAAAATAAAATGCAATTGATACATAAGTCCCAAGGCTCCCCTTTTCATTTCAGGGTGATAATTATCCTCAACCAATTGAAAGAACTAGACATAGATCAAGTTGAGAAAGCTTTGGTTTATACCCAACATAGATTTTATGATTAATGGAATAAAGCGTATAGTCTGCTGGCCCGGCTGGCTGGAAATAAGGCAGCGGACGCTACCCCAGGGGTAAACAGGGATGGGCAGGGAGTACTTAAACAAATTGCTAAGATTTTTGGGGAATATTACAAATACTTATATACTACAGTCCACGATTCACAAAGCCATATACAGTTGCAATTATCTTACAAAGCTCTTCCTTTTCGAGTAATTAAATCTTGGAATAACCTTCTTTGCTAGGTGAAGGTTCAGGAAAGCCTCAGAATACAATTTTTGAGCATAGCAGACAAATGTAGATCTGCAGCAGCTATTAATAACCCATTCCTGGTGTCCCAACACATGCACAGTCTTCCATGGAATCTGATACCCTCCCTGGAAGCTTCTCACCCCTTCTAGCTCAGTATGAGAGACTCTTCTAGAATGAGCTGCTGGTGCTATAAAAGAGAGTTGGCACAGCTTGGCTGCAGTTACCCCAGAGGAAGGCAAGACAGAAACACAAAGGAGCATCAAATATAAAGAAGCCACATAGGCATCTTAAAGGAATACATAGAAGCTGCAGACCCTAGATAAGGATAGAAATACAGAAGACGACACATCTTTATCACAGCAAAGGACAAGGAGCAATCTGACGCACATATTTAACTATAGTGCAACTAGAATACTTATAGATCAGGTAAGTAGAGATGCTGGGAGAGCTGCAGAATTCTGTAACTTTGCAGAGGGCATATATCACACAAGTTTATGTTGCAATTGATTGGTCATGGTTTGGATACTAGCAATGTGAGTATGATATGCATTGAGATAACCCAAGAATGTATTCATGCAAACATATAGGATTACTGATAGGTCCACATTATTCATGGCTGCATTGTTTGCAAATGTGTACTGCAAAAAGGTATTTGAATAATTCCATGGGACAGTGGTCTCAGATAGATGCTCTGTCTGGTGGCTATATTTTGCTGTTTTTAGGGTAAAGCCCCATACAGAAGCTCAATCATTGTTGCATCTGATTGACAGTGGGTGACAGTAGACGCGATGGGTGATGTACAAACAAGCTGCTTGTTAACTTATCTGACCTATAACTAAGTTATGGTGGAAGACAAGCAGGAGGCACCATGCTGCATCCTCCCCATTACTAAACAATAGCTGCAATTCATATTGGCTGTTTAGTAATCCAGCATGTCAAGCTGCTAAATGATCTTATAGGAATAACTGCACTACTTAGATTAGCTTATTTTTTTCATCTTGGGTGATGGTGATCTTGCATGTGTACACAGATTAACTTTTAAACCAGCTCTTCGCAGGGTAATGCCAAATAACAGTGTCATATATTTCTTCGTTCCCAGGATGCCTGAAGAACATAGACCAATGGACGAGGAGGTGGAGACCTTCGCTTTCCAGGCTGAGATAGCTCAGCTTATGTCACTGATCATCAATACTTTCTATTCTAACAAAGAGATCTTTTTACGAGAAATCATTTCCAACTCATCTGATGTAAGTTGCATAAATAAATACATGTATTGTAATTCTATCACTGCTCCATCTGAACAAAACTTGCATACAATGATCATGTATTTGCAAAGCTATATTAATTATTAATAAATATTAGGTTGTTTATATTACTAGAGGTGGACAGTCTTAGCCCAATTCTGTGCCCATTAAGTAGCCAATCAATAAACAATCATTTTTAGGGTTTCTGCAGTGGAAATCCCCTAAGAAACCCTAATCCCTAAGAAAATTGTCAATGTCATTGTTAAATTGGAAAATTCATCCCCCTGCAAAATGTTTTAGTGACCACAGGAAAACCTAGACTTTTCTATGACCAATATTATTGGTCATCAGAACAAAATGTATTATTATCAATAATATGCCAATATGCAGTCCTTTACAGAGTCCATAATTATAATGACACCAACTATCGAACAAGGGAGCACACATCCTAATATCCCTAGTATAATCTAAGGTCCATTTTGGAAGGCAGATAACCTGGGTACCAGAGGAAATTGAAGGGAAAACTGCATGAATATAATATCCTGTCCAAAATTTGAACCTGAAACCCTCGTGCTAGCCATTGAGACGGGTAAATTCTCTCCAGTAGAGAGAGACAGCATTAAAAACCTGATAGGAGGTCAACTCTTACCTACTGTTTCCAGAACTGAAGAATAAATGGGTGGAAATATACTATAAGGATAAGTTGACCCATTAACACTTATTTTTAATGAGACATCTCCATTGCTTTAGGTGATGTCTCCTGATAGCTACTAAAGGACAACAGCTATATTTGTAAGCCTTTACTATAATATAAATATTCTAATTTGACCTATAATTATTTCATCCTTTTAGGCACTTGACAAGATCCGCTATGAGAGTCTCACTGATCCCAGCAAATTAGATTCTGGGAAAGATCTAAAGATTGACTTGATCCCCAACAGACAGGATAGAACCCTGACCATTATTGACACAGGAATCGGCATGACCAAAGCTGATCTCATCAACAACCTGGGAACCATCGCCAAATCCGGAACCAAAGCCTTCATGGAGGCTCTGCAAGCCGGAGCTGATATCTCCATGATTGGTCAGTTTGGTGTTGGTTTCTACTCTGCCTATCTCGTTGCTGAGAAAGTGACGGTGATCACCAAGCATAATGATGATGAGCAGTATGCCTGGGAATCTTCAGCTGGAGGATCCTTCACTGTTAGAGTGGATAACAGTAAGTGGTAAAGTTTGTTTTCTTCTACTATAAAAAGGTGGTGAAGAAATGATCAATGCTGATCAGTGATATGATCCATAGCAATCAAACAGATTTCTCAATACTAGGGTCACATTAGTAATTATTTTCTTACAGATTGCTTGGTATGAAATGCAGAATTTTGCTTAATACAGTGTATGGTGATGTGTGGAGATGGGGTTAAATCCCATGGTGGGTTAAACTCAAACCTACTCTATTCACAATTTCCATAACCTTTGAAGTGGATGAACTTTACAAGGTTAACATCCACTTCCCATGCAATGTCTCCCTTACCTTCTATAATACTAAATTCCATTCCTGCCCTGCTTGGAATGGATTAATCAGGCAGGAAATGGGGGAAAATCTGCATCACAGAAATATAAAGACTGTGTTGCTGTGAGAGAGTTCCCCTCACTTTCTGTCTGGTGAAATGTCAGAAGGGCAAGAAATAAGGGTAAATCTCTCCATTGGAGCACCATATGACAATACAAGCCTTGGAAGATTCCTAATCCCTTCCTGTTCAATCCAAAGCTAAGAAAAAAAAATAATTTGGCTAGACATACTTTTTAACACTGGGACATTTATGACTGATGACTGGGAAATTTAGCTGCACTTCCGGCATGGTGTGAGAAGACTCTTAGAAGGACTGGGGTTAGCTAGGGATGGGGTGGTGCTTGCAGGGAGTTCCAGATATTGTATTCATTATAATGCACTCCAGTGTGATATGGTTGAGCCCTCCTAACTTTATGTTGTCTTTTGGTTACTGAAAACCTTTTCTTATATTTGGTGTCAGATCAGAGCTATTCATTTTGTCATGTTTTGCTTTGTCAGATGAACCTCTGGGGCGAGGTACAAAAGTCATCCTGCATCTGAAGGAAGACCAGATTGAGTACTTGGAAGAAAAGAGGATTAAGGATGTTGTGAAGAAACATTCCCAGTTTATTGGCTATCCTATTACTTTGTATGTAAGTATCCTACGCACTAAAATGTTTTGCAAAAAAGTGAAATTGATCCTTCTGTTAAATTGCCATGTGTATGGCCAGCCAGGCCAATGCAGTGGGACAGATAAGGACTAAATTCACAGCTGCAGGTAACATTATATGATCTGCAGGAAAAATATTGCTTAGTAAAATTCTTCATAGATATTGCTTTCTAAACCCCAATGTCATAGAACCTGGGCTCACTCATTCTTGTCACACAGGTAGAAAAGCAACGTGAGAAGGAAATCAGCGATGATGAAGCTGAAGCAGAAACTACAGAAAACAAAGGATCACCTGGCTGTGAAAGTAAGAGACCCTTATTATTACCGGTATTCCACCACTTAATGCACATTAGTGCAATGATTTCTAACCTTTGGATTGCTTCAGAGGTTGCTACCGGTAGGGGTTCCTTTAGCAATTTGTGTCCCTCACTAACACCAATGATCTATTCGGGAATCTTTGGGGTGGCATGCCTCCATCTGGCCAGCTGTGTACCAGGAATTGGGCGTATCATTGTTAGGAGTTCCCTGAGACTTGAAAGTTGTATAAAGGGTTCCCCATTTTTTAAAAAATGAGAAACTGGGATCATATCAGGGTTTATGCTTATTACATGACTGATGTACCTTCCTGTTATTTTTCAGCATTTCTCCGTTGAGGGACAGCTTGAATTTCGGGCTCTCCTCTTTGTGCCCAGACGGACATCTTTCGACTTGTTTGAGAACAAGAGGAAGAAGAATAACATCAAATTGTATGTGCGCAGAGTGTTTATCATGGACAATTGTGAAGAGCTCATCCCAGAATTTCTTAGTAAGTTCTTGTTACATAATTCTTTCTGTAAAATTTCAGCAGGCAGTTTGAACATTAATGTAAATAAGTACCAATATAAGTTTTGGAGATTTGCTCACTGATCTTCCCATTCTTCACTATATAAAATATAGTAATATATAAATATAACCATCTGGGAAGATGGAACCCGCCTCATAGAGGGTAAATACATGGGAACTCAGCTCAGAGATCTTATTAAGAGAGTCCCCAAGATATAGAAGAAACTACCAGGTGCTTTAACCCTCCAGCAGCTAACTAAAACCAGCTGGCTCTTAAGTGAACCTGTCACTTGAATTCAGAGAAAATGCTGTATGCTTTTGCTCAGGACAATCTTTCTTTGTATCCCAGTTCCCCCATGATTTATTAAAGCTCTCCAAGACTGGAGAGGATACACTTTCATCAAAAAAGCTGGGCGATCCAGCAAACCTGAAATGGATTTCTTAAAAGGCATTTGCTAGTTTTTAGCAAATGTTGGCAATCCTGAACCAGATCCATTTCAGGTTTGCTGGATCAACTAGCTTCACTGATGAAAGTGTATCCTCTCCAGCCTTGGAGAGCTTAAATAAATCAGGCCGATAGCCTCTATGCTTGTAGTGAAACTGTATTATTTAAAAAACAGGATGAGGGACTAGTGATAAAAAGTAACTATTACCTAGAAAAAAAATTTACATAGTACACTATTGCTCATGTGATCATTTTTTGTCTGGTAGACTTCATTAAAGGTGTTGTGGACTCTGAAGACCTACCATTGAATATTTCCCGTGAGATGTTGCAACAGAGCAAAATTCTCAAAGTTATCCGGAAGAACTTGGTGAAAAAGTGCCTGGAATTGTTCACAGAGATGGCTGAGGACAAAGAGAACTACAAAAAGTTCTATGAGCAGTTCTCCAAGAATATTAAGGTAAGAGAAGAGGATCCCCCAGGCAACCGATCATGTTCAATGTTTACTGAATTCACATTAGCAAAGTAAAGAATAAGTTCACCTTGTGAATCCTTATCTGGTTGAGCCATTCTTAACTTTTATTAGTAATTGTTCTAGTTCTAGTTTTAACATCAGTAGGGGTTAATGCAATGAAATCTTAAAGAGGAGACAATAATGCTGTAATTCCAATATGGTGCAAATGAAGACCTCCGGATCCTGGGTATTTTAGCTTATTCTTGGGCTCTGAAAGATTTCAGATTAGGCTTTTATTGTTACAACCACTCCCAAATTTCAGATGCCCATTATCAGCCAACAGAGTGAAAATATGAACTGGCACAGTCACCAATTTGTAGCTGAGGTTTCCAAGCATTGTATTTGCAAACTTACTAACTTACTTGCTGTTTATAGCAGTATTAGTGGCAGAATAGATTGTTGGAGGTAAACATGTTGGGTGCCACATGAATAGGAGGTTTCCATTTAGGCAATATGATATGGCTGAAAATTGCAAAGTTCAAAACTGGGAGATATGGTGGTGTTATGAATGGCTCTTTTGTCTTAAAACCTAACTTTGAGGAAATTATAGTGTCCCTCTACAATGCTTAAATGCTTTGTCCCGGAGAACATTAAAGTACTTTTTTTATGTACCATAAACGCTTGATTATACAAGTTTCCATCTCTTACATTGCTGGTCCCCCGAACTCTCTTTGGTGCTTTGTCTGTCAGTCGCAGGTCTCTAATGTCATCAGGTACAATGCAAGACCAGCACTGTGAGGACACTTAGAGCTCTCCCACAACCCTGAACTTCAGAGAAGAGCACCAACTGAGTGTGATCAGAAAGAAATCAGCTAAAATAAATGAGCATTTACCTTTGCAGTGCCCGTGGTGCCCCATGATAGTTTCCCTAGATTTTTTCTTTAAGTGATTTTAAGGTCAATATCAATATTTTTAGATATAAAAATCCACTGCTTTCCATTTTACAGCTTGGAATTCACGAGGACACTCAAAATCGTAAGAAGCTTTCCGAACTGTTGCGTTATCACTCCTCAGCTTCTGGAGATGAAATGATTTCACTGGCAGACTATGTATCACGTATGAAGGAGAACCAGAAACATATCTACTACATCACAGGTATGACTGTATGACCAGATCTCTTGGTAATAGTTGATCCCTGGATCCAGTCTGGACTATTCAGAGGAAGCGCATGTGCTGCACAATTCTTTATACTCTTCTATTTTTCCTTGTCTACGTGTAGGTGAGACCAGGGAGCAGGTGGCCCATTCGGCCTTTGTGGAGAGGCTCCGTAAACACGGTCTAGAAGTCCTCTACATGACGGAACCCATCGATGAGTACTGTGTGCAGCAGCTGAAGGAGTTTGATGGCAAAACTTTGGTGTCAGTTACAAAGGAAGGCCTGGAACTTCCTGAGGATGAAGAGGAGAAGAAAAAGAAGGAAGAGATCCAAGCCAAGTTTGAGGAACTCCTCAAAGTCATGAAAGACATTCTGGATAAGAAGATTGAGAAGGTAAGTTTTTCTTGTGTCATAAAAGAATATAAAGCCAAGCTAGACATTCTGTCCTTTAAAGTATTGGAACTTACAATGGTTTGTTTAAAAGTTCAAGCTTTTCTAATTAGTATTTAATCTCCAGGTGGTGATCTCCAACAGATTGGTGGAGTCTCCATGCTGCATAGTGACCAGCACCTATGGATGGACAGCCAACATGGAGCGTATCATGAAAGCTCAGGCACTCAGAGACAATTCCACGATGGGTTATATGGCGGCCAAGAAACATCTCGAAATCAACTGTGATCACCCGATCATTGAAATTTTACGGCAGAAGGCTGAGGTCGACAAGAATGATAAATCTGTGAAGGATCTGGTGATTCTACTCTATGAAACTGCCCTGCTGTCTTCTGGTTTCACCCTGGAGGACCCACAAACACATGCAAACCGCATTTACAGAATGATCAAGCTTGGATTAGGTGAGCCCCTTTTAGTACAACATATCATAGGAATAGGTTTTCCTTAAGGTCACATACAATACTGAAGCCTCTTTGAACCTAGGATGGCTCTTGTAAAATGTTAATAAATCCAAACAGCTATATAAAGATCTGAGACATCAGTGGTGGACATAGCCAACAGAGGGGCCCTGAGCAGTACTGACATGGGGCCCTCCCTTCAGACTGACTGGGGGCCCCATGGGGTTCCTTGTTGGATAAGGAGGGCCCTTATTCAGTAACACAGTGCACCTCTCTATGTCTGTCCCTGTGTATATGTGAAAATATTACTGGGGACATAAAATTTGTAGTTTTAAAACCTCCATTTCTTCCTATAGTTGATCCCATTGGGATTAGAGTAGAGCACAGAATATCTATAGTAGGAACTTTTTATGGTTTTGGACACAGCGGGGAACGGTTAGAATCCTGGTCAGGTTTTTACTGTTTCTGACCCTGATTTATTAAAGCTCTCCAAGGCTGGAGAAGATACACTTTCATCAGTGAAGCTGGGTGATCCAGCAAACCTAGAATGGATCCGGTCTAGAATTTAAAACACTATTAGCTAATGACGTTTAGGAAATTCAGTCCAGGTTTGCTGGACCCCCAGTTTCACTGAAACAAGTGTATCCTCTCTAGCCTTGGAGAGCTTTATTAAATTAGGGCCTCGGTCTCTACTGAGGAGCTTCACCCTCCATAAATGGCCCTGGTGATGCAAGGGTCATGCAATAGGAAATCCATAATATAAAAAATAGGAGATGAGGGGAAATTTTTTAATGGGCATCTGTTGCGAAGGTTTACTGACCTTTAATTTCTTTGTACAGCGATTGATGAAGATGACATCACTCAGGAGGAAATCACAAGCCCTGTGGTCGAAGACATGCCCCCACTAGAGGGCGATGATGATTCATCCAGAATGGAAGAAGTAGACTAAAGAATAGAATATTGCCCCTAGGGTATTGAGTGCCAATGTGTACAGTTTTTCTAATTTGTGTACAGTATCCTATTGACATGAAGGATATATTATAACTTGGTATGAATATATTGGAGGAAATTAGATTTATTGAGTACCTTTGATATTGCTTAGTAGCAAATCACCCAATGTTTTCAATATCTCAGATTGGAGCTTATTTACATTGGTAGCACACCATGTGTCCAACATGTTGGCTTATTATATAAGCTATCTTGTTACCTATTTTGCTATTTTTTTTCTTTCTTTTTTTAAGATAAATATTTTGGTAATAAAATAAGATTCATGTAGCAACTTATTGTCATGTTTATTTTTCATTACAAAATGACTTTACATAACAGTCCTCTGGGTTATATGGCACTGGGTACAATTCTACCATAAACACTAGTTTCGGGCATCTTCATAGATCATAGACATCTAGTTCATAGACATCTAGTGGTGAAAATATGTATTGCAGGGGCAGTTTCAAATTAAAAGTATTGTAACATTGCAACATTTTTTTTAAAAAAGTGCCTCAAGCTGGGCATTAAATGATTTGTTGCAAAACCAAAAAAAATAATGTATGTATATATATATATATATATATATATATGTATTTATATATATATATATATATATATATATATATACACTTCTACAAAGCAGCTGCTGGTGGGGAGGAAAGTGAATACGATAAAGCAGTATTTCATGACATTTTAAACATGGGGAGACCCCTAATATAACTTTCAGGTCTTCAGGGAACCCCTTTCTATAACTACTATATCCACAGCTCACACTATATTAGCATGGTGGTCGATGGGAAGAATTCGTTTTACATTGTAGGCCAGGGGGAAGAATTCTGCCATTCCTATTGTTTAGGGAACCCCTTGAAATCATTGGAGGAACCCTGGATGAAAAACAGACATTGTTCTTACTGAACCCCCCTCCACAATAACCTATTTTCTGAGATTTGAAGGGTCCCTTAGTTTACATTCCCCCATGCAGTCCTGGTGTGGCCCTGTGCTTGGTAAGTAGCAGGGGTAGACCTATTAAGGTGCAAAGTGTGTCACTGGGCCCCTGGGCCCTCCACCGGGGCTGCAAGTCAGTTCTACACGGGGACCCGCTGTATGCTATATTCGTCACTGACAAGTAGGTAACTACTCTTCTCAACAACTGACTCCCTTCTAAACCCCACACCTGCTTCTCCCACAACAACCTTCTCTACTCAAGACATAGCCACCTACTTTAGAGATAAAATAGACAAAATCACACTTGATGTCTGTGCTTACCAAGCCACTCCAACAATACCCACCCATTCCACCTGTAAATCATTACTGGCCTCCCTCAGCCCTGTTACTGTGGACGAAGCCTCTTCTCTCATCATCTCCATCTACTAACTGTCCGCTTGCCCCTATGCCCTCTGATCTACTCCGTGCCCATTCCTCCACCCTGGCCCCTGCCCTAACCAAACTATTAAACCTCTCCCTTTTTATTGGTAAATACCCCTCCGCTTCCAAACATGCCATTATTCTCTCTATCCTAAAGAAACCCTTACTGGACCCTTCCCTTCCCCCTAACTTCCGTCCTATCTCCCTTCTCCCATATGTCTCCAAACTTCTTGAATGCCTTGTCTACAAAAGACTCACCCATTACCTGAGCACCAACTCTCTCCTTGACCCCCTCCAGTCTGGTTTTAGAGCTGCCCATTCCACTGAAACAGCCCTTACTAAAGTGTCCAATGACCTCATCGGAGCTAAGTCTCAAGGCAACTTTTCCCTCCTCCTTCTCCTTGATCACTGTTGATCAACCCCCTTCTAATACAAATCATGACATTTTTTTCCCTTTTCACAAAAAGGCAAGGGCAGAAGGAGCACCCAAGAGCCTCCCGGGATGCGTGACGTAGGGGCTTTGCGCTCCCATTCAATCCTGATCGCCTAGGTGGGCGGTGCTGCACCTTTTTTTTTTATTAAAAAAAAGGGTATTGCGCTTAAAAAACAAACAAAATTTTTTCTTTCTATAAAAGGGTTGTCTACCCTTTTATGTAAAGTGAAATTTAGGTACGCTTTAAAGGCATATTACTATGGTAGGGACATTAGATTGTGAGCCCTTTTGAGGGGCAGTTAGTGACATCACTATGGACTTGTACAGCGCTGCGTAATATGATGGCGCTATATAAATAGGGTGTAATAATAATAGAATTGGAGTGAATAGCTTAGTGACAGGTTCTCTTTAAACAGACTATCTGGAGTACATAATTAACTTTTTTTTCATAATTTTTATGTAACAAATGTTGTAACAGTATAGTAAATGGGTAGTCAGAAGCAACAGACAGCTCGTTTCCTCTCCCAGTTCTGGGAAATTGTCATTGCGCTATGTAAACATGAGCTCTGCACATGGGAACCGTCACCATGGCAACGCATAGCAATCCTTCACCTCCCACCGTGGCGGCGGCGGGGGATAATGACGTCACGCAATGGGCAAGGCGAGGCTGGGTTGGGTTTCTGCGCGCTGGTTGGCTGGGCGTTCAGGGCTCGCCGCTCTCAGGCTGACGTCACGCCACGTCGGAGTTTCCCCCTGCTTAGAGGCCCGAGCAGCAGGGAAGAGGCTGAGACTGACTGAGGAGCAGCTGGAGCAAGGTAAGTGTGGGGCCCCTGACCTGAGTATCTACTACAGCACAGGGGCCCCTAGGGCTATCCTTCATATCACCTAGGAGCCCCTTGTCCTGGGCTTCTCCAGCACTTTTCAGCATTGTAGCCTATGGACTGAAATAATTTGTTGTCTGGCTGCTTCCCATCTTCAGGGACAGGCATAGGATTTGCAGGGTTGGCCCTAACAAGGGGCCCTGATTTATAAATCACCATACTAAGAGATCCCTCTCTATATAACAAACATGTCAGGGAGTTGTCTGATGATCAGATCGATATAAAGCCTTCTGTTGTGATTGTATAAGAAAAGTTATGAAATATAAACTTTTTATTTGTTGTATTATTCAGTTTCTGATAGAACAATCAATGGGAAAACCCCTGTTCTATGTTTCTACTGTCTGTATACCATTGGGGATAATTCCCTTCATTTCCTGTCCCTGAGACACAACAGGTAGTCAGAAGAAATCTCCCTGAAGTCAGGTGATTTAGACTCCTCTAGGTGGAAGAATTCCCCTTGCCTTCTGTTCTGGGTGACCAGAATGATTGAATCCCCCTTATGGGGACACCGTTATAAAAACCTAAAATTCTAATTCTTTCAGTGATATTATTAATAATATTATTAAACAGGATTTATATAGCGCCAACATATTACGCAGTGTTGTACATTAAATAGGGGTTGCAAATGACAGACGAATACAGACAGTGACACAGGAGGAGGTGAGGACCCTGCCCCCAAGAGCTTATGGCTTCAAACTCCATCTATGTGACGTTGGGGAGATTTCCCTTCACTTCCTGTCCATGTGAGAGGAAGGGGCACACATGGGTGGCTTTTGCTGCGGTTGTGTGGCAGCAATGCCAACAACCAACAGAATGCCAACTAATCGCCTGCTGCCCATAGTAGGTTCTGATTGGCTACGTGGCCCGGATTTTTAACATGCAGTCCAATTATTACTTCATACATGGGACGGGCATTGCACAATGGTGATAAGAACAATTTAATTTTGCCTTGGCAAATCCATATACATATAATATAAGATCCACAGCATCTGTGGATGTCTGAGGCTTTGTAAGAAGCAGGCAACATGGCGGCCCACGGCAATGCTGACCCTCTTCATTACATGGACAGAAATGCCCTCACATATAGTGATTTCTATGCAATGTGCCGCCGCCCTTGTGTCCACAATTCATCTTGGCCTCAGCTGCCCACCCTACAGCAGCCAATCACAGCCAGGGTTCCCTGGAACCTTAGGATTCATTTAGAAGGACTGACCTCCCTGTTGTGCTTTAATTTATTACACAGTATTTATATAGCACCAACATTTTATGCAGCGCTGTAAATTAAATAGGCGTTGCAAATGACAGACACAGGAGGAGAGGAGGACCCTGCCCCGAAGAGCTTACAATCTAAGCAGGGAAGTTTCCTTGATATAAGTGCTCTGATCCCCAGTGCTTGATAATGTGATTTACATTGATATCAGTGACATGGAACACCTGGATTCCTGTATATTCCATATTGATATCTGCATTCTGAGCATTCGTTGTATGTGCAATGTATGCTGTGGCCCTTGAGCAGTCGTGCAGTATGATTTATGTGTGTGCGGAGTTTATCATCTAAGGCAGGGGTATCAGACTCTGGCCCGTTGGCCAAATCTAGCCCGCAATGTCCTTTTTTTTGGCCCCCAAAGGAATCCTAAATATGAATTGCAGCTGGCCCGCTGCTGCATTGAAAAAGCCCCGCTACTACAATTCCCAGCATCACACGCGTCTATAGACCAGCGGGCTCTCTGCCTATGCGTGGCCCCGCATTGGACTGTTTTATAGACGCAGGGAATTGTAGTAGCGCTGCTACTGATAGACGTGTCAGATGATTGTCACCCTAGACGAATTGAGCAAAAGAATAAACACACAACAAAGTAATTATTACTCGGATTGTATATTGCATACGTGGAATTTGTTCAGATTGCCGCATTGCATTGTATAGGCTTTGCAAATAATGGCGTGTCATCGTACATGTGGAGGATCTCTGTAAGGAATGAGGTGGAGGTAGTGACATGTCACCTCTTCTGGGTGTAATCCCGCTTGTAACAAGGGTGTGACTTAAGCAAACATATTGAAGGGAAATAGACGTGTGATTATCAGCATCAATATTACAGAGCAGTGTGTATAAATAGTTACAGAGATTGTATCAGTTTTGGGTGCAGGAAAAGCAGATTATATATTATGAAATATTGTAACTCCTATAGCTCTATTTATAAATCGGGTAATCTGACATTCCCTGGTGGGAATCTTCTATATCCATGTGTTTCAATAACTGAATATTTGAGGGAATGCCAGATTTCTTGTTTTATAAATAGAATCTTTAAAGTGTAATTATATACAAAATAAAAAAGACATAGGTGTTTTTTTTTATTAAAATTGCTATCAAACCGGTGCCACTTATTCATACTTTGAGTTATCAAGTTCATCCAGAAAAGAAATTTGTAGAATCTGGTAAGACTTGTTTGACGGCATGTCACACAGAAAATGGGTAAAAAGTCAAGAGGTTACGTAGTTCTATGGAAGAACTGACATGCACCATGAATAATCGGGTATCCGCCCTGCACACAGCCAGACTGTGAGATGAATAAGCAGAGTAGACGGTACAGAAGATCCCTGGGATGAATATACAAATACTCCCTTAAGCCTGGGGATGGGATCATTACAAAAATGTGTTTGAAAGAGTTAGTAGTCACTGCAAGTCAACCAGTGTATTTTAGTGCATAGTGCTACCATCAGCTACTAGGAGCGCTGTATAGGGTGAATGGCATGTGTATGATAACCAGCAGCTGGGGGAGCCTCGTGGCATGTGTATGATAACCAGCAGCTGGGGGAGCCCCTCATGGCGGCTGGGACAGTCCTCGAGGAGTCTTGCGGGCAACCCAGGGAACTTCTCTGAGGGTGGCTGGGACAGCCCTCCAGGATTTTAAATTAATAAATAAAACATTAACTTCAGTGCCACATCAATAAACTCTTCACTTTTACATGACTTTTGTCAAGTAATTTTGGTAATAAAAGCTACATAATTGTGAATCACTATTCCAACCAATCACGTGGCTCCTATTCAAAAAACAATTGCATATGCCTTCTTTGGCAGTGTTGGAAATTTGCTTTGCGATCACATATCCTGGCCTAAAGTGAAATAAATTATTTGGTTGACAGGTCGAAAGGCCACAATGGGCGATGTAAGTGATAACTGAACTGCTCAAGAGGGTTTATTTGCAAAAAGTTGGGGGTATTTTCTTAGGCAACTTAAATACTGGTCAGCCACTTTGGTAGTTTAAGCAGAAGGGGAACTTGGGGATGAACTTGTCACCAAATACATCCTATTAGACCAATGGGCTTTGAGTAAGGTAAGTGGGGCATATAACCCACTTACCTAGGTTGGGTTTCTCTCCTATAGCCTGCATTTTTACTATATGTAAGATTACCTCAGCGCAGAACCCAAACAGTATTAGTTACCCCTCTTGTGACCCCCAGTGCAGAATCCGAACCATAGACTTATACCCCTCACTGACAACCCCCTTCCATCATTGCAGAGCCCACCAGTAACAGACCCCATTCCCTGTACCTACTTTTTCCTCTGTTCTGACTTTTCTGAAATGTCAGGAGTCTTAGCAGAAGGGATGCTCGATACTACATGGGGCTGGGGCAGGCTTAGGCCCCTTATCCTATCCTTAGCCCCTATTATCAGTATCCATTGCTGTGTATACAGATTGTGGCCACGGCCAGCGCTCTTCATTCTGTCCCACAGTCTGGATGACCATAAGGGTCTAAGTTGCCATTGTGACAGTTGCAAGCCCGATTCCTGTGCCAGTGACTGCAGTTAATACACCTAAACCCAGGACCTTTAGTACTTGTGCATGAGTGCTTATGCTTTATTGCATATTGTAAATGTCCGGGATCAGAGTTCTATATGCACAGAGGAGACAAACTTATTGGCACCTTAATATTTTCTACCCCACCCTTTCCTGCTATTGGTATTCACAGGCTCCCTGCAGAGAGCCCCCGGGGTTTTTTTTCCTCCATATTTTAAAATAATCAGCTTTTCCTCTTTTATATATATATATATATAAATATATATATTTGGTTGTTGTGTAGAAATACAGAAATTGGCTTCCCTATACTAAACTATCCTTACGAGAGCAAAAGTCATTTTGTATGTAGACAGCTTATCATTAGATAAACAGCACATATTTGCCTGTGACGGTAACTCTTCATCTCATCTGTCACTTTTCTTTCAGGATCTCAGCTCGGTACACCATGAGCCCAGATGAAACCCCTCTGTTTGACCCTCATTTACTGGAGGAAGTTGACTGGAGTCAGAATACGGTATCGTTCAGCCCTCCTATCTCGCCACGGAACCCCGGAGAGTCGCTGGTTCTGAGGCCTCTATGCACTGCCGATTTAAACCGAGGTGAGTGAACTGCTGAAGAAGAAAGGAATGGGCTTTGTCCATAGCATCCAAAATTTTATCCTCATTCTTCTACTGCAAGTTAGAAAAGGAAAGCTAAATTGTGCAAAAAGGTGCAATAACCCACAGAAGCCAAATGGAAACAATCTTTAAATCAGTAGTCCTCAACCCAGAGCTGGTGAGTTGGGGGCTGCAAATGTGAGCGCCGGCAGCCCTCCTTACACTGCTGTAAAGCTTGTGACAGTATGACAATGGCAGCGCAGGCGGATTTTCTCACATTGGTTACACAGGAGCTGCTGAGAATGGCAGAGCAATGTATGTAAGGTTTACACTTCTCTGCCATTCCCTGAAACCTGACAGCACACCAGCTCCCTTACATTACTCTGCTATTCTCAGCTAGTGTGCTGACATGAGGCTAAGCTGCTGGGAATAGCAGAGTAGTATAAGCTGTACATATACTGGGCCATGGCAAAATTTTATTCTATGTTACCGGGCCCTGCTGTCAGAAAGGTTGGGGACCACTGCTTTAGGTGATGTAGGAACAGTTAACTGAAATCTGGTTGGTTGCTGTGGGTTATGACTGCTGCTGTCACCAGGTTATCATCTTTCCTAATTGATAGTCACAATTCTTATCAACAAACATTGGCAATGATATTAACAAGCCCTATTTTAAATATGTCGCTCCATTCACGTATTAAAGTGCATTGTGGTTTCATTTAGCAACAATAGGCAAAGCCCAGAATCAATCTACCTTTTAACTTAAACACATCAATAAAGTGAATTTTAGAGGTATGTATGGAGCGGTGTGGTAACCTCCCTATAGGATAAGTTCCCTTTAAGTCTGCAAATTTTTCTTTGTGCATGTATTTCCTCCTGAGACTACTGTAAGCTGTAACAAAAAATTGGGGGGTCGCTCATTCTAGTAGACGGAGAACTTTAAAAGGTATTAACATAATAAAAGCCAAATGTAATGAGAAGCATTGAGCTGTGAATAGTGAATGTCATTGTCTTTAAAAGCTGTTAATTTTCTTCCTTTTTAGGTTTTTACAAGGTACTAGGACAATTGACCAAAGTAGGAGATGTGTCAGCAGAGGATTTCATCAGTAAGTTCTGCGGTTTCATCACTTTGTTTATATGACTGTTACCAGCTTAAAGACCAACGGTAGGCTCCTCTCTTCTGATTCGAACCTGGTTATCCTTTGCTGAAGTCTTAAGGCTGGTAACATGACAGTGCGGGTTGTCTTCATCTTTGTTTTCATTAGGAGAGGTGGTAGATGTAGGGAGAGGCAATGACTTCCTGAGTTTATATTAGAGTCCTCAGTCTTCCAGGTTGTATGACTGGGTGTCATGCAAACCAGATCACATCTTGTGATGAAGAAGAGATACTGCAGGGTTCTCCAGATACAGAATCTACAGTAATGCTACAGCTTGTCTGTGCATTATCGTGCCTCTACCTCTATTACAGTCTATCAGCCGACTTATTTATTCCACATACACCATTGCCACAAGAAGCCAACCAAAGCTAATTCCAACACTAAATTGTGTTGGAATTAGCTTTGGTTGGCTTTTTGTGACAATGGATTACCAATACATAAAATACACAAATAGTTTTTCTTTTAGGACTGATACCCCACTCCCTTTATGGTAGATAAACCATAAACCATCTGATTTATTTTCCTTTCTAGAAAAATTTGACCACATGAAGAAAACAGGAGACTATTTTGTGATCGTGGTGGAGGATTTGAATCTCGGACAGATCGTAGCTACAGCAACCTTAATTGTAGAACATAAATTTATACACGCATGTTCAAAGGTATGTGATCAGTTTCCAGTGAGCTCTGCCACGTCTGTGTAACTGCATATCTTAGCTTTTTATATGATGGATATATAGCGGGCAAGGAACGTGATCTAGACTGGCAATTGTAATCTTCCTACATAGTTGTGTGAACAGCAAAGTATTATTATTAAACTATTTATATAGTGCCAACATATTATGCAACATTGTACATTTAATAAGGGTTTCAAATGACAGAAAGATACAGACCGTGATACAGGAGGAGGAGCGGGTTAGGAGATTAAAAGAAAGAGTGAAAATGAATAGAGGAGTTGGGTGGAAGGGGGAGGGGGTAATTTGGCAATTAAAGAGGTGACTGGCCATAAGTCTGGAAATAGTCAAGGCAAGTGGATCTATAGTGGGAAATGATGTAGGCTGCCTGAACTCATTACAAACAATCTTGATTGTATGGATGTTAAAGCTGAACTTTTAGTAGTTTCCGTCACACTCCTCAAACCAGCATGCAGCCAACTATGCGACAAGTTGTGGGATAATTAGCTAAACACCTGAGCTGCATCTTCAAGGTATCAGTCATTCAAGGTATTAAAGAAAATCGGATCATCAAGCAGGCAAAGTTGTATTTTTAGATCTATTAAAGCAATGGCAGATAATTAATATTAAGCAGGATTTATATAGTTATAATTCATAACTCTGTACATTAGAGGTTGCAAATGACAGACAGATAAAGACAGTGACACATGAAGAGGGGAGGACCCTGCCCAGAAGACATTGAATAGGGGTTGCAAATGACAGACGGATACAGACAGTGACATAGGAGGGGTCCCTGCCCCGAAGAGCTTACAACCTAGGAGATGGGGGAAGTAGCACACAAAAGGAGATATGGTGGGTGAGTAGTGAGCGTTTAGGAGACAGAAGAAGATGGGTAGGCAAGTTTGAAAAGGTGTGTTGAGTGTTTTTTTTAAATGAGTGGAAAGTAAGAGCAAGCTGAATAGGATGAGGTAGACCATTCTAGAAAGACGGGGCACCAGCTTATAACATCTTTTAGCAGACATCTACTTTAAACACCAGTGTCATCAGTCTCACATATATATTCAAGCTGCTAGAACCTGCCAAACATTGCAGGTAATATGTGAAGCCTACAAAGCAGCACAAACACCATGTGAACCTTTGGTACTGATGTATAATGCATTCAGGGCACTTTAATGTATTTAGAAAGCTATATACAGCATCCCCCCTCTCACCAACCATGATTTGCCTACATTGAACAGAGAAACACAGAGACTGGGTGATGATAACGTTGGGTCTAGAAAAAGGTATACAATAGAAGTTTAAAAATAAAAATAATTAAAAATTGCCATTAGTGTGTTGAAGAGCTGAGAAACCCAGGAAGGCAAAAATGAAAGCAGTATAGACTTCAGCTTTATGATCACCATGAAGCCTTAATAGTAAAAGTGTGCTTATTAAATGGTGAAACATTTTTAAAAATAAAACCTGGGCCTGGTGATTTTTGTGAGATAATGTTCTATTTTTCTCTTTCCTCAGAGAGGTCGGATAGAAGAGGTGGTTGTGAGCGATGAATGTAGAGGCAAACAGCTTGGAAAATTGTAAGTGAAAGATCATAGCCTTCTGCGAAACACACAGCTTGTTTATTCTTGCTTAGATTTTCTCCCACTCCTAAATATTAATGTGGTTCATAGATGGCACTTGGGAAAAACTTATTGCAAAAACAAATTTATCATTAAAAAAATTGGGACTTGCCCATGCTGGGTAAAATTCTTTGGCTTTTTACTGGCCATATTTCTTGCTCCTCCAGGTTTCTACCTCCCTGAGCATTTGGTTCCTCCTGATGCTCAGTTTTAGTCACAGGCCGCTGATGTTGTAACATACAATGCAGGACCAGCAGCCGTGCATTATAGGTTAAAATGCAGAGAGCCACCCACAACTTGCTGGCTGCCAGGGGTAGTATGGTCTAAGTTAGGTAAATATTCATTTTAAATTAAACCCTAGACAAATATGAGCATTTAACTTTTGCAGTGCAGGGGGAGCCCTACACCATGTTTGACACTACCCTAGAGTTCAGCTTTAATGCCCCCGTTCACAGCAGTGCACGCTTAAATTGGGCTAGTACAGGGTAACTGTCTAATGCCTTTAGTTTTTAATAATGTGGCCACCCAGACAAAACATACAGATTTTACAATGACGGGTTCTCTTCATTTGCTTGATTCTTAGAAAATAAATGTAATATTTTAATAATACCCATTCTCCCCCACCCCCTTGCAGGTTAGTATCCGTGCTTACATTGCTAAGCAAAAAGCTTGACTGTTACAAAGTGACATTGGAGTGCAAGCCCAAAAACGTGGCTTTCTACGAAAAGTTTGGCTACAGCTCCTCTGATGAGAACTACATGCAGTGCCGATTCTTCGACTGAATTCCACTGAAATCTTTACCAAAGAGAGAGAGAGACATGAATGCCTTTATAAAGACTGGTCCTGAGAAGCCTGGGCCCACCGCTGTAATAAACACATGTAAATAATGTGATGTTTTTAAACTATTTAAGAAAAAATATTTGTTAATAAAACAAAAAAAAAAAAATCAGAAATAATGATCAGAATGTTACAGGATAAAATATTACAAAATAAGATCAGCAGTATTTAAAATATTTCACAACTGGGAGGTAGAGGCAAAACTTT
>NC_092869.1:41271252-41274234 GCF_032062135.1 Pyxicephalus adspersus
GTCCAGCTCTTCAAATTTTGAATAAAGTAAGTCTTTAAGAACTGATTGGCTTTAAAGAGGAGCACCACAAATGCCTCAGTATTTTGGAAAGTTAGGCTATGTACACACATAAGTCACTGGTTGTTGGAAAGGATCTTTCATGATTCTTTCCAATGACAAACGACTGAAAGATGCATAAACGAGCGCTGTTTGCTCTATGGAGGGGGAAAACGAGCAAGCGCCACCCACTGCTCTCTCTGCTCTTCACTTGCATTGTGGTCTTTCGTCCTTCATGGATCCGCCAGGACGGATTCATAAACGACATCAGATGGCTGCAGTACACACGTCAGATTCTCGTACAATACCAGCCCTGAAACGATAATCGGACCAGAATCACCTGGTGTGTACGTAGCCTTAGTGTGATTTGGAAGTACCCCCTGCTGTGTCTTAAGTTGGGAGCATGGCAGAAAAGTCCTTGCTTCCAGTCTGGTGCTAATGAAGTGGTCATCCCCCTAGAATTGAAGTCCAATTGAGTCCAACTAACACAATGCAAACCATGCAGGGCACTGGAATCAGAATTATGCCAAGGTGTGTTTAAACTGCATAATGAGGGGAGATTTCTCTGCAGTATTCCCAACTGAGGACACCAGGGAGGCAACCACCAGACACTTTTTTTTTCCTGGCCGCGGTGGTTCCGAGAGACACGTGTGGTAGTCTCCAGCTCCTGGGTTAACTTGTGATTTGTAGAAGCCTCACACTCTGACCGAAATAGGTCATTTTTTTTTTTTATCGTAATTTGACTTTGTTGGTATAGCAGCTTTGAATAGCATAAACCTGCTTAATTTATTTTTTTTTTTTTAAGTAACAACCATTATTTATAAACTTGTATAGTTGATTTGCCAATGGTTATATACTGCAGTTGTGAATACATTTTACATCCTTGGTCTTGTGAGAAATTTCGGTTATTGCAATGTAATTTTTGGGGTTAACGATTTGGGATTCTGTACTTTTTAATGTCTGGATTTTTTAGGCTGTTTACATAAAAAGTATGTTTGCTACCCACTGGCTCCTTACATCTACTTCACTGATGAGCACATCCTACAGTACTTCATTGTTGGCCACAGTGCTGTGGCTGCACATATATGAATGGTGATAGTAAGATGTGTACAAATATGGTCCTGAAATATTACCACATATGTAAGGTACATATGTAATGGCCTTGTTCTGGAATACAGCAATGATCATACAAAATGCACAATGGTTTTACTGTAATCCTGATCCGTAGCCGAACAACCAGAAGTACACCGCTGAAATACTTGCATTTTCTCCCCCCTCTTTTTTTTTTTAATTCTATTTGACATGTGAACCTATGAATTCTATTTGAAATGTAATAAATGCACAACTAAATTCACTGATTGCAGCCACCCATTTACAAAGCTGAGAGTGCATTCTCGTTTAATTTTTCAAGCTGACCTGAATTTTTTTTTTTTTGCAGGCTTTAGCACTGCTTTACGTTTGCTAATCTTAAACAATACCACATGTTTAAGGCATGTGCAATAGCAGAGATATCATTGTCAATTTAGATGATGGTACCCTGGTCTAGATACAAAACTAACACTACATAGTGATGGGAAGAACCCCTCCGCTTAAAAGCAAAATTGCTCTGTTGAATTATTGCATGAGAGTAATGCACTCACACATCATGCACAAATAATTAAAGCAAATTTGCACCATTTTTGTAATTGAGTGCACCTTAATGCTTGGCCTGTTACTGTACTGTCTGGGTACAAAATTTTTAATCCAAAAAAAAAAAAAAGAAAACTAAGGGGAATCGTATTAGAATGATGGAAAGATAGATGAATATATGAGATATGAAAACAAATTTGATTGATGTTTTCAGGCCCATGAAATAGACTCCATGCAGACTAGTCTAAGACTCACTCCAGCCACGGATAGGACAGAGCTGGAGCAGCATCCTGCATCAGGGATAATTGTACTTATAAAGTTAACTAGTAATCCATTTTCTAGATATCTTTACCATTGTCCTCTTCCTCCTTGTAAAAAAACAGTAGTCTATTACTGGGTAAGGCACCAGGTCAGGTACAGTTCCCATTAAGAATAGTACCTGGTATTGTGCCTCCTGGAGGACTGGAGCTGGGTACACAGAATGCATATTTAGCAAATGCCACATCTTTCATAAAAGCTTAGCAGCCAGTATAAATATATATATATAATATAAATTTTAGTTCCATTTCAAGTCTATGCCATTCTATAATATATGAACACTGTGTGTGCAAAGCAATGCTATCCAAGGCATCTTACAGTGCCACCCCTCTCCTATCAGTCTCGGTAAGGAAAGCCATCAACACATTCTGGTACATATGTCAGTTCAGTACAAGCATACGTTTTAATTTAATATATTCATTGCTGGAATAAATGTTTTATATCCGACTGAAGCCATCTGCACATGTATATTTAAAACCTATAAATCAGATGTGCTGGTCTTTTTGAGATCACAAATGTCACCGGTATTTGTAGAAATGCATTTTGAATTTAAAACAGTTTTACAAAAATGAATATAAAAGTTTATATATAAAATGTAATTAAACCTACTGGTAAAAACATGTACTTTAAATTTATACTTTAAAAAAAAAATTAAACAAGGTTGAGTAAAAGGGTGCAGCTTAATTTATAACATATTGTACGTAAAGGAAAAAATTTATAGTAAAGGGTTAGACCGCTGACAGGTTCGTATCTCCGTTTTGGTGAGATTCACCCTGTCTGTGTGAAATTGAAGAGGAATAAAGTGAACCTGTTCAACCTCTGCATGATCAAAACAAACTCACTTGAATTGTATTCAAGGTTCAGAAGAAGTAGGAAAGTTAGGAGGGGGGCTAGCAATTTCTTGTCTCTGCCCTACCAAAACTAGTTTTGTTTTTTTAAATACAAGGTGAAAACATGAATCCACACATATATTGCCTGTCTAGGTTGCAGCATATGCAG
>NC_092869.1:41274657-41327757 GCF_032062135.1 Pyxicephalus adspersus
TGTCACTAGCTGTCCCTCAAAGGAGCTCACAATCCAATGTCCCTACCATAGTCATGTCTTTAATACAGTCCAAGGTCACTTTTGGAGGGAAGCCAGTTAATTATCCTAACTGCATGTTTTTTGGAATGTGGGAGGAAACCCACGCAGACACGGGGATAACCTACAAACTCCATGCAGACAGTGTCCTGGTCGAGATTCGAACCTGGGACCTAGCGCTGCAAAGGCCAGAGTGCTAACCACTGATGAATAGAAAGTTCGCCTTACAGTGGTGAAGAATCCCTTTCTTATCTGAAGCTTAAACTTCTTTTCCTCCAGATACAAAGAGCACCCCTTGTGCTTTGTAATGACCTTACAGTGAATAATTGGGAAGAGAGTTCCCATGGACCATTTATATATTTATACAGGGTGACCATATTCCCCCTTATACATCTCTTCTCAAGGGAGATTAGATTCAGTTCAGCTAATCTCTCCCCATAGCTGAGCTCCTCCATTCCTTTTATTAGTTTAGTTGTCCTTCTCTGCACTCTCTCCAATTCCACAATGTCCTTTTTGTGAACTGGTGCCTAAATATTCCAGACTGCATATTCCAGATGTGGTCTGACCAATGCTTTGTACAGGGGCAGGATTACGTCTCCATCTCTGCAGTCTATTCCTCTTTTAATACAAGAAAGTACTAGCTTTAGATATTGCAGCTTGGCATTGCATGCTATTATGAAGTCTATGATCTACCAGATCCTTCATTACTGACCCCCCAAATGTTTTCCCCCTAGACAGTTTGAAGGATGCATGTTAGCCCTCAAGTGAAGAACGTTACATTTCTCATTATCAAATGTAATTTGCCACTTGGGCATCCAATCAAAAAGGTACATCCAATCCAGACATGGAAAAGAAACGCACACATACCTTACTTTCTAGCAACAACACCATCGATCTGTAGGTATTTAAAACTTTAGATGTGTCAGATACCTGCTCACTTTGCCAGCTTGTATGCTCTGTAGTGAAAGATGTGATCGCTTTGATTGACCATCACAGTGATTGCAGGACGGGGAGCCATCAGCATGGTCCCCATTGGTCAGTGAAAGCAGTTTTGGTACTCGCAGCATCTGGTTTCAAAAGGAAACAGATTAAATTGAAGTTTGGAGCACTGACTCTCTGGCATTTTATAACTCCCAGGGACTCCCCTGATGAAATCTCTAGTTCTGCCATCCTCTGTGCTGAAATTACATACCTGCATCCACATGACTGTTTAAGGAACATCAGATCTTTGAAACACGATTATTTTTACCGTCTTTTTATTTGAAAAACATCAGAACAAATCAGTTAGGAACAATCTTTAGGCCAATGCCACAATAGAAACTGCATAATAAAAAGAACTTTGATAGAGAAGGTTATTTAATAGTATACAATATGACCAAATCAAGTAGCATTTTTTGTGTTTTTTTATTTTATAGAATCCTGTTAGTTTAAAAATTTCTTAACTTCTAAACCTATAAAAATGTATTTACAAAAAAATGCAAGTCTAGCAAACATTTTATTACTAAAGCCTTATTTTTGTTTTCCTTATAAATTAAACTTTATAGAAACAGGTTTCTTTCCCATCAGTTGCATTGCATTAATATACAAAACAAAAACAAAAAAAACTTCAAGTATGAAAAGTGCGTTATTGCAGTAATACCAAGTTGCACGTCCAAACGAAAAACTTTTTTTTCTTTAGTAAAACAGCTGTGTAAAAAGCAGTAAAACAATCAGTGCCATCTGCTTATCCGTGGACAAGTCCCGTTATTGTCTGTTTAAAGCACAACAGCAGCACCTTGGACAAGAACATGGTCAAAATAAGTCAAAATGTGAAATGTGTCTTTTTGGGTTTATGAGTCGTGAGCTGACGACACCTGCATATTCCCATGTTCATCATCCTCTTCGTGAGATCTCTTCAGGCTTCCTGAAAATATAATTATATTGTAAGCTCTTCTGGCCAGGGTTCTCTCCTCCTCCGTCAGGATCTGTAACTGTCTGTCATCTGTGTAATTTGTTGTTGCTATATAAATGCTGTTTATGTGGGGTAAACAATCTCAATCAGGCCCCAAGCAATCTAAAGAGTATAAAATCACCTGTGGCAGCTCCCCTACGAGTGTTTGCCAAAGGTCGGCTGGGTTGCAAACCCAGAAGGAAAGTAGAAAAATCAGATATGAATACATATGAAGTTCTCATTTTATTTTTGTCATCATGTAGTAAGAAAGCAAACACATTTGGATGTCCAATTAATCTCTCATATCAGGGCTTGCTGGAAATTAACAAAGTGTGTACTGGCATCTGAACTGATCATACTAACAACCTCCGGGATCCAAATTTAGCATTCCAGTGCACAATAACAGCACCAAGACCAGATTTTCTTTACCTCTCATTCTGATGACTTGCATGTAGGCTGAAGGCTCTTGATGGGAATACTGAGGCAAGATGGTGTGATTCTTTTTAATGCATTTATGTTTAGCATCCAGCTAACCTGTCTCACCTGCACAATGTTTTTAGTGTGTTGGTAGAGAAGGCAAAATACAAGCAGAATAAACCCCACTGAACTTACCCTAAACAGATACAAATGTTTACCTTTGTTCTAGATGCCTCATTTATAAAATATCAATCTATGCTTTGCTTTTGTTTCTCCTCTAGCAGTAATTCCTAAAGAATAGGCCGTGTAGAAGTAATGCTGCTCTTTGTGTGAGAGCTGCTGTGTCCATGCATTGGTCTGAAATGTGGAGTTACAACACACCAATTGTTATTTGTAAACTGATAGGCCTGTTGCAGTGTCGGTGGCATGTCAGACCTCTGTATGGACACCACATACTATCATCAGAGTGCTTTAAAGGTTTTCAGAATTCTGCTTGAAGTTTACCTAAAAGCTTGCTGTATGTACCGCTCCTATCAAATATGAACAAGGCGACACAGATCAAAGTGACACTTACTTGTAGCACCAGATTGTAAAGAAAAATTCCTTCCTAGTTGGAAAGGTGACATTTTAATGGTTAATTTTGCTAGATAGATGGCTTCATATTCCTGCAGAACAAAAAGAAAACATTTTTATGGGTTGAGGACTCCACACCCAATGGTCAAGTAAAGCTGAACTCCAGTCTAAATAAAGGGGGAAGAATCCTTACGAGTATTATGCTATACAGACCACCTACAGCTGCTCTCTTCTCCTTGTGTAGGGGGACTGGTTTTATATCCACCCTTTATCGTTTTTTTGCAGGCAGCCTGCAATGGATGGTTCTGCTAGGTCTGTCCCTCAGCTCTGTCTAATGAACAGGTTACGTACAGCACAGTAATGATTTTGCATTTGTTTTTAGAAAGTAATATCTGTATTTTCAAAGGCATTTGGTGTGCACAAAAGTACTACTGAATATATTTAAAGGTTATGCATGGAGCTGAGCTTTAATAGGCTCCATGCATTTAATAGCAATAAAATCTTTTAAAAAGGGACTGAAACCTGCTTGTAAAATCAAAGTTTTTTTTTCCTGTAACACCTTTATAAATCTTTTCTCTAGCTTCCAGTAGCTTTGTTGAAACCTTCAAATCAGCCATCTCCTATTAATCACATACCCTGATGTGAGTGCCGACTGTCTAGCAGGCGTCAGAAAGCTTCAGCACTACTTGAACTTTGTTAAAAGCCTTCTGAATCCTGCTAGCACAGAGCATTCTTTAGGATCTGTGTTTACAGATCGATTATGGAACAGAAGTTTGCTATTAAAGCGTCATCGAGCTTGTTGAAAGCTTTTTAAACACTTTGCAAAAGCGGTTTGTACACACAGCTCTTTACCAAACTGAACTCTGTGTGTTCAAGGCCTTAAAGTATGTGATAGCAAAATAAAAACAATATATTTTATATATGACGATTTGTTACTCTGTTGGATATGCACTCGGTTCCTAAGGCCTATTGTAGGCAAACACTGCAGATTTTTGGCTTAGCTGTGTTTGACCTGCCCAGTTTTCTGTTGCTAATCCTCCTACTTTAATCTCCACTGCATAATTGTGAATTGTTTGGTAGTCTCCAGATAAGGACAGGAAGGGCCAGTCCTTCCCTAGAACATGTGGGGAGGTGTGCACAGGATATAGAACAGTTCTAAACATCTGATTTAACAGATTTTGCTCTTTAAACACAAAATCACTTTCATATTAAACAGCTGGTGTATAATCTCAAACACTGAGCTTCTTTTTTTGCTCTTTATGGGCCAAGATTGGAGTTTTTCAGATACAGCCGGTATACCCTACCTGTATTGGCATTTATTACCTAGAACCGTGCTTTGCCTTTGTTAAAATACATTAGCTATGACATAATTGCCAGGTACAATGCATGTTATGGGAGAGGCTGTGGATATAACACCGGATGACTGTTGAAAAAAGCCTAACAATGTCCCATTCATTCCCAATAAAATTACTTGGATGAAGAAGTGATAACGGTTACTAAGTATCAAAATACAATTAGGCTACATACACATATGCAAAAATTTTAGTCGTAAAGATTCTTTCACAATCCTTTCCAACGACAAAAGACTGCACAACACATAAATGAGTGTTATAATACAGCACTGTTCTGCTCTATGGAGAAGGAAGAACGATAGAGCAGCACTCTGCTGCGCTTTCTCCTTCACTCTCATTACAATCACTCCTCACCCGTGGTCCCACAGGACGGTCGTCCGGATGACAAGTGATGTACACATGCCAGATTCTCACACGATATCAGCCCTGAGGGTATTATTGGATGAGAATCATCAGACGTGTGTAGCCTTATAGTGGAGGGCCCTTTCTGGCCACAACCCCTATTTAATGTACAGCGCTGCGTAATATGTTGGCGCTATATAAATCCTGTTTAATAATAATAACCCCTTCCCCAAGCTTGTATGTCTGAGTAACCTAACACAAACATGGTCACAAGAGAAAAGGGGGAGCGGGTGACATGTTCCTCCATACCTGGAAGTACCATATCCATTTCTCTGCCCCGTGATCAAACAAGCATAAGCCGTTGGTGGGGCCACCATTATTGTAACTTCCCTGCTTAGATTGTAAGTACTTCGGGGCAGGATTCTCTCCCGGGTCGCTGTCTGTCATTTGCAACCTTTAATGCACAGCGCTGTGTAATATGTTGGTGCTAAAAAATCCTGTAAATTTATAATAAAATTTGATCATAACATACAAGTGATGTTCATTTCACTTGTGATACATCCCTAAACCTGGAAAAAGTATGTACGCCTTAAAGTGCCATGATATATGGTGGAAACAAAGAAAAATGACCGACAGGTGTAAGTGGTAGAGCTCAATATATGTGTGTATGACAATTAGGCAAGTCGTTCTGATATATATACACAATATAATTTCTTCTGTGATTTGAACGTTCCAGTGTCTGAGACTGGTTTGTTTAATGCTGCTATAACCCGAATTAAACCAATAAAGTTTAAATTAAAAAATAAATAAATAAATCCTTCCTACCTGAAGTTGGTGAACGAATCCAGCATTGGGATTAATACAGAACCTTCTTTCTTGCACGTATGTAAAAGCTTCCCTTTAAAAAGAATTAAGGAGTTTATTCTAACTGTGCAGCTTTTTACCAGACATCAGAAACTATGGAAACAGAAATGCAGCACCAAAGAAACAATAGTATGGTGGCTTTTATGTTGTAAGGTGGCCTATTTTCACCTGGTTACCCTATCAGGAACACTCAGTGTATTGTATCCATGGAGGAGAAGCATTGTCATGCAAGAACAAAAGGTGTTAGGACCACAGCCTCTTCTAGTCCCATCATCTCACCAATATAAAGGAAGACACAGATTTAGTTGGGAACACTTTTCTAACATGATTACCAGGTATATTTTTGCAAAAAAAACAAAAAAAAAAAAAACTTACCATTATTTTGTATATCTACCAGACAAAAGGCAGCAAATATTGTAAGTTACATTTTGCAGACACCTACGCATTTCACCACTGTTGGGAAAGGGTTTTTGATCACTGCAACTGATTAAGGCTGCGTACTCATGTGCAGAAATGGTCGTTGGAAAGGATCGGTTAAGATCCTTTCCAACAACAGAAGACTGAACGAGTGCTGTACATACAGGGCTATTCTGCTCTATGAAAAGGGGAGAGAAAGACGGAGCAACACCCTGCTGCACTCTCTCCCCATTATATTCATTACGATCGCTCGTCTGTCAATCTGCCAGGATGGTCGCCCGAACGAGCGCTGTACACACACCAGATTCTTGTCCGATATCAGCCCTGAGGCGATTACCGGACGAGAATCATCTGACGTGTATGTAGCATAAGTTGTATTGGTGATACACTACAGTGTCTTAAAGCAAACTTTTTAGGGCTGAAATTATATCTGCTAACTGTTAAATTCCAGACAGTTTGTAGCTTGCTACGGTAGTATCTAGAATAATCAAAATGTCTATGTTTTTGTGGAGCTGCTAAATTGTAGACAGAATAGTTACACCTGGTCTGGAGTCAAGCCAACTCTACACCTTACCTCTTGCTGCCAGGCCCTGCTTTTGCCAGTTATCAGACCACTGACAAAGCCTCCGATTGCTCCCAAGAGGTTTTAATATTGGCACCACAAAAAGCAGGGTTAGGTGTGGAGCATGACTGTGTACAATTTAGGTCTGGAATCC
Organism: Pyxicephalus adspersus; assembly: GCF_032062135.1. Taxonomy (NCBI): domain Eukaryota; kingdom Metazoa; phylum Chordata; class Amphibia; order Anura; family Pyxicephalidae; genus Pyxicephalus; species Pyxicephalus adspersus. The sequence continues at coordinate 41,281,305 of NC_092869.1, forward strand.
ATCAGATGAACAAATGACACAAAAGCCACATTTCTAAATTCAATCCAACACTACAAAACTACCAGTGCTTTATGTAGTGCTTGTAGACATGCAAAAAAAATGCAAAAGAAAAAACACACCTGTATTTTATACCAAACGTTTCCATAATATATGCAATAACCAAGGCAGCACTCCTGGAAATCCCTGCATTGCCATGGATGAGAACTTTTCCTAGAAAACAAACCATGAGGTTTTTAAAGAGAGCAACGGGGAGGGGGTAAAATATTGGCTCTGAAAATAAGAGACTTTTTTTTTTTTTAAATCTAGAATTCATTTTTAAGGAATCCTTGTAGGATCCTATCCATACCTAGAAATGTGGCAGCATTGAGAATGCAGCCTATCCACTCAAAAGAGAAGTGACTTCACATAGAATACAGCCTAATCATTTACTAAAGGCAGCGACATCAAGACCAATGAGTTTATATTTCATATAGTCTTTGCCTATTCACATAAACGTATGTTAACAGACTGTGGAGCCCTCATTTAAAGGAAAAGTGTACTGCCATATGAGGCACTAATATTGACTCCTTGCCTGGCTGTCTAATTACAATATAGATAAGAAGGACTAATACCAGTGTTCTCCCCAGCCCCTTTTATCCAGGTGCACCACCCAAACAATTCAGTAACCACCCAACTGTTTTTGTTACTGGAAAAGTTAGGTCACAAAACAGGGGCACCGGACAGTTAAGGCATAAACCAAAGTTTTATGAAAAAAAGGGACATGCATTGAAAAGCTGGAACAAAGTATGTGGGGGGGGGGGCTAAAAGCTGGCAAAATTATAGGGGTGACAGGATACCTATGGCACTGGAAACACTAAATCCACCTACAGCTTCTCTCCATGCAGCTTAAACATTTCTGGGGAGAAGAATGGATGCCAACAGAGTGTTGTGAGAATCTGTTTATGCAGTCTGAACCTGTTTCTGATGTATGCACCTGTTTTTGGTTACAAAGACCAGAAGCTATTGATACCTCATTTGCTACGAGATTAGCAATGTCAGTCTTCATATTTTCCTCAGTACATAGATCTTTTATATATTTTTGTCTGCAGCAAATTCTTTAAAATAACACAACAATGAGACATTAAAAATTACTTACCTCCATTTTGTAAACATTCATCAATGAATTCCTTTGACTGTCAGGATAAAGGGAAAATATGTGTGAAAAGCAGACACTGCATATATGCAACCTGTAAATCTATACAGATATCAGCATCACTCTCTATTGACCCAACAACCAGCAGGTAACTTCATGTGGTTTAATACATGCCAAGTGTTTTTTTCCTAATATATGAGAATAAAATCTAACCTAATTAAAGGAACACTACCACAACCAAACAAATTATTGTAGTGGAAATATATGAAAAGACTTTTTAATTTTCAATAGAGTACAGAAAGGTTATAACACTTATTCTTTCCTGCTTGTATTGCATAGGGGGATCGTTCTATATTTCCAGTGGGGGTAAATGAGAATAAGAAGGGTATGACAAAAATATTTGACATGAATCTGGACACTTACCATAGGGAAAATCCGTATAATGTTTTCAATAGGGTTGTCTGCAATATCCAGCACTAAATATCTGAAAAAAAAAATTCATATATACAAGCCAATATTCTACCTAAAAAACAGCCACAAATCCACAGCCGTAACTAAACCCATTCTCAACCTACAAGTAAATAATCCGATAACTTACTTAAATAAATTTTCAAAGTTTGGTTTGATAAAGTTTGCTTCAATGCTTTGCCTTATGCAGACTATATGCGTTATTCCGTATTTCTGAAGGATCGGGAGCTAAAAATAAAAAAAGAATGCCTTAATTGTCTTCAATAACAAATAGATATAAATAGAAATATGTTCCATGTAAAATAAGGATGCTTTATTGATTCAATGCTACCTAGGTTTGACGGGTACAGATGCCATTTTAATATTTCTACCAATTATAAGTATTCCTGGTTTGGGTAGAAGGTAATGGCAGCTTACTGCCTAACCAACGATGGCTCCTAATGATGAACTGGCTGACCAGTAAGATAGAAAAGTGCCGAGGCTTGTATCCAAAGATAGAGACCGATTGTCTAAGAACAATGGGCCTGATTTATTAAAGCTCTCCAAGCCTGGAGAGGATACACTTTCAACAGTGAAGCTGGGTGATTCAGCGAACCTAGAATGGATTTCTTAAAAGTCATTTGCTTTTTGTTAGCAAATGTTTTCAATCCTGGACAAGATCCATTCCAGGTTTGCTGGATCCCCCAGCCTTGGAGAGCTTTAACAATCAGCCCCAATATATTGAGGAATGCAGGGATAGAGAAGGAAGGAATATTTAAAAAATACTTTTTCAGCAAGTATTTAACCTGCTTACTTTCAGCATATTTCCCATTTATAAATATTTTTGTATTGCCACGCAATCTGCATTTGTCTACTTAAGTACAGCCCCCTTTCTCCTAAGCATCATAGCAATCTCCCCCTGTGGGAAAGTAATTACTCGGTGCTGGCCTAACTTCCAAACCATTACCTTTTATGCAACTACAGATGCTATGCTAAGGAGGTGCCTAGCATATGTCTCAAGACTTTTACATATTTACCTGTAAAAAGGCCTCCCTTGTGTAGACAACATGCATATAATACGGTAAATGCACTTTTAAGCAATAAAAAGCACCTTGAAATGTCTTGTCTAGGGCAGGCCTTTTTAAATGTTGTTGTTGCAGAATGAGGTACCCAATAATGTCTAATATTATAGGAAAAATTTTCCACACGCACCTTGCTTTTCATGGCTGCAGAATATGGACCCAAAAACAAGCCAGGCAGAATTTCCTAAAAAAAATAAACACAAATTATTTTGCACATGTGACCTTAACCCACCAGACTTTAGCAACATTGTGAAGAGGGGAAATCTTAAAAACTTGTGAATCTGAGAACAAACAAAGAACAGGTAATTAGATTTTTATATATGTTTTCCCTAGCCCCGTTTAACTGGGCGCACCACCTGGCACTTTTCAGTAACCATCCAGCTGTTTTTTGGTGGTTACTAAAAAGTTGGCTCAGAATAGAAGGGCCATAACCCACCTTCGTCACACCCAGGAAAAAAACAAAACAAATATATATACATAATGAACATTATCTCTACAAATGGAGTACGAGTTATTATGTACAAAAATGTATTAAAAATAAAACATACCTGCATCTCCCGCCTCATAGGGTAACTCCAGTCCTGAGGAATAAGAAAACAAAACATTAAAAAGTTGTATAACATGAAAAATTAACACAAGATTACAGCACTGGGAAGACAAGCTGTGATAATGATGATTATGGCAGCCGTTATAACAATATTGGCTGTGAAAACAAATTAACACTGCTAAATATAACATTCATAACGTTACACTCAACAATCCAATCATATTACAAAACCAAACAAGCAAATAACTCTGGAAAAAAAAAATAAAAAGGTTTTATAATGCATTTATATTTGTGATCCAATAAATGTAAAGTCACAAGTCTAGGACATTTAAGAAGCACAATGACTTCCAGGGTGTAATCATAGGACTAATAATATCCTGATGAGTGGTCACAGACTGATGCACTAATGTTCTCGGGTAAAATTAGGTTCTACTGGCAGCACAACAAGCCATGCCCTCCTTGAAAATCTGTGCCAAAATTTTGGAGTAATGGTCTCGCTGTGGCCGAGCATAAGATACATTTTGATCAAACTCACATGTCCTGACATCAGAACATGTGGATAGCATTTCCAAAATGGATTAGCTTACTTGCACTATATGACTAAAACTGTCCCTAGAATGTGTCAAGCTCTAAAAAAAAGGGCTAAAGTACAATTATAGATTCTGGGTCTCCTACACCAAATAGTGTGAAGGAAGAACGAGTCTTCTTCCTCTCGATGAGTTAAATTTGGGTAAGCCCTTGCAGCCAGAGCTAGCTATGGTAATACATGCCGATTGCAGAACCATAAAGCACAGCATGATGTGTAGGAAAACACTAATAGAGAATCCCCACTAAGCTTTTCCCTGTCTTTCTGTACAGGCAGCTTGGAGTATGTAACTCTCTCTCCTAAAGTACCCAGCAATGTCACATAGTAGTAGCAAGAAAATTTTTAGTTCTGTGCAAGCACCAAGTTGTGACTGAAGCTGCATACAAAATGTTTGTACAACTTCCATGTCCAAGGTTACCATTCCTGAACATTTCAGGCATAAATCTAGAGCCCAAAGCATTAGACTTTCCCATATATCCTATGTAGTATACATACACCTGGCCCAATATATTCAAAGAAGTGAATGTTGCTTGCAAACCTACAAATGACAAAGCATATTGGAGTATCAGAATCTCCTATTATAACTTTTCTCCTCATGTAGGAAAATCTCAGCACCAGATCCGGCAATCATTTTCTGTTCTCCACAGGGAACATGGGTTGAACATGCAGGTTGATGCATTTTCCATTGCAGTCCTGTACACTGCATTTATTGTTAGCTGATCTTTTTCCTATGGAATGTTCTCTTTTGTTGCTGCTGTTCTACTATAAATATAAGATTACAATTTGCACTGTTCCTGTATAGCAGCTCAGTAATCTTCTAAGGCTGCATACACAAGTTCAATAATTGTCTCTGAGAAAGATTTTTCACAATCCTTTCCAGCGACAAAAGATTGCACGATGCCTAAAGGAGCTCTGTACATACAGCGCCATTCTGCTCTATGGAGAGGGGAGGGCAGAGAACGACGGAAGGGCACCCCACTCCGCTCTGCACCCTTCACTACCGTTACGATTGTTCATAGATCCATGAACAACGAGCGCTGCACACACGCTAGATTCTCGTCCCGTATCAGCCCTGAGGCGATTATCAGATGGGAACCATCTGACGTGTGTGTACATAGCCTGAAGCTGAGATGCTCTTATAGCACAATATGGACAGCTCGGTGGAATAATATTGACATTATTTTAAAAGATACAAAAACAAGCGGTGTTAACAAAAACAAACATTTCTGTGTTTTCCCATTGCAAAATAATATTAGGATCTCACAAACAGTTGTGCATTTCCATAGACTAGAACTAAAACAACATCCTTACAGATCTATTTTACGTGGCGCCTCCTGCAAATTATTGAGATCCGGTGTTTCCAGTAAACAAAACTGTTAATGTTACATTATGTACGACAATGATGCCCTTCCATCCTTCTGATACATTTGGGCAAGGGTTCACTATTCCAGCATGACTGCAGAGCTAAGATCAAAGCCAACTCCATACGTAAAGCGAAGACAGTAGGGGTTTTGTTGGCAGCCCAAACGGGTGAAACGCGTCAGGATTCTTTTAAGATTTATTTGCCTTTCAATAATGATACTCAATGGACTTTGCAACCAAAGATTATTCGTAGGATAAATCATATGTCTAGGTATCCTGGGAAACTCCACATTTAAGTGGACTTGGGAAAAAAAATGTTGTTATTGTGTTCATTTTATGAACACTCTTTGAATATCCACCACATGTGATACAAATAGAGTTATTGACAAATTTGCAAACAAAACCCCTACTGTCTTCTCCTTTATTCATTTACAAATTTTAGAGTCTGGAAACAACCAAATACTTTTGAGACACCCACAACCCTATATTATTCCATTTGTAAAGCCCCAACTTTTATCCTACTAAAAACTTATTGGATGCACTGAAATGGACTTTTCATCCAACTTCAGTACATGACCTGACATATGCTCTTAAGGTTCAATAGGCAAACACAGAAAAGCCACAAAATGCAACAGCAAACCAATGGGGGACAACTTTTTGTCCTGGCTTATGGTTTTGAAATAAAATGTTCAACAGACTTATGTATGTGTGATGGTCTGGGGCCCACAAATTGGTGGTCATACAGATCCCGATATGCGCAGTCAGGTGCCATTATTAAAGTCAGAATCTGCCGGTAATAGGGAGGAGTAGAAGAGAAGTGAAGCAGTCCTCTTTACTTGCACAGTGCCAAGTGAAGAATGCCACTGCCTCGGTCAAAGCGGGCAGTTTAACCCCAGTTGTACCCGCTGCTACAACCTTAGCCGCTCTTACTGATACTGAAATAAAGTTGGAAACCCATTCTATTCACTGTTCTGTTATCTGGCTACAAATAACCTAAAACAGTAAGCATTAATTAAAAGGCTTATTACATTTTTTCTTCTTTAAAATATGATGGCTTTCAATTAGTAAAAATAAAACACACTGCCAATATTGCATGGGCTGTGGGCAACATTCACATTGCAGCCACCACCAGCCTTCCATAAATATAATTTATTAGAAACCAATTCCTGTGTGAATCAATGGAAAGGTTTAATGGGTATCTTCCTTTGTATAGATTTCTTTAGTACCATGTACGTGCAATAGATCATGTGTTATAATGCAGGGTTCTCCCCAGGCACTTTTAGCTGGGCGCACCACTCGGCACTTTTCAGCACCCATTGGCTATTTTTGGGTGGTTACCACAGAGTTTGGTCACAATACAGGAGCTGCCACCTACCTAAAATTTCTTCCCACCCAGCTTAAAAAAATTTCTGGGTTGAGCACTGTAATGAATCCCATAAATCACAATAGCTGTGATGAAATTTCCCATCAAAAGTTCTTCTGATAAAGCACAAAAAAATAAAAGTAGCTGCAAAACGTGTACAGCTGTTGTGATTTAATGATTGTATAACATCACAATGTACTGAGGTCAAAGTTATATTGTTTTGAAGTTGGTTTCTAATAAATTACAGCGATACCTCGGCTAACGAAGATAATTTGTTCCGGAATTATACTCGTTAGCCGAATCTTCTTTAGCCGAAACAAAGCAGAAATTCAGATTAACGCGGTGCAGTTTGTTATCGTGCATCTACTAATGCATTCGTTATCCAAGGCACAAGCACTTCGTTAGTTGAAAAATGTGTTAGCTGGCTCACTCATTAGTTGAAGTATCGCTGTATATTTTTTTGGAAGTTGACTCAAATGTCCCAAAAACTTCAGGAAAGCTAAAAATTGCTCAAAAAAATGTTACCAAAAATGAAAAACACTAAAAAGTACTATTTATTTGGTTTTTCTTGGAGCCTACTTCTAAAAATAATAACCAGGTTACTCCTGATACAAAAATATGTCCTGGGGGGAATTTCCTACTGAACTTTCTAGGAACATAAAAGTTCACTACTCTGTTACTGAAAAAAACCCAAAGGCATTCATAATTCATGTCTTTCCTTGATGGTATGAACATAATCATACTACATACATTTTTATTATTTATACTATGTGTTTTGTGTTTGTGATATACAGGTAAACGTGTCTTGCTTTCTCGCCTAATTTGGCAAAACGCATCAGTATTGAAGCCTTATTTCTTCTGCTCCCTTGATGGACCGTTACTTTAATATTTCAATATATTTTTAGGGTTGTATAAACATGTGTTAGTGGAATACTGTTATTTTATTCATCTGATGTATGTTGAATGCCTCTCTCTAATTTCTAGACTCATCAGTTCGGACTTTCCTTTCCTTTGATTCTAGGCGTTGGCAAATAACTGTATGTGGATATCCAATGTTGGATACATTTTCCTATATCTGTAAGAGAGTGACATTCTTCCCACTGACCAGCAATATAAGGGGAATTCTTCCTACTGACCACCACACTAATATACTGGAAGCTGTGGGTATAGTAATAGTAACAGAAGGGGTTTCCTAAAGAATCTAAGTTATTTCAAGGGTTCCCCCATGTTAAAAAGCTTGATATACGCTGGATTGGAGAAATATTGTTACCATTGTTGTAGCATGAAGGTAACGGCATTCTGAATATTGTAATATTACATCAGTTAACCCAGGGGTCTGCAACCTGTGGCTCCGGGGCCGCATGCGGCTCTTCAGCCTCCTTGTTGTGGCTCCCTTCGGCTGCCGCGGGGAGATCTCTGATGGGGGATCCCCTTCCTCCCAAGACACTGCGGAGGAGGGGGATTCCCTATCCGGTGTTCTAATGAAAAAAATCTACCAGTGAGATAAATCTACCACGGGGCGTGTACAAATGGGTGTGTACAATGACATCCCCCTCCTTTGAACCCCAATTCCTCTGGAATGGGGAGATGTACAAAACCAAAAATGTAGGTGCAAGTGGGGGACACCTGTGACTAACACCCCCTAAAATGTAATTGTTAGGCTATCATCAGAACTCTGCCCATCAAAAAAATCTACCCTGTTACGTTAGAAGCCTCCAGGTAATGTAACAGGATGATACGTTAGAAGCTGGAGGCTTCTAGGGGCATAGTTCAGTGTTTAATTTATTTCAAAGTAGGCCTACACATGCACAATTGTTGTAACAGGTAAAATTAAAAAAATATTAAAACTTTTAAAAGTTTAAAAAACTGTGTTATGTTTTGCGGCTCCAGACTAATTTTCTTTAGAGGAGGCAAAACGGCTCTTTTAATAGTAAAGGTTGCTGACCCCTGAGTTAACCAATCATTTCAGCCACAATGGTATAACAGGAAGCAGAATGGATACAATGTAACATGGTGTTGCGGTTACTATGATGATACTGTTAAACTTTCCCTGGTTAGGATGCAGGCCCACAAAAAAAAGCCCTGACTGCTCGGTCAGTGCTCAGACCAATAAAAGATGGCTCTGGTTGCTAAAGGTAACAGTTCCTTGGCCCGAAAAGCTGTGGTTGCTATGGGTAAAATTACCCATTCTTTACTGAAGACTGTAAAAGAAAAGCTGTGGTTTCTATGGGTGAAGTCCCTATTCTTTACTGAGGCCCATATATGAAAAGTTAAGGTTGCTATGGCTGAAGATCCCTGCAATGGACCATATAAGAAAGACTTGTGTTGCTAGGGGTGTTAGTCCTTGCTCTGAAAGGCTGTGGTTGCCATGGGTAAAGTTTCCCATTCTTTTCTGAGGACTAGGGTTGCTATGGGTAAAGGTCCCTGTTCAGGATCTAATAAGAAAGGATGTGGTTACCAGGGGGAACAGCCCCCACTCAGGCCCATACAAAGCAGCTGTGGGTGACAGCCCCACACTTCCTTCAAGCTTATTTAAACAAAGTTCTGGTGGCTAAGGGTGACATTCCTTGCTCTTTGTTTAGGCCCACATAAGCAAAGCTCTGGTTGCTAGGGGTGACATCCCATAGTCCCTGTATCGGCCCATATATGGAAGGAAGTGGTTGCTGTGGGTGACAGCTCCAGCTTTCAGTCTCAGAAGTCACGTGACGCCGGCCGGCTTGGGCCTCCTGACCCCCCACCTCTTCCTTCTTACCTCTTGGTCGTCCTTGCACTGGGGCAGGGAGGGGAATTCCAGCTTTCCGTCCTCCATGCTGTGCCCGGCGGAGACGCTCACACTGCCAGCCAGGGGGTCACTGTACTTAATAACACCGCCGCAGCCATGCTGCACGCCTCAAGCCAACCAAGCGCGCTCCCGCTGTTACTTCACTACAAGCGGTGGCGCGCACGTCAACCTGGCGCTTGTAGATGACGTCACGGGAGCCAGCTGTCATGATCTGCCATACCTCACAACTTTCCTATTTATTACATTCATTACTAAACATAACAAAATTCTACGCTAAGACAGAGATTTAAAATGCTCTTTTATATTGAAAATAGGATATTTAATATTAAAAATATATTAAACAGCTTTATTCCATACAGTGTACAGCCCCTACCCACACCTCCCTCTCCTCCATTATCATTTCCCAGATTTATTTTATGTTTATTTAGTGACAAACATCTGTTATCATTCCCTGAGACATCACCAGGCCTGTGAAATTTGTACAGGAATGGCTGCTAGGCTTTCAGTTCCTATTGATGGAGCCAGACCACCAAAACTACATCTCCAAGGAGCCTTTTCTTACCTGCAAACTCTTGAAAAATGAAGCAGCTGCATTTGTTTTACTGGAAATACAACCTATGCATGAGGAGAGGAGAGAGAGAATCCTGCAGCCAGCAAGTAGGGCTGACAACACTTGTTTTGCTTAGTATTCCAGCACAGAAAAAGTATTATGTTGTCATACAAAACTTAGCAGAGTACACAATCATTTCAGTAGAGTGAAATCCTAAAAGCTTTTATACGTTTCAGTTAGGAATTGGGGGTAAAGGAACAACTATATTACCAATACTCCCCGGGTTAAGGACATCCGACATACAGACGACTCCTAGATACAAACGTATGGGCTTCCCTGCTCGCTGTGTGCAGGATGGAGGCTTGATGGTGGCAGGGCGCAGTTTGCATGACTAGCAGATAAAATCCATTGCTAAACACAGCTGAGGTTGTGGGTGATCTTAGGTGGGTGAGCTCTTTCTGCAAAATTTTTTTAACTCTTTTATGAACAAGACAAACTCTGCAGTTGTTTGTTTTTGCATACCAAAGCACAGCTTGCACCAGAAGTTAATGAATGTCTAGGCTCCATAAAGTTTTTTTTTGCTTTGTTTGTGATTAACTCACAGTGAGGATTTTATACAGTACCTGACACCATGCTGCCTAATAATATGTTGAGACAAACATCTGTCCTAACTGTATTTATTAAAATAGTGTACCTGTTCCGACTTACATACAAATTCAACTTAGGAACAAACCTACAGTCCATAGCTTGTATGTAACCCGGGCACTACCCGTATAGAAATTAATTAGCTAATGAGGGAATTTCCTTTGGATTTACAGGAATTCCTAAAGAAAAATGCCACGCGAGCATCTAAATAATAAAACATTATAAGAATCACACATGCAAATGACTATTTTATCTTACAATTAGTTCTCATTTAACAGAGGTTGATAAAGTGTCTTGTGGCTTTAAATATAGGTCAACAAAATTAAACAAAAATTTTATTTTTGCCTAGGAGGCTGACCTCTCTGCTGGCAATGATTCATCCAATGGTGCTCACATCAGGTAATGTGTCAAGGACTTCATGTTATTTAGGCTACAGACACACATTAGAGATTTGTCATTGGAAAGATACATAAATGAGCGCTTAGGATCCTATTCGGAGTAGCTGGGTGGCCTTATGGCAAGCACACTGCACCTTTCTGGCTAAAATCCAGAATAGGAAAATATTGTCTAAATACAAGAGTATATAATAAACAAGAATCTTCCCATCTTCTGGGTATTTCTTCAGCAACCCAGTGTAAAACATTGCCCCTGTGCAAGAGCTTCCTTCGATAAAGATTAGGCATTAGTGTGCATGTTCTACCCTGGTGCCTGGTTTTGTATTTTTCTTCGGGAAGCTGAGTGGACTTGCAGTTCCCACCTTTGTGTCTGCTCTCTGTCCAAGGAATGTACAGCACTGCGATGCGAAGATTATTATAAAGGTTTTGTGGGCCTGAAGTTATGCTTTTAAAAATATGCAGTCATAAGGCACAACAGTACAGAGTCTCCCAAAAGTGACTACACACTTCCTTTTTTCTATATCGTTCCAGGTATCATTGGGAGAGACTTAAGGCCAACTTAGGCTTTGCAGTTTTTGTAAGCGTATCATTCCCTTAACCATGGCCCGCCAATTGACATTGGAGCAGCGTTGCAAAATTGCCACTTGGCAAGAAGTTGTTCAATACGAGAAGTTTTATGGCTGCCACACTGCTCCCACGCGTAACACAAATTAAGCTATCCATGGCAAGTTTCTGGAAACAGGATCTGTTCTTGACAAACCACGCAGTGGAAGGCCAGTTACTCCCAACACCGAATAAAACAATAAACTCCTTGAGAAGTCATCTGCACAAAGCCAGGGAAAGTCCATCCGATGGGCTGCACTGGAACTCAGCATCAACTAAAGCTTGATCCAACTTCAGAGGGATAAAGCTCCACCCGTACAGACTTCAGGGTTGTTCAAAAACTTGTCACAGCTCAAGGAAAGAATCCCCCAGCCTACAGCATGGTCAGGGATGAGATGCTGCAAAACATTGGAAAGGCTTGCATCCGAAGGTGGATGAAAGTTGTGGAAAATGGAGGCACTCATGTGGAGGTATACAACCGGTCTTAAAGAGGTTTGAACGGGATGCAAGTCTAGCAAGTAAAACTGCAACTACTCCTTTGTTGATGCTAAAAATATGAATGAACTCAGTTTCTTGTGTAAGTTTTTGGAATTTATTGAAAGTGTATAGTGACTTTTGGGACATCTTGTATATTTTATACATGTGCATTACACACCTGGCGCCATCAAATGACAAAAATAAAGCCATGAGGACAGCAGACATGTGACTTGATAAAGTAATGAAATCAGATTAGGTTCTTTTTTCAGTAACAGAACACTCTTGAAGCATTATGCAGAGAACTCAATGGCCAACTGCAGCCTCCCCCTCTTGCATCAAGCAGAGAGCTGACAGCAAAATCCACTCTATCCAAAAAATAGGCGTCCATGTACAGCAATTTGGAATAGTAAATACCTGGGTTGGAAGACTTAGAATTTTCTTAATAAAAATACTTTTCCTTTTTCTGCTAATTTGTAATTGGCTGGGGGATAATAAATGAATAAGGCATTAAAATATGTCAGCATATCCTATCCACAATGCCACAGCTGCTTTTTACTTTGTCTTTTTTTTTTTTTTTTTTTGAAACCTCTAACAATTTGTAATTAAAATTAGTAGTCCTGGCTCCTACATTAACTTAAAAAGAAAACAAAAAACAAAGACGCCCAGTTTTAACATGGTTTATTTACCTTGTAAAGAAAAGACAAAAATTGGTTGATATAAAATACTTCTTACGAAACAGTAACTTTCTTAAAATCTGCTTTTTCTTCTTCCCCTCGATTCTTCTCACTGGTTCACACAATAAATATTTCTGCAAAGCAAATCTTTATGTGGGGAAATGCAAACAATACAGTGTTTGCAAAAATACAGAACCGCCCCTTCTGTAGCAGACAACCCTCCCGTGTCCCCTGAAATTATCAAGCTACTAACTCGGACGATGTTGTATGTACTTTTAATAACAACCATACCCTAGAGGAACAGCAGAACCTCCGACAAAAAAAACACATAAATCACCCATGCATCCATTGTCTATATTAAACAGGTTTGTAATCTAGTTTAGATTCCAGCTTCTTAGAATCAGCAACTTTTCGGACTGCCTTCATGAAGTCTTCCTGGACAACAAAGTCACGATCTGCCCGGATTGCAAACATACCTGAAAGAACACAACAAAATATATAAAATTGTGCTGGTTTCATCAACCCTCCTACTACAGCCAATAAGTATCTCATAAAAAATGTGCACACTGTGCCACTTTCTCTTGCAACCACTACCTGTCTAAATAAAATCCAGGGATGGTTATATGGCATTCCTGAGGGTAGGTTTCTTAACCAGACCAACTGAGGACCATATCTGTTACATATGTTGAAAAAGCCATTTGTAGTCTCCTCTGGTGATAAATACAGAACTCCACCATCTAGTTCCCTCACCCCGCTTCCACTTTTGGTTAGTTATGAGCCAAAAACTGCATAACCGACCAATGAGGAAGTGCCATGACTTGATAAAGCTAGAATCTGTATGTTCGGTGCAGGTTTTGGTATTCCCGTTGCACTCTATAGAAGGCAAACTGAACCACTTTTATCCAGAGTATCAGTAGCAATATTTATATGGTCATGGACAGACTCTAGGAAAGGTAATTCCTTGGAACCTTTTAGTGTCTACTTAGGAAGTATTTTTAGATTCTGATGTTTGTGACTACTGGCAAACTGCTGTTTTTGCAGAGTTTAGGAAAATGAGAGGCATCATTAGTGATAGGAATTACCCCCTTACCTGCTTCAGTGCAGACATTCCTCAGATCTGCTCCATTAAATCCATCTGAAAGCTTCACAATGGCTTCATAATCTAAAAAAAAAAAAAAGTCATACACAGCACCAAAAAAATACATTTTTATAATAAATCAACAACTGGATATATTCATGATTAGCCAGCTGGTGTTGATTTGGAAGCTGGACAGCGATAATGAGAAGGAAGCAAGCCTACTGCAGCTTTACAGCTGCCAAGATACTTCTATTTTAAAGGCAGAAGCTGCTAACGCAATATTGACATTAGCAGCTATCCAAAATAAACAGCAGGTTGGGAAAACCAGTGTCTTGACCCACTGTTCATTTAAACAGATGAAGTGCCAAGTAGTTAAGTAAATATGCCCCTAATATTCACAAAAAATAAAATGTAATTTTAAAATATTAACCCTAAATTTAAAACACTTTCACTGGGTACAAACATTATGTGAACAATATGGACAGGCATGTAACAGTAAAAACTCTTTAGATACCTATTTCACCGTGTTTGGTAATAGGGCCAGCATGAATCTTCATAATATCTAACCTGGCTTGCTCATTGGGAAGTTCAATATCTATAAATAAAAAAAAAAAAAAAAAAAGTTAAAAGTTAAACACACAGATGATAAAAGCTAATTAAAAGTAATAAAAACACCTATCACTCCATGTAGGGGGATACATACGGATTTTTCGGTCAAGTCTTCCAGGGCGTAGTAAGGCTGGGTCCAAAGTGTCTGGTCTGTTAGTTGCCATTATCATTTTTACTCTGTGCAGGGTATCAAACCCATCCATCTGATTTAACAACTATGTAAAAACCAAACAACATGTCAATATTTAAATAAAATGTTCAAAAAAATGAGCATTGTTCTTAAAACTAAAAATGTAACTGTACTGGCTCCCTCTATTACAAGTGACCAGTCCCAAAGAAACTGCATTGTGTTTACTGAAGCCTTCCAACCTCATCGTGTACAATGAAGGACCAGTATTCCTCCACTGGAAGGGATCACCCACAACCAAAAGGGAGAAGGAGAGCGCCTGCTCCTAAGGAAAAGGGGGGGAGTTGTTATAATTTAAAGCGGACCTAAACTCAGCGTTTTTACTTCACATAAAAGGGTAGACAACATAAAAGTAATGTAAAAATTTTACTTTTTTTTTTTTGCAGCACTGCCTCCAAGTCTTGATTTCCACTACCATTTTTCTTCTGCCACTCTAAATAAAGAATCTGACCAGGTAAAATGGGCACCTTTCCTTCATATTTAGGTCTAAAGGCTCCTACTGGCCAAGACTGACCTGGCTGGCTACTGAATATGTCTTCACCTGTTCATCAACATACCTCCATTAGAGTTCTCTGAATCTCTCGGTCAGCAGAAGTACCTTCTGAAAACCGTCGACCACCTAAGAGGAAACAAAAGTTAATGGTTAACAGAAATATTTCTGTCAATCGAAAACAAAAATATATGGTTTATTTAAGGCTTGGATGAAGGGGATTGTTAAAATTATTCTTTAGGGTTTTTGTGATAGAAGTCCCCAATAGTGTAGATTTACATCAATTTGTGCTGTTCAAGTGATGCGAAATTTTAACTGGAGTTTAATTTTTAATTTTGCATTCTCTTGCATCTCTTTTGCTCTTTTTTAACATGCCAATTACACTTTTTAATTATACATTTCATTTTTCATAATAAAAATTGGGTCTCTATATCCAATAATGCAGGCAAATGAGGACATCCCGGCCCATGTACTTCTAAAGAGTTCTCTGCAGAGCTTTCAAAATTGAGAGAGCCCATATCAAATGAATGAAATAGAATGCAAAGGACAGTCAGGCTGGTGAGGAAGGGGCTAGATGTTCCCCAGCCAGGAAATGAGGCCGGCTCTACCCAAATTTATGCAAGGTCTAATGCACGCTGTAAGAAGGTAGCGAGGTATAATTAAATAGTCTCAGTACAAGGTTAAAAAGATGAAGCTGAAGATGAGTTTGGATTTAAAAAAAAGTTCTAATAATTTTCTATTTTAACCAAAATTAAAGAGCAAAATAAAATAAAAGGCTTTTTCATTCAAGAATTATTATTTTTTTTATCCAGGTATGTGCATACGCCATGTTTTTTCTAGCCCCACCTATTGCAAATGTCCAAGTCTCAAAACAATGACAGGCGAGATCACCAGGTTATCGCAGTAATTCAGTCTCATTGGCACCTCAATGACCCTTCCCAGCATACTCACATTGCAGTTATGTTTAGTGCAAGACCATGATGTGCGCATTTTTTGTGGACTTTGATGCAGGCGCAGCCCATTTAAATGAAGGGTCTGCCCAATATAACCCAAAACTTGTGTGTGTGTATAGACTAAAAGATTCATTCATATATACCTAGTTTTTGTGTCTTACCTATAGCATCAATTTCATCCATGAAAATGATACATGGTTGGTGGTCTCTGGCATAATTGAACATTTCTCTAATAAGACGAGCACTTTCACCAATGTATTTATCTACAATGGAGCTGGAAACAACCTAGTAAAATGAAGGAAAACAGAATTAGGCAAGCAGAAATTACTGAAGCAAATAACTTCAACAAGAGATGCCTTGCTTTACAGATTGTCAGTCAATATTTATCAATTTTTCTTGCAGAGGGAATACTTTTTAAAGCAATCGGGAACTATATAAAAGTTTTTTCCACCGGGAATGATAAACAATTACCTTTAGGAAATTGCAATCCAGTTGACTGGCAACAGCCCTTGCCAAGAGTGTCTTTCCAGTACCTTGGGGAAGCAAAAGGAGTGTTACACAAATGTGTTTTACCATTTTTTTTAAACCATCTCATGGAGAGGTTCAAGTCAAACAGTATATTTTTTAATTGCTTCTGTATCATCGACCAACAGGACCAGGACACTGCTTGTCCTATTAATCTCAACTTGGTGCCGCCCAGAATCAAACTGATCAGCTAGCTTCTGACTATAGGACAGTGAGTTCTAGAGAATGTAAATGTTTCAACAATGCTTCCTTGTAAAAAAAAAAAAAATCACAAAGAAATAAAAGAAGAAGCACAGATGTACCCGTGTATGTAAACAAATCCTCAGAACATTTAGTATCATTGTGCACCCTGGAACGGTAGGATAACTTTCAAGGCTATTTCTTTTTGAGGTTTTTAAAAAGTCCCCCGTAAACAACTTTGTGGTTCCTTAGAATTCTTTTTTTCCCCTTAGACATTTTAATTATCCTGGTAGGGAAAATTTGTCAGCTGAATATAAAAAATACAGACCTGGTGGGCCATAGAGCAGGCAACCCTTTGGAGGAATAATCCCCACACGTTGGAATAACTCTGGGTTTGTGAGAGGGAGTTCAATGACCTGTGAAAGGAAAGTTATAGATCATGAAGTAGAGCTTTGGATTATGTAACTGTTCAGTTACAGTTCTTATTAACATTGTTATATTAGTATTTCTACTATATCATATTACTTATATAGGGCTGACAAAATATGCAACTCTTTACAAAGATCCTTGCTTTGTCATTGACGTCAAAAACATGCAGTTAGCCTAAATGGCTTACCCCCAAAAATAACCTTGGACTGGTAATGATCTATGACTATGGTAGGGACATTAGATTGCACCTGAAACTGCAAACCAAGACCAGCAACTTAGAATTTTTTGCCAAAAGATCAGAACCTAGTAGCGGAATAATTGTGGGCCTTCCCTGGAATTCTAAGGCCTGCTTCCCTCCCAGTTGCCACAGCTCAAAAAATACTGCACATAAAAATTAAGAGCACTCACCTCTCTGAGTTCTCGGATCTGTTCAGACAGCCCACCAATTTCAGAATAGGAAACATTCCCAGGATCCTCATGGGACATGTTATATACAAGGGGATCCACTTCACGGGGCAAGTAACTGCACACAAAAAGGAAAAGTCAGTGAAATGGATCCACTGGGTACCACAAGGATGAATATTCCATAAACAGGAGAAAATCGCTTCTTTTCAGCTTAAGGTCCATCGGCCTATGATGGGGTTCCTCCATATACCACAGAGGTCAGTTGTTTACCCTAAAAACAGGTTTTGACACATTCACAACTGTGGAAACTACAACAGGCCACACCAACTGGTCAAGATGGCAAGATGCAAGAAAATTGGTGCCCTTTAAACTGGAGGTAAGTTTGAAAAATGATCTTCCAACTTGAGAGTCAGCTAGGAGAATGACCGAATAGTGTGAGCTAGCAGGAACAATGCCTTTAGATAAATCATCAATATCAAGCAACCGGCTCTGCTAAGTGGCATTAGTCCAAGAACTTCACAGACACCATCAGATTTCAATCAGCCTCTGTTGAAACCTCTGGAGGATTTCTGCAGTTCCAGGCACTCTGGTAGAGAATCTCTTTAGTATACAATATGTGGCAACAACCATTCTTGCCCTAAAATGGATTCTTTAATATAGAATATCATTTTAGTGCCTGACAGCCGAAGCTCAATGTTCAGCTGCGCTATAGGTAAGATGAAAGCAAGCCACACACTTTTATACACGCGTGTTTATAAAAACGACAAGGTATACAACTGCAAGTGCTTCAGTAAGAACAAACGAAAGAACAATTCATGAAGATTTATTCATAAAGTATAAGGATACAAAGATACAGCAGTTTTTTTTCCATTTCTCAAACCAGTTTACTTTACTCATGTTCTATGGACAGCAAGACTACATTAAAGCACCAGGCATTTCATGTACACAAACTTACCGCATAATTGTGAGAGTTGTCATATCCAAAGCAACTCTTGTGCCAGGCTTCAGTTTACTTTTGTCAAGCTGCAGGGAAAGTAGGAAAAAAAAAAGTACTCATTTACACAGGACTGTTGGCTCTTTAGTTTTCACAGCTATTGTAACAATTGAGCTTCTGTTAACTAATTAGGGCCCAGTGGTGCATTTTAAATATCTGCATAATAAGTCTCTGCTGAAATATAGTTTTCCTTAATAAAGAATAAATGTAAAACCAAGCCAGTGTTCTTCCCAGACCGTTACAGCTGGGCGCACCACCTGGCACTTTTCAGTAATCACCTGGCTGTTTTTAGCTAGTTACTGAAGGGTCACAATGCAGGCTGCCTCCCACCTACAGTTTCTTCCTACCGGGCTTAAAAAATTGCCTGAGTTGAACATCGAAAGCAATGCAAAATAAAGAGTTACCTGTCGGCGACAGCCAACAACATATCTTGGTCCATTTGTTGCTTTGACAATGACTAGAAGTAAACAAAGTAAAGTTTAAAGAATGCCAAGACAAAACAATTTTGAAAGGTTTTATATTTATATACATATATGGTTCTTGTGCATCCCCATTAATTTCACTGATTCACCAGCAATGGTTTAAGCACTGCTAAAAAAAGATGCTTCAATATCTACCTCACAGCGGAAATCTCAACCCCACCCTATAATCAGGGTTCCTCTGTAGCACTTTTGTCAATAAAGCATTCACCCTGTGTGCAATCATTACTGCAGAGCTGACACAATGATGAAATGGTTTTGAACTACTCTGGTTGAGACACATGACCGCTAAGGTTAAAAGCCAACAACCAATGTTGTCATTCATCCCTTCCCTCAGGCACGTTGTCTTAGCGTCACCTTTGATTCTGCCATCTCATTTACCCCTCATATTTAAAACCTGTCACTTTCACTGGCACAACATTTCCAAAATTTGCCTCTCACTATCTCCAGAGACCACTAAAGTCCTTGTTCACGCTCTTATTTCTCGTCTGGACTACTGTAACATCCTCCTCTCTGGAATTCCACTAAACCGACTCTTTCCTTTACAATCTAATAATGATGCAAATTCAAGCTTCTGTGCTTTGACTTCAAATCCCTCCACAGTTCTTGTCCCACTTACATTTCTAACCTGATAGAAAAATACCCCCCTAGCTGCTCTCTCCACTCCTCCAATGACCCACTAATGACTTCCTCACTCATAACCTCCTAACACGCACGGCTCCAAGACTTTTCTAGAGCACCCCCAACTCTCTGGAATGGTCTTCTTCGTCCTATTCCGCTTGCTCCTACATTCTGCTCATTTAAAAGAGGACTCAAAAGCCATCTTTTCAAACTTACCTACCCATCCTCCCCTGTCTCTTAAACCCTCACTACTTCCCACCACTACATATTCCCCCTCCTATTATCTGATACTTCCCCCACCTCTTAAGTTGTAGGTTCTTCGGTTGAGGGTCCTCTCCTTCTCCTGTGTCACTGCCTGTGATTTGCAACCCCTATTTAATGTACAGTGCTGCGTAATATGTTGGTGCTAAATAAATCTTGTTTAATAATAATAGCCACTGTGAGCTGCTGGCTCTCTGTAATAAATACTTACATTTTTCTTCTGTTAACTGTTTAAGAACTTCACCAACAATCTGAAAAAGAAAAGTATATTAAAGGTATTAAAGGGTATTAAAGGGTAAACATAGAAGATAAAATGCACAAATGAGACTTTAGAAGTTGTAGCAAATTATTACAGAGAAAAACATTTCCATAAAAAGCTAACAAATACTTTCTTTATAACATAAAGATGCAAAAGTTCATGTCAGTATGCCATGCATGTAATTATAGCTTGAATCCAGAAATGATGACTGTCCTGTGTAAAGAGTTACAGCTATTCAGTAGCCAGTTTCATTTATGCAAGTCTCTGAAATGGTCTTGCTCATCCTATTCGGATTGCTCCTACTTTCTGCTCATTTTAAAAGATCACTCAAAACCCATCTTTTCAAAGTTGCCTACCCGTCTTCTTTCTACTAAACCCTCATTACTTCCCACTATTCCATATCCCTTCAATTGTACGCTGCATGTACACCTCCTAGATTGTAAGCTCTTCGGGGCAGGGTCCTCTCCTCCTCCTGTGTCACTGTCTGTATTAATCTGTCATTTGCAAGCCCTATTTATTGTACAGCGCTGCATAATATGCTGGAGCTATATAAATACTGTTTAATAATGATAATATAAAAAGGTTGATGATTTAGGAGTCTAAAACTTTTGATGTCAAAAGACTGAAAACAAAAAGGGACGATGTAATTATATAAGGGCTACAATACATCTGTATGGTTACCAACTGGTCCCATTGTCCAATAATCCACCCATATCTGCTTCAGACTGGGCTGTACTTAACACTTAAAGAGTGTAGAGGGAAATGCAACCTAAATGTAAGGGGAAACACTTTAAACTGCTTGACAGCTTAAAATATATATAAATATATTCACATAGAATGTAGGGACATGTTATAGTAATGAAACCATACAAAACAAGCACCAAGTACTTTTTTAATACACATGCAAGCAATATAGTACCTGTCCAACACTCTGCAGAGCCTTGAGGTCATTTTCGGATTTTTCATACTGTTTTGTGAGTTCTTTCAATTGCTCTCTTACTGTAAGAAGAAATTATTTAATTACTTTGGGGAAACAAATTAATTTAATTAGTAAATGTCATCATGCTCAAGCATAGCCAGTCATGTTTGTATTATCTGGCTGCACCTTGTCACCACAGCCTTAGGCTAGGTATACATGTGCAATGGTCCTGGTCCAATAATCCTCTCAGGGGTGATATCGGACAAGAATCTTGAATGCGTACAGCGCTCGTCATCCATCATCCGAATGATCATCCTGGCGGATTCACGGACGAGGAATGATCTTAATGAAAGTGAAGAGGAGAGAGCGCAGTGGGGTGCCGCTGCTTCGTTCTCCCCCCTCCACTCTCCATAGAGCGTAACGTATGTACAGTGCTCATTCATGCATCGTACAGTCATGAAAGATCCTTTCCAACGACAATAATTGCACTACATAGCCTAAGCCATAAACATCAATGTTTAATAAATCAATGGGGAGGAGGTGCTGTATTATACACAGGAGGTTTTCACCCAAATCAGTTAAAAATGTCAACTGTCACCTCCGTGGTTATATGGGCAGTTTGGACTTCTATATACAGTTGAACAGCAGAACACTTAAGAAGTATCAAAGGCATCCTAACCCATCACAATAGAGATTATTGCACAGGAACTCAGTGCCTAAACACAGAAATGTTTTAAGCCGGGTGGAAGCCCGATTTGTGAGCCAACTCTTCAGTAGCCACCCAAAAACAGCCAGGTGGTTCCTGAAAGGTGCCAGGTGGTGTGCCCAGGTAAAAGGGGCCGGGGAGAACACTGGGAACTGAACTGTTCTAACAAAACAGGCCAATAGGAAAAAAGGGGTTAATCACCAATATTGCCTGTGGTCTCCCTGTGGGTGATCTGCACATCCCCTGCCCCAATTAAGCTAGGTACACACTTCCAATAATTATTGCTAGAAAACCATTACGACCGATCAACGGTTATATTTGAGCGATTGTGCACAATTCTGTAACGATACGATCGTTCAAATAAAATCCACCAATAGTGTACACGCGCTAGATACAATTGTTTGAACGATGCAGGGAGTGACATGGACAGGAGAAAGTGTATTGCACAAACATGCAAGATCACTGAAGGGCCGTACACACGATATATAGCCAACGATCGTCAGCCAATCAGATCTGCCATGACGGTCGTTCATTTCCAACGACAATTCTCATTCAGCGGCGTCATTGGTCGCCTTTTTTGTGAACGATTTTTGGTCGATCAGTCGTTCGTTTCAAACGATAATTATTGGAAGTGTGTACGCAGCTTTGCTCACTTAACATATCTGATTAGTCATCGTGTAACAGCCATCTTGGTAATAAGCAAAGTTTTGTTTTCTCATGGCAGAGCTGCTAACTTATTTTAGGCACCTTTTAGACCACTTTTGTGTTTGTTTTAATGTTAGTGTTCCAGTGTTAAAGTGGAAATAAAATTGGTAATAAGGACCGATCAACTGTGCTGTGGCATGGAAGGTAAGTGGATTTTTTTTTTCGGCCGTACGACGCCGATGAACATCACTGAAAACAAACGACTGCCCCGGCTAATCTGATTGGGCGACGATTGTTCGCTATCTTTGGTGTGTACGGTGATCGTGGATTATTCTCTGATGCACGTCACTTCCTACATCGTTCAAACAACCGTATCCACCGTGTACATGGGTGGATTATATTTGAACGATCGTATCGTTACAGCATGTACAGAACCATGCACAATACGATCGTTCAAAAAAATCGGTCGTAATCATTTGTTTTCTAATGATAATTATTGCATGTGTGTACGTGGCCTAATAGCAATAAAGTTTTGTGTTGTCACCAGTAATCTTACAATGGGGGCCCCGTTTCTGGTGACTACAAAGGATTTGTTTTGCTTTTACAAATCAAGAAAAATCTCCATTGCAGATGGTAAAACATAAATAAATGGGTTTTAACTTAAAAAGGTTTAAAATATTTCAGGGGGATGAATGATTTACACTTTTTCGGTCTAAACAAAGGATAACTTGTCTAGTTGCTATGGGTAACTGCTCCAATTATGACATCAGCAGTTCCCAGTCATAATAAATGTAATGGGATAGGTTGCTACGGGTAATAGATTGGTTGCCACGGGCAACAGATTTCCTCTCTGAAGCACCCAGGCTGTCAGTGGAGGTCGCGGCAGGGAAGTTCTGTCAGGCTTTGCGGCCTAGTCATCCTCCCGGAGCCGGGATGACACAGCGGTTTGTGTGCGGGTGTGAGCAGCTCTTCCGCCCCACCGAATACCCTATGGCTTCCTGTCCTCCCCGTCACTCACACTCCTTCAGCCGGCCGTCTATCTCTTTGTGCTCCAGGAGCTTCTTCCTGTAATCCTGCAGTGCCTTCTCCCGCGGCTCCGCCATGATGAGTAGCCGCTGCTCATAGGGAATGCCGGGAAGTGCCATGGCGGCCGGGGGAGGAGAACTGCGTGGACAACGAGAAGACACGCCCCCTGCCCGCAGGAAAGATCGTCTTCGTTCGGGTTACAAAAGCGGCCATTAAAGCCACAGCGACCCCTCTGGTAGGCGAATTACTGCAGCTTAGATCCTACCGGTAAAATAATTCCTAGCAAATCTAATGCATTTTTTGAACTTTCTTTTTTTTAATACATGTATATAATAACTTATTATATTTTTATCTTAACATAATTTTACTAGTTTAATCACTAAAAGTCACAGAAGGGGTCTGTAACATTTAATGTACAGTGCTGTGTAATAGGTTGGCACTATATAAATCCTGTTTTATTGATACTATTATTATTATTAATATTATTAATATTAATAATAATAATAATAATAATAATAATAATAACATACATTCTCTTTTATTGAATTGATGCAATATTTAGTATTTGTAAACCACCAACATATTCTGCAGTAATATTATTACACAGTATTTTTATAGCACCAACATATTCCACAGCACTGCACAAAGTCCATAGTCATGTCACTAGCTGTCCTTCAAAGGAGCTCACAATCCAATGTCCCTACCTCAGTCATGTGTCATTAACACAGTCTAAGGTCAATTTTGGGGGGAAGCCAATTATGGTAACTCCATGTTTTTGGAATGTGGGAGGAAACCCACACAAACACCGGGAGAACCTGCAAACTCCATGCAGATAATGTCCTGGCCGAGATTCGAACCTATGACCTAATACCAGAGTGCTAACCACTGAGCCATCATGCTGCCAGTATTGTGCAATAAATAGGGTTGCAAATGTCAGACAGATACAAACAATGGCACCGGAGAAGTAGAGGACCCTGCCCAGAAGAGCTTACAATCTAATTAACAGATCTCATTGTGTTTATTGTGTTATTTAAGGTGATTATATACTGTTTGATGTTTTCCACAGATCAGATAAAAATATGGATCTGAATGTATATCTTTCTAAAGCTACGGCTTTGATTAATATATTGATTATGAATTATTCTAGAATGCCCTTTCTTTGCCTGATCATCCTTCTAGATCTTTTCTAAAAGACAGCAGTCAATGGCAACACTCCCTGCATTTTACAATACCAACCGGTCTCTCTGCCTGTTATTACAGTATGCAACGAGGAGCGATCCCATTGGCTGACATGTTGGAAGGGCTTTCTAATGATTTGCATTAACACATTGGGACAGAGTTGGGCTCAGTTGGCCTAGAATGATGGCTAACAATCATTTTTCTAGGATATATTGATCATTTACCTAACTGTGCACTTATTAACTAGAGGTGACCAACCTTGGATCAAATCCCGATGGATAAGTCAAGACATCCAACTGGATTGGAAACTTTTTAGTCAGGGTTGATATTTTGTTTAATGAGCTATACAATACCCATCACTCAAGGTATAGTATGGCTTTCTCAATTCAATTATGGATGATAGCAGCTGTCATTGTATGGTGGCCTACCGTACCTGTCAATGACAGTTGTAGTAATGACGAATTAGAACCTCTAAAGCTCGAATTCTGAGTTCTGATCCAAAGTTGGTGAAGCTCTAATACAATTAAAATCGACTCCAATGGGAACTCACAAATCACCATTAATGGCCACCAAAAGTCTCGCCATTTAGGCTTCCATTAGCCTATATCTCCATTATAATACTAAAAAATTCTTCCATCTTCATCTAAGGACTGGAAAGCTGCAATATATTTCATTTTAATTTTAGATTGGCTAAATGTGATTCCCCTGCGGAGCGCCTTCACCTTAGATATCAATGGCACCACAATTCTATTTATTTCCTTTGCAGCAAAGAAATTTGTCAAGCACAATTATTAAAAAATGTCAGTAAATCATCTTTATTGCTATATTAATGAAACACATGTATTTGTCAATTATTATCACAAACAACTGAACAATAAGTGCGGCATTTATTTATTTCCTTGAGGCCTCAGCCTGCAGATGACTCCGTCTTTGGGGCGAAGGGTACCAACGTCCACTATGTCAAAGCTTTGCCCCTCCACCAACTCGAATGTGAATCTCTGGAGTAATTTAGATATGACCACTTTCGCCTCCATCTATATAACAACAAAGCCGATTAATGTGGCGTTAGACTTTCAGTTTTTTATATATATTGCAAATCTTTTGTAAAATGAAGGTTTGACTAGAAAGTCTCATTCGGTTTAGGGTTCCTTGCTTGGCTCCCTTTTAGTGTTGCAAGGTACATCATAGACTCAGGTGTTACCCGGCATAAACCTGCTAGTAACCCCCACAGATACCATTGCAGGAAAGAAAAAAATTGCAGTAAATGCCTAAAAAGTGTTAGCTTTAGATTTTATTTGTATATTGCTTAAAGTCCATTTAAAGTTATCCTGTCCATAGGGTGATAACACTGCTGCATGTTTTCACTGCACCAACAGTGCTTACCACTTTATTACAGAAACAGGGCCAATGCACAATATACCAGTGGGCGATTTTCAGAGCTCACAGATTGATGTCAGGATGCCAGAACGGGCCCACTGTCCCATCACAGGGGGACAGTAGCGCAGGGCTTGTTGCTTCCATAGCCCTGCACTACTGTCCCCCCAGGATGTTTAGCAAGCAAGTCTGAGCTTGTGATAGGAGAGTGGGCAGGTTGTGTTAGGGGAAAGAGCCGGGGACCACCAAAATTTTGTCATGGACTACCAGTGGTCCATGGACTGCCGGTTGGCGGCCGCTGCAATCAACTGTGATACAGATGAACCAAAAAAGCTTTGGTATTGATTGTAACAAAATAAATCCTGCAGTATCATTTTTGTCCACTTTAAAGTTATTCTGTTCTTACCTGAGAAAATGCTTGTCCAATGCATGATCGAGGCCCCAGAGAAAATGGAAAGTATGTGAAGTATGGCCTAGATGGAATAAGTAATGTTAAAATCCAGCATCACTGACACCAAATGATTTTAAAGTGTAGCAAGAAAATGCTTACTGTACATATATATTCACACACATACATACATACACATACATACATACATACATACACACACATACATCATACACATACATACATACTTACACACACACATACAAATACATACATACACACACATACACATGCATACATATACATACACATACAAGTGTAGCAAGAAAATGCTTACTGTACATATATATTCACATACATACATACACAAACATACACACACATACTTACACATACATACATATACATACATACATAAACATACATACACACACACATACATACATACATACACACACACACATACATACACACACACACGTACGTACGTACGTACGTACATACATACATACTTACACACACACATACATACATACACATACATACATACACACACATACATACGCATACATATACATACATACACACACATAGATATACACACATACATACATATACACATATACACATACATACATATACATACACATACATACATACACATACATATACACACAAACGTACATATACACACATACACATACATACATATACATACACATATATATATATATTTATCAGTGGAGTCCTTACCTCTTGGATTCAGGGCCAAATCTCTCTGGATCAAACGTCAGGGGATCTTTAAAAAATTGCTCCATCCTCCCAAAGACATAGAAATTAAACTACAAATAATAAAAGAATAAAGTGTATATAATAAATGAAGAACCATATTGGATGATGGAAGAACAAAGCTCAGCTATAGAATGATGGGTAAATAGAAAGTAAGAATCTTCCACTTTGAGCAGCCCATATATAAGCAAAAGAGAATACAATCTCCTCAATGCCACCTATGAAACATAAGTTCACTTTCTTTAAAGAAAGGCCTTTCAGAAAAATAAAAAAAAAGTTTGCTTGTGAAGCAACAGCTGCTAAAAGGAGCTATTGGCCAATGAAAGCCAAACATTTAAAGCATAAAAAGTTGCAAAAGGGTGATTGCCTAAAGAGCTAGCAATTCATGTAACATTTCAATATGGACTGTAATCTTTCACTGTGTAGTTTGTTATTTGCCCCTTTTTTGGTTTCCCTAGAGCAACTTACATACACTGATACCATGACTGCTCTGAGCCCCATTTCCTTTTATTGATGGGGTCATCACTATCACTATGGTCTCTTGGGTAATCTTTATATAAGTTCCCCAGGATCCATTGGGTTCTCCTTAAACCCATGGCCGCTACAAACTTGAATCTCATTACTACAGCTGGGGCAAAAAAAAAGGAGAAACGTAGGATTATTTTTTCCCTAGTAAGGAAGTTACACATAGCTTAGTGAATGCCGTGAAATATCCCTAACCCCCCACACCAAATCTAAAATAACACATTTTTTGCTTGTAGCTGGGGATCCCTCATTTACTTAGCTAAGGGAAATATTCCTATATTTCTTAAACCAACCTCAATGGCAAAAGATACACATACTGTACAAGCTGATATAATAAAGCCTTTGTAAAATGTAAGGACTGAAATGTAATAATCTTTTATAATATAGTGCCATTGTTTCTTGCATATCAACTAAAATTCCATTTTCAGAGTGTTAGCACTAGAAGTTTATTTGCAAGAAATAGGGCAGAACAGAAATGATAGCCACAAACCATGAATAACCTTATCAAGCTGCGGCTCCAACGATGTCATGTTTCTTGCACTGGAAATAGGTGCGAGAGATATTTAGGCAATGTAAAACTTTTAGCTAAAGTTCAAGCAGAAAAGTGACTTACCACTAAAGAGGTGTTAGAAGGAATAGAAATCCCTTCAATGGCCATTTCCTTATCCAGGTAGCGGGAGGTGCCAGGTACTGAGGGGTATAAACGCAAAGTTTCTTTCAGGACCTGAGAAATGGAGGTAAACACCGGTTAGTGTTACAGGGTCACCAAGAGGAATCACAACATGCATGGGTGCAGGTATTCAATATGTTATGGGATGCCTCCCCTTGGTGACAGGGGACTACCTAGGGCACGGAATCTAAGTGACCCCCAGTCTTCACTAGTGCACACCACAAGGAGTGATGGGCCAGTGGCCCTAGTGGCCATTGGACTACTTTGCTGCAAGGGGATCACCAGGTAGTGGCCCCCAGGCTCTCCCCACCAGGGGTTGACATGGATTAGTAGACTTCCGCTTGGGAATGGCGATGAGGCTGGAAAAAAGCGAGTCAAGATAGGGTCAATTCAAGATATAAGTCAAGTCAAGGTACTGGCCAAGGTCAGTAGATTGGCAGCAGCATCTACTCCAGAATACCCTTAAAGAAGAACTAAACTGAAATTTAAAAAAAAAAACACACCCTAAATCGCGCACCGAAGACCGATCATTTCGGGGGTGTCCGGCATCTGGTCCTGCGTCGTCCTGGCATTCGTCCCAGAGCCAGCGCTCTGGGCACCGCTATCTTTGCCTCTTCTTCCTGGTTCTTCACCCTTTGTCACCTGACCCAGATGCCAGATCTGGTCACGTAGGATGAATAAAATATTCTGCCAATCTCACTCCGCATGCGTGCATCAGTGAGAGATCTGCAATGTGGCGGAGTTTAAAGACAAAGGCTGCTCAAAAAGTAGATATACAAAAGTTTCTTTTATGGGCTGGCCTAAATTTAAGTCGAAGAACGTAAATATGAAAAGGGTCCTCAAGTGACATGTTATCATGTTGTTATTTAGGGAGAAGGTGCAAGAAGAAGAGCAAATGCCCAATTTGCCCCTACCCAAAAAAACAGGCCCTGATGATCACACATGATAAAATTATTGAAATTTTTATTTTTATGAGTATTTATCAGTTGTACTTGCCAATTTTATTACAATGTAACCAAACACTTAGCAGAGTGCCTGGATCACCTACACACCTGGGACAGATAATTCAGTTTGCTCAGGTCTTCATATTCGATGTCTCTTTTGGAACCGATCACCTCGTCCACCTCCTCCTGAACCCTGCAAGATAAATTTTGCAATAGTACCGTGTTAAAGAAAGATTCTCCTAATCATGAGGCAAGCTCTATAAATATATTCCCTAAATATGTGAACTTTGTGCATTTTTGGAACAGTCTGTCTTGGTTTGGATAACCTTTGGGGAGTTGCAGGTACTCTGTTCAGCCAGCCCAGATTGATACACACGGGAACAGCTTCATTAGAGCTGCACCATATTTGTAGATTATAAAAAGGGGTGGGCATGGATAGTCAGGTTGGAGGGAAAAAAAATAGATGATATTGGATGTCCTCCAGCCGAGAATTAAGATGGGCTTTATCAGACTTGCTGCAGCTTTGAATAGATTGTGAAAAAAAGTAAAATGAATTGTTGGAGTAAAAAGAGATTGAATTCCTCTTCTACAGGAAGCAAGTCACAACTTTTTAGGTGAAAGCTTTATGCCAGAATAAAACAGAAACAACCTATAATACAATGCATAGCCTTTGCCTGGTTAGCAGAGTAATAAAAACCCAAAATTTTAAGAAATTGATCATCCTGCCCCTTCTTTAATAGAGTTCCATATTGTCCATTTTGTGTTAGAATTGTTGGGGAGAGCTGACAACTTTGTGTAGAGAGAGATGATTTTTTTCTACTCTTTTAAATGTTCGCATGAAGTGATATTATTTGGTTTCCCATGCCGTTTGTTTGACCCCAGATTACATATTAGCAATGGAAACTACCAAAAGTAAAATACATAACCCCCTATGGATTTACATATGGTGTTCAAACTTAGATCAAGATTTCCCAAACTGGTAAAACCAAACTCAAGTGAATTCAATTATTCCTAATCTCAGCGACTCACCTTTCTAATATTTCTGGGTGTCGTGCGAGTTCCATCACTGCAAATGATAACTGGGTGGCTGTTGTCTCCTGTCCTAAAATATTAAAGCAATGATTAGCATTAATACACGCTACCGAAAAAACCATATGTTCCCAATATCAAAATCAACTGTGTAAAGGTAAGTTACAAACAGAAGATAAGAGGGAATCCAAGAGAACAACTCTGCCTGAATTCTACTTACTGTAAACCAGAGATCAACAACCTTTCGGAGCTCACGGACCACTAAATTCATCATTTTTAATCCCGCAGACCATTAATATGATTTTTTAAAAAAGATAAATCCATTTGTAAAATAATGATCTTCCTAATGGTGCTGACAAGGACTGTGGAGTCTCCGATTCATTGATCAGCTCACTGTTAAGTATTACTGTTGTTACTATTATCATTAGTTGCATTATCCTTGGTATTACTAAAGAAATGCAAAATATTTGTTTGCTTTTTCTTACTCATTATGGGTTATTTTCATTCTAATCTAGGAGCAAACAAGAAATGATAGTTATCAAAGTCAAACTATTTGATGCCATTAAATATAACAGTTAAAGAATAAACACAGCAAAGGTCATACTTATCTAAAAGAACATCTGAGAAATAAACAAATAAAATAAAACAATCAGATGAGAATCGGTATTGGCGGAGCGGGGTGACTGTTGTAATATTGGAAACAATACTGAAACGTACGGCTCGGCAATGGTTTCCTCATACAACTTAATACTTCACTGACGTCACGCTGCGCCTCCCTTGTTTTTATGTCTCTAGTACAGTTTGTGCAATATAGTATGCGATATAGTGCAATATAAAGGCGAAAAATGTCATTCAGAATAAAGAATTTATTAGAATATTATTTTTGTTTTATTATTAATCAAACATAAAAATTGCAAATAATGTCAAAATTTTTCTGTGGACCACCAACATATTCTCACGGATCACTGGTTGGCGACTGCTGCTCTAAACCATTGCCATTATCATTACTTGACCCATACATATGCCTACTGACTTGGGGATTTGGCTGCTACAACAAGACAACAAATCTTGTTTGTATAAACAGTCAAATCACCTGAACTAGGTGAGGAGTTGGTTACAATGCTGAAATTGGTACCGTAAATCTTTTACTTACCAGCAATGAAGAAGGTGACAAAATTATCCAATAAACTTTCCATATCACATGTTTTCTCCAAAGCTGGGGGGGACAAAAACAAGCTTTAGGAGATCATCAATCCTTTACATTATATTGATATGTTTGTCTGATTGGAAAGATGATTTGGAACTGCTCTCAGAAGAGAGTGTAAACATAATGGTGCAAGCTTTTAAAACGCTTGCTACCACTTAATTCTTCCCAGTGAGTAGTATATACAAGGGCTGAGTGTATTTGCCCTGATCCAATTCAATCTGAGTATTCATACTTTAATATTATTAGATAGTATTTATATAGCACCAACATTTTTCGCAGCACTGTAATTGTATCCTTGATGTCTTTAAGCATCAAATTTATAGATTGATTACAAAGCCCCTAAATATAGAATTTTCATCAAAACTCCCAGGGAGGTCAGGGAAGCCTGTGGGAACATTCTCCAGGTGGAACATATAACTCACTGGACCCCATTTATAAATCAGGATCTGAAATTTCCTTCCAGGTCCATGTGTTTCAATAGCAGTAATTGATTCTCATTAGGGAATGTCAGATCTCCTGCTTAAAAAATAGAGCCCAATGTATTTTTTCTCTGTATATCAATTTTAAAGGTATATTAGGAACACTGATTTTTATCAGCTGTCATTCCTAATTAGTTTTTATTTAGTACTAATACCAAAGTGTATACATTCATTCAAAATGATAATAATAAAAACCATACAGATATGTAACGCTAACACTGTTGATGTGTATTGGGATAAACACATCTGTAACTAGGAATGGTAACACACCAAAAGACACAGCTACATTGAATTACTGTACAAATAATGTACAGTGTGATATGAACATGCTCAAATCTGCTTCTTACCTGATTGGAAACCTCCTAGATTGTAAGCTCTTCGGGACAGGGTCCTCTCCTCCTCCTGTGTCACTGTCTGTATCTGTCTGTCATTTGCAACCCCTATTTAATGTACAGCACTGTGTAATATGTTGGTGCTATATAGATCAAGTTTATTAAAAATAATAATAATAAATCTGAAACCTTGCATACTTTCTACATTACCTTTGTCATCTAGATGGCCATAAAGCTGCTTTTATGGGAGTAAGATGTTCTTTGAGAGTGATCGTTGGCATAAGGATGATTTTATGAGATATATATTATTGGTAAGTTCAAACTCCTGACTTACATGAGCCTTTGAGAATCTGTGATAATATGTCCATTGGTATCTCCTCTCCATCTTGCATGGCCTTCTGTCTCTTCTCTATGCAATCTTTGCCTGCCTGGCGGAGGAGCCGTGTGCTGTCCCGGACGGCCCTGACAAATTCTCGTTTTCCTGGGGTGTACTATATGGGAAATAATAAAAAAAGTTAAAATTGTTGGATATGTTGTTGGGGAAATGCTGGAGAGTTATACCATATCACCCAAGATCAGAATTCCAACCAGCACACTGAACACACCAACCTCAATAAAAGGATTTCGGCTTTCTCCCACACCTTTCATAACCATAGAAATGGCTTGCGGGAATGGGGTCTGATCATCATGCAGAGAATTCAGATCCATTCCAAAGGCAATCTGCAAAAGATACATTATACTTATTATTATTGGAAGAGCATACTTGCACCATTTTTGTATTCAAGTGCACCTGAATGCTTGGCCTGTGTTACCAGCTACTGTACTTTACTTTCTGGGTACAACATTTTTTATGAAAATAAAAATGGAATCTTACTAGAATGATGGAGAGATAGATGAAAGATTATTAATAATAGATTTAGTGGCATCGGCTCACGTCTGCTTCTAATGAAACACTTTATATTACAATACCATAGATTTTATCATAATGATGTTGTTTAGTTATTTAGGAATTTCTTTTATATCATTACATATGACAAGAAATACAGGATCTGTCTTTGCTGACTTATGTTTTAAGCTACAGGTTCAAGAGAAATGTCATCCTGATCCTGCTTCATCAAACTACCAGTAACAGATTGAGAATAAGCATGAAGAATGGACATTTTTTTTTCTCATGTAAAATTTGAGGAAAAACGCTAGACACATACAAGGGGGTGCTGAGAAGTTTCTGGCTTTGCCCAGAAAGAAGAGAGCCAGAGTTATGAAATAAAACATTTATTCCACATATTCCCCCCTGGGACTGATGCACTTGGTACAGCGTAGTTGCAGCTTTTCTAGACCGTTCAAATAAAAGTCCTTTGTTTGCGCTGCAAACTAGCTATTAGCAGCATCTTTGACATCAGAAACGTCCTTAAAACGTTGCCCCTTCGGGTGTTTCTTCAAATTCCGTAAAAGATAATAGTCCAAAGGGGCCAGGTCAGGTGAGTAGGGGGGGTGGTGGACCAATTAGAAACCCAGGGTGTTCAATTTGGCAGCCACAACGTTGGACATGTCCTGCAAAAAAAATACCCCTTTGGTCAACTTTCCATGGCGTTTCATCCTAATTGTCTCTGGTCCAGGAGGTTAGCATAAATATTCCGGTGATACTAGAGCCCTGAGATAGGTAGTCCACCAACAGAATACCATCTTTGCCCCAGAAAATGGATGCCATGACTTTTTTGGCCGATTTCTGGGTTCCGAACTTCTTCGGCCGTGGGGACCGGCTGTGGCACCATTCCTTTGACTGTTCCTTGGTTTCAGGATCATAGATGTGGAGCCAGGTTTCATCCTCAGTCACTAACATAGCCAAAAAGTCCTGTGCAGCTTCAAAATGGGCCAAAACGGCTTTGGATGCTTCAACTCGTTCCTTCTTCTGATCACCGTTCAAACATTTTGGCACCCACTTCTCTGAAAGCTTGCGCATGTCTAAGATAGTGGTGATAACAAACCCAACATGCTCCCGTAAGATGTCAAGTACCTGAGCTATCTTTTTTGCAGATATTCGCTGGTCCTCAATAATCGGCTCATGGACAGCATCGCAGGTTGTCTGGTCAGTTGAAGTTGAGCGGCGCCCACTGCGGGGCTCATCTTCAATGGTGAAATGCCCGGTCTTGAAACGAGATATCCAGGTTCTGACAGTGCTGTAGGAAGGACACTTCTCCCCCAGTGTTTGTGACATCTCAGTGTGAATGTCTTTTGCTGACTTTCCCCGGGGAAACAAAAACTTCATGACGGCCCGTAACTCCAACGACGCGAAACTTGCTTGTGCCTCTGCCATCACAGCTTCTCACTAAAAGAAAAAACAGTTTTAAGAATCGCAAAGACCTGATATTTGCACAGTTACATACTAAGATATTAGGTTGTCATATGACCCCACACTCATTTTTCTATTTAATCTGAAAGGGGGCAAAGCCGGGAACTTCTCAGCACCCCCTCGTACATTAAATATTATTGTTTATTAGTTCAGCAGTATGATGATGTCCAGTCAGCAGTTAGGAGGTAGAGCAATGGCATGGGGTCTGCAGATCTGCAAAAATTTTGTTACCTTGCTTATACTACAAAGCCATAAAGTTTCACAAAACTGTGACAAAAAATGCACAAATGCTGTCCTTAGCCAGGGTTCTGACTTCCAGTTACCTTTGCAATCACATCCAGTGTTACTTTATTCATAATTTCATGCATTGAAAACTCTGTTTTCCCATCTGCTTTCTCTGTTAATTTCTCCATCAGCTCTTCTGCTTTTTCATTAAAAGTCCCCAATAATCCCATAAGATACCTGCAAAGACAAAGATGTAATTTTCCAGTAGTCCTAAATAGTTACCAAAATATTTTGTAAAATGTATATTATATGGTCATTTTCTGGATTCTGGTCTTCAGCATTTTAATTGGCCATTGATGTAACTTCTGCAACATGTGCACGAGATTTCACCCCAGCACTAAGATATGCTGGGAATGTAAACTGTGAATGAGCAAATTCATGTACATTCTTCAGAAGACTGCAAACAGACATATTATTATTATTATAATTATTACATAGTATTTATATAGTGCCAACATATTACACAGCGCTGTACAAAGTCTATAGTCATGTCACTTGCTGTCCCTCAAAGGAGCTCACAATCTAATATCCCTACCATAGTCATATGTCTTTAACACAATCTAAGATCTATTTTGGGGGAAGCCAATTAACCTATCTGCATGCAGAGCTAGAAATTCTCCATCCAGAGTTTCTGATGCCTCCATCATCATCATTGCGATTATTTAGTTACAGGCATTGGATATAATGTTGCAAGTAGTGTTGGTGTTTGAATTTGTGTCGTCCTTCTATTCGCGTCGAATATGGCTGTTCGAATTCGGATAGACTGGACCCGAAAAACATGGAATTCAACTACGTAAATTCATGTGTAAAAATGTGTTAAAAAAAATAATGCTAAAGTAATTTATTGAATGTGTGTGATTAGTGTAACTAACTTTTATTTTTTGCCAGGTTAATCCACAATGACAGGATGATTCCCACGGCTGCACAGCCATGGGAATCCTCCTGTCAGTGTGGGATCCCCGGGCACTAGAGGTTAAATGGAGACAAGTTTCCCCATTCATCACCTCTAGTGCTCCGTGATTGGCTGAGGAAAGGTAAACCCTGATGACAGCTCAAGCGCCATCAGGATTTTCCTTTCCCCAGCCAATCACAGAGCACTAGAGGTTTTGAATGGGGAGACTTGTCCCCATTTAGCCTCTAGTGCCCCGGGGATTTTCTCAATGAATGTGGCTACGGTCGCATTCATTGAGAACAGTGTGTGATCTGTGGCACTAGAGGTTAATTAACCTCTAGTGCCGGGGATCTTTCAATCAATGTGGCGGTGGTCGCATTTATCAAGAACAGTGTGTGATCCATGGCACTAGAGGTGAAAAAACCTCTAGTGCCGGGGATTTTTCAATGAATACGGCTGCGGTCGTGGACAAGTCTTCCCATTCAAAACCTCTAGTGCTCTCTGATTGGCTGAGGAAAGCTTTCCTCGTCCAATCAGGAAGCACTATCCCAATTCCTGGATAGAGTTTCTCTATCAAGGAACACAGGACTCCTGTGTTCTTGGATAGAGAAACTCTATCCAAGAACACATACAACTAGTAAAGGACTGCAAGAGCAATCAGGGGAGTGGAGCTGTCAGCTCTGCTCCCCTGATTGCTCTTGCAGTTCTTCACAGTCCCGAAAAAAACCCTGAATTTTCCCACCATTGACTTTAATAGTGTTCGAATTCGGCATTTGATCACCTGAACAATATCCCCCTATTGAATAGCTGTCATGAGATAGTAAGATATTCAACCAACACTAGTTGCAAGTATGCCTGTAGGTGTAATGAAAGTGGCTGAAGATTCTTTCAGTGTCTTTAACATAGCACAAATGCTTTTTTGAGCAAAGATTTTGCCTAATAGTAGCAGTGACATTACCATTGTGCTGCACATAGCCTGTAACAAATACAAAGCTCTTGCGCTGACCCAGCGGGTTGCCTTCAGGAAACAGGAGGAGGGGGGCAGATGCAAGACCAGTCACCCTGCAGAACCAGTGAACAGGAATAACTGGTCTGCATAACAGGAAACCCTTCCATAGAGGAAGGAGTTATTTTAAATTGTACTGGTACACACAAGAATACACAAATTATATAAATAATAATGTAGGAATACACATGCATTAAAAATGTATTTATATTTCTGCTTTAACTTACGTTCTGCTAAAGGCGGGATCCATCACCCTTCTCTGTTTGTGCCAATGATCATAATCGCAATCTGTCACCAGGCCATTTCCTAAAAACCTATAAGACAAATCAATAAATACCTTTGGATGAGTTGCTTACAACTTTTCTTTAGCTGGTTCATTGCTCAGGCTAGACACCCCATTGAAAAAAAACGCTACACTATCATCAGTGAATTTGGGTGATCTAGGAAACCTGGAAAAGATCTGGTCCAAGATTGAAAACATTTGCTAACAAAAAGCTAATGACTTTTCGCAAAACCACTCCAAGTTTGCTGGATCACCCAGCTTCACTGATAAAAGTGTATCCTTTCCAGCCTTGGAGAGCTTTAATACATCAGACCCATATTATTAATGTTTAAATGTAACACACCCAGGTATTCTCTGCCTCTCACTAAGAGAACAATGCACCTCCAACGATGCTTTCATAAGTTTTTCCCCCTAGCAGGACTGATCCATCTTTGTTCCAGCGTCATCTAAGGTCGGTATCTTCCTGCTAGTGTTCACAAAGTTTGCAGTTAGGTTAACTGGCTTAGACTGTATTAGAGACAAAAGACTATGGTAGGGACATTAGATTGTAAGCCCCTTTGACAGCTAGTAACATGACTATGGCCTTTGTACAACGCTGCGTAATATGTCGGCGCTATATAAATACTGTATTATAATAATAATAATAATAATAATAGGCTCATTTTAAGGACTCCTGGTAATGTGACTCTCCTGCCGCACTAAACATATATACAGTGGAAGATGTGTTTCTATCATAAAAAAGCCACTGCCTCAATTTCCTTGCAGAACTAACCTATTACCAGTCCCTAACCCTTTTGTGTCCATAGTCTTGGCATGGCCAGGAGAACAGCAATGGTCCACAGTTACAGATATAATGAGCAAGAACAAAGGTCCAGACCATTTCAACAAAAATAAGAAAACTGCCCATTTGCAGAGAAATAAAGGAACATTGCATATGATAAGTCAGTACTGACCTCACACCGAAAAGATTGAATGCTTTCTTGTAGATCAAGTCCTTTGTGAATTTGGGTGACATCAGAACTTCCTGAAATGTAGATAAATATATTTTTATTAAACAAATAAGATTCCAAAAGTATTAAATTATATATTGCAATTTTACAGTATAGTACAAATTAATTTACCTTCACAGCATTGGGACTGGTGACTAATATTATAATCCTATGTAAAGCATAAATACAGACAACGGGCCCATAAGTCTGTGACCTGAAAAACAAAATAAAAAAAAATAAAAATGTTGCCTGTGTTACGTTTAAATTTTAGAGATAATTACATTGTTGTATAGTAAAGCTATACCAATACATTTTTATAAAAATTAATAAACAGTATTTATATAGCGCCAATATATTACACAGCGCTGTACAGATGTATCAATACTGTATTAGTAGATATAACAAACTTACCATTGTAAAAATTGCTCATGTACTAGGTTTTCCTTCACAGCTTTCAGCATTGTGGGGGTATGTCCCAAAAGAAAGCTGAAAAAGATAATACATGATATAAATACATAATACATGATATAAAATGTATTTGTAATAAATAAAAATGTAAGTCAATGCATTTAAAGATCAATAAATAACAACTAATTATTACTGATATTATTACTATATTATATATTATATATATATATATATATATTTATAAAATATATTATTATTATTAGTATATATTAATATTAATAAACAGGATTTATATAGCACCAACAAATTACGCAGCGCTGTACATTAAATAGGAGTTGCAAATGACAGATGAATAAGACAGTGACACAGGAGGAGGAGAGGACCCTGCCCCGAAGAGCTTACAATCTAGGAGTGCATATCTGTACAATAAATAGAATAATTAAAGAAGAAAAACTTTCTCTTGCAATAGGGTGAGCCCAATACTGTAAGGGGTAAATTGTTATTTTTGTCTAGGGGGGTGATTTAAATTTTCTTTATCTAATCCTATTCCATGCTCCCATGTCTATGTCATCTTGTCTTGTTGATACCTGTTTGACTCATTTCATGCACAGGTAAAGCACATTATGTGTGGCACCTACATGAGGCGACATGATGGGGGTAAATTTGGGCAAGGTTAGACTGGCCCTCAGTAGAAATGGAAAAAAACTCTGTCATATGCCCCAAAATTAGTTTTTCCTTTGGGTGTGCCCCTGGCATTTGCTGCCATACATAAAAAAAAGGACTGTACAGTTGACATTCAAAAATCCAGCCACCTCTATACCTGAGGTGCGCCAGATTTTCTATATTCCAGATTTTTGAAAGTTATATACCTCCACACACAGGCCACCCTTCCTCTCGCAGCACTCGCGGACATCTGGCACAGTTCCAGGGAGCAGGCAGCAGGGATGGCTCAGCGTGTATTTAGTGTAACAGCTGTTTCTGCAGAACAGCGCCATCAAAACATAAGTGGCCAAACAGTGTACTACAGTCCCTGTACTGAAAATGTTATCCAAATTCATGCTGAAAAACTGAAGGATCCGGATTATCAGTGGCCGGATCTTCAATTGTCAACTGCACCAGGTAACCTATGTGTTCTGGTAGGCCCTCCTTCTCACTTTTTCTGGTGTGCCAGACCAGTCCCATCCCCTACCAATTCCCAGTCCAACCTGGAATGAGATGAGTTTGCAACCTGAGTTCGGATTATCTTTTTTTTGGCATCCCACCAGGTGAATGAGTACCTTGTTCTGACCCTGCATCAATAAAACCAGCAAGTTCCCATTTCCCCAGATCTTTTTCTAATAAATGACTTTGTGTCTTGATCAAGGAGCTGCTCTCATTGGGGTTGATTTTCTATTAGAATACATGTAGGAACAGCAGCTGAAAGAGATGCTAACCTGTATGAGCGTAGAATTGGTTCAATGAACTTATCATACACATACAAGGCAAGCATCTTTTTTAATGTCTGTTTCTTAGTAATTAGGTCGGTCCATTATTTTTTTCACGGGATGATTTAAATTTTCTTTATCTAACTTTATCCCATGCTCCCATATCTATGCCCTCTTGTCCTGTTGATACCCAGCATAGGGCCCACATACAAAAGACAATTCGTAATAAATATTTAGCATTCCTATACTGTCCTGGTTGGAGGATTTAAAACTTTATCAACAGAAGAAAAAATATAGCTGCTATCTCCCTCCTCCATCATAGGGTCTGATTTAATAAAGCTCTCCAAAGCTGGAGAGGATACACATTCATCAGTGAAGCTGGGTGATCCAGCAAACCTGGAATGGATTTATTCAAAGTCATTTGCAATTTGCTAGCAAATGTTTTTAATCCTGAACCAGATCTATTCCAAGTTTGCTGGATCACCCAGCTTCTCTGATGAAGGTGTATCCTTTAAAGCAGTGGTCGCTGACCTTTTCGGGCCTATGGACCACTAAATGCACAGAATCCGGACCACGCA
The DNA here is from genome assembly GCF_032062135.1 of Pyxicephalus adspersus. NCBI lineage: Eukaryota > Metazoa > Chordata > Amphibia > Anura > Pyxicephalidae > Pyxicephalus > Pyxicephalus adspersus. The sequence continues at coordinate 41,321,847 of NC_092869.1, forward strand.
TGTGTGGGTTTACTGCCAGCTACATGTTATAAAACAATGAATGCAAAGGTTTACAAACAATGCGCTGTTTAAAAAATATTGATGCAATAAGGACTGATACAAAGTTGCATGTTTGATTATTTTCGGGTTTAGGTTATGTGTTCCTATTAATCTTATCTTTTATTTATAAAACACTAACATATTACACATTAATGTACAATAAATAGGGGCTGCAGATAAAGAAACCTGCAAACATTACAAACTTGTCATGGGCAGAGAAGAGAACCCTGTCCAACAGAGCTTACAATCCAATGGTTAGTACACACAGCAAATCCACTGGCAATTTCATTCTTCGGTTGGAGATTCCAAAATTTGCACACAGGTGTATAATATACAATGGAAGGATCATTCATATGCACAGTACATGTATTTTATTAATGTCCATCCCAAAAATCGACTGCATGCAATCAGTCAGCTGCTGCAGATTTGGCAGCACAAGGGCTCAGAGGTTAGCACTCTGGCCTTTGCAGCACTAATAATATTTTTTTTATTATTAATAAACAGGATTTATATAGCGCCAACATATTACGCCGTGCTGTACATCAAATAGTGGTTGCAAATGACAGACTAATACAGACAGTGACACAGGAGGAGGGGAGGACCCTGCCCTGAAGAGCTTACAATCTAGGAGGTATCACACAATAGGAGGGGAGATATGTAGTGGTGGGAAGTAGTAATGGTTTCAAAAGACAGAAAATAGGTAGAAAAGTGTGAAACAAGTGAAAAAGTTTTGAATGCTCTTTCAAATGAGCAGAAAGTAGGAGCAAGCCGAATAGGACGAGGAAGACCAATCCAGAGAGTTGGGGCAGCTCTAGAAAAGTCTCGGAGATGTGCGTGTGAGGAGGTTATGAGTGAGGAAGTCATTAGTAGGTCATTGGAGGAGCAAAGAGAGCGGCTGGGACAAGAACTGTGGAGGGATTTGAAGGCAAAGCGCAGGAGCTTGAATTTAGGTCCCAGGTTTGAATCTCGGCTAGGGCTCTATCTGCATGGAGTTTGCAGGTTCTCCCCGTGTCTGCGTGGTTTCCTCCGGGTACTCCGGTTTCCTCCCACATGCTGTTAGGTTAATTGGCTTTTACCCAAAAAAAATTGCCCTTAGACTGTAATAATGACATATGACTATGTTAGGGACATTAGATTGTGAGCTCCTAGGGACAGTTAGTGACATGACTATGGGCTTTGTACAGCGCTGCGTAATATGATGGCGCTATATAAATACAGTGTGTCATAATAATAATAAAAATCAATCGTTTGTATTTGTTATTTGTTTGTACTAGACCTAAGATTCAGGGGAGCTTAATATACAATAAGTAGGAAGCTATGGCAAATTATCAATGGTTTAAAACAGTTACTGTAGTCACTGAAGGAGTTAGCACATTATATTGTTCTGTATATATATATATATATATGGATTGATACAAAGTTGCACATTTGTTACATTTCTGTTCCTTGTACATAATGCAATGCTAAGTAATAGTTGCTCACCTGTCTCTGGGGGGCCCGGGGATATGGTCATATTTCAGGTGGATATAATGTATATAGGCACAGTATAGGAAGAAGAAGAACACAAGGAGCCCCAGAACAATCAGGGAAGCCCAGGAGATAAGGCCCCATAGTGTCATGGCCGTGATCACCTCCTCACCAGTTCCAATGTTTGCATGAAGCTGGAATGTAAATCTCTCCAAGCAGGAAGTGTCAGTAAGAGGGAGGGTTCATGTTAGCTGGAGAATCAGTACAGATGCTATACAATAAATGCTAGAATTCTTGTAACTGACCCCCAGCAACCGCCTGCAATACACAACACACATGGTATTCTTTATTTATAATGCATTAGAAAAATATGCGTAGCCTAATAAATGTGATCTAAGCTTTGCATGATCTGTAGTTTGCATTTAGCACAGTGGATTTTTTATTTAAGCAAACCTTTAACTACTTTTTAAAAAGCCTATTCAGTTTTCTTACGGAACATTGAGTGGCAGAAGAAGTTACTGTTTACCAGTGAAAATTACCTACTAGATTGTAAGCTCTTTATTAGTCTGTCTGTATTAGACTGTCATTTGCAATCCCTATTTAATGTACAGCGCTGCCTAATATGTTGGCGCTATATAAATCCTGTTTAATAATAATTTAATAATACCAAATATATATTTTTATGTTTCTGTAACTGTGTTATTACATTTTTGCACTATATTTTGGATGAAATTTGTACGTTATTGTATGTTTTTTTCTATTTGACAATAAAAATATATTTAAAAAATTAAATTTTAATTATTTTCATTAAATTACCTTTTAAGGTCTTAATATTCTTCTGCAGCAACTGCATTGCCTAACCATCTTCTTCCGTGTTTTAAAATTGTCCCACCATTCCATATCTCTCCTCCTATTATCTGTTACTTCCCCCTCCTCTTAGATTGTAAGCTCTTCGGGGCAGGGTCCTCTCCTCCTCCTGTGTCACTGTCTGTATCCGTCTGTCATTTGCATCCCCTAGACATGATAGGGGGGCAAGTGTGGGGCTCGGAGTTCTTTATGTATAGATTAAAATGGAGCAACTGGGTTTGTCACTGAGCCATCTCTTTGTGTTACCTACATGAGAGAATATAGAATATGATGGGATAAATGTGGGCAGGGATGGACTGGACTGGCCCAGTCATATGCAACAAAATTAGTTTTTTTTTTGTTACCTTGGGTGGACCCCTGGCCCTTGCTGCCTTACAAATAAATTAGACAATGTGGCAAGTAACCCATGTGTTTTGGTGGGCCCTTTTTCTCACTTTTTCTGGTGGGCTCCAGGTGCCCAGTCCGGGGCTGTCACTGAGCTACCTGTGTTTGCAACCTATGTCTTGAGTTTTTTGGCATCCCCACCTTGGTTGCCCAAAGACCTTGCATAGATGGAAGCAGCAAGTCCCTATTTCCCCAATGACTTGAAATCCCCATCCAATAAAATGTCTGTATGTCAAATGGCTTTAACTCTTGACCATGAGGCTGCTCACATTTGGGGCTGATTTACTATTAGAATGCACATAGGAACGGCAGCTGAAAAAGATGCTCACGTGGGTGTTATTCACCCCCAATGTATCTTCATGGTAATTCATTCAGTCCAGAAGCAGTTACAGTTCCCACATATCAATATACAGGACGTCTAAACCGTTCCCTTACACAGCTTCAAATACATTATACTGATAACAAAAAAAAGTATAATAGGATAAACACTTTTGCTTTAAGTGCAAAAGAAACTTTACTTCAAAAGAAACCTTCATTTTATAAAGGTAATTAAACTAAACCAACTTTTCAGCAACAACTACACACTACAACTGGCACCCAAGTAAGATATTGTCACTCCCCTTCATAATTTCAGCCTTTTGACTTAGATCCCATTTGATAATCTTGTACTTCCTATATATTTCTTTCCACCTATAGAGCATCCAAACTGCCTTTTTGATTGGAATGTTCCTTGTGGACCAATAAATGATACATCACTTTTTTCTAATTGGTCTAACTTTCTTACTGTACACAGTAAGTCAACATTTATTTAAATTGATAATCAAAAAGGTTATTTTTTTTAAGTCATTATGTAGACTGAAATTATCTATTATCACAGTTTTAGGGTCTTGAGTGGAAAAGTCTTGTGACAGCAAGCTGCAGAGTTAGATCCTTGCTCTTTGTTGAAAGCAGTGGTCTCTTTGCAGAGGACCCATTCAAACCCTGTTAATTTAGAGCTTGATCTTTAATCATCAGCATGTAACATATGCATTGCGGAGGAGAGTGATTTACCTTCAGGGAGCTTTCCCTATTTACCGCAGCGGCAGAAGTATCAATGCCGGCCGCAATAAATAGGGGAGCAACACTAACGAGGTGGCACCTGATCCAGATTGGCCAGGGGGTGTTAGGCCGGAATGAACTACTGGCCAGGCCATATCTGGCCTAAAGGCTGGAGTTTGCTGACCCCTGGTCTAATGCATGCACAAAACTATTTGCACAAAGATATACAAAGCCCAGAAATAACAAAGGTTGATGTTTTCCATGCAAAAACTGTGCCCCTCAAAAATTTGTGACCCTCAAATATTAATATTAGGTCTGTATGTACAAACTTCTTAACAGTAAGAAAAATAAACAGTCAATAGTACAACTCGACATGAAGCTAAGATCAATAAACAACAATGACAATTCAATGGACATGAACAGAATAGCAACACAACAAAACATTCCTATCCATGAGTTAATCTGGTGCATGTGCCGAAAACATTTGCTTTACTACAAGAGGCAATGAAATATCTCTGTAATTCATAGGATGTAACATTAGCATAGCATTATATTAGAATGCTTGGAATCTGGGCCATCCTGAAGAGCCTTAATGTCTTATGCAATTCTTAAGAAGTACATGTAAGGAAGTTACAAGTACTGCATCAAATTCATTTTTTGTCTTATAGGTAGAGAAGTTTAGGACATGGAGATAGTCCCGAAAGCAGAAAACGAGACAGAGGAGTCACCATCTGGTCTTGGTCAAGTAGACAAAAAGGTGCCCTTTGGTGGAATAAGTGTTCGATTTAGTAAAAGATATCATAGGAAACAAGAGCATGGCGAAGATGGGAATTTAGAACATAAAAAGGCGTTGCCTCAGGCATCGGATTCTCTGGTCAACATACTGCTAACTAGCATGAAACTGAAAAAGAAGGAATATGATGACAGCTCTAATAAACAATCCGGATCCATAAAATCTACAGAAGATAAACTTATGTCAGGCGAGTTTCTTATTTTTAAATCAATATAACACTCTACCAAAAAGTATGATATAGTTACAGTGAACACAAATTTTTAGTTGCCATACCATTGTTTGCCTTGATGTAGTTTTGATGTCACTTTTACATATAGCTCTGTATCTTTTACTATTAAAAGTTCTTAGGTTATTTTTTAATTTATTAACTGAACAGTGTCAGTGTTTGCACATTGTATTACGTACTAATGACCCATGCATCCTGCAGTGCATATTATTGAAGCCTGCACAGGGAATTGCATATTACTAATACCTATACTCTGTATGAAATATTACTCATCCCTGCACTCTGAATTAAATACTTTTGACCCCTAAACACTATATTACATATTACTGACCCATGCACCCTTCACTACATACTACAGTCCCCTGCACACTGCATGACATACTACTGACCCATGTACCCTGCAGTACAAATTACTGACACTTGCACATTGCGTTGCATACTACTAATCCCTATATCTTGCAGTACATACTGCTAACACCCACAGACTGCATTACACACTACTAACCCATATGCCGTGCATTGCATACTACTCGTCCCTGCACTCTGCTTTACATACTACTGATCCATGATCCTGCAGTACATACTATTGACACCTGCACACTGCATTAAATACTACTGACACCCGCACACTGCTTTGTATACTACTCATCCCTGCACTCTGCCTTACTTACAATTGGTCCTAGCACCTTACATTACATATTAGTTCTAGGGATCAGGCCTTTCTCGCTTACCGAAAATGCAAGCAAGAAAAGCCTTCTGATTCGCCGAGAGGTTGAGCTCTCTCCGAACAGGAGGATTTCCAGGGCTGCATCATGGAGCCCTGTAAATCCTCTGCAATACCCTGGCACTAGAGGTTATTTAACCTCTAGTGCCCCGGGGATCACACACTCTTCTCAATGAATGCAGCCACAGCAATCATTGAGAAGATACCCAGCACAGGAGAACCTCGTAACATTGTAATATAAGTACCTCTTACAAATGATACATTTGTATCTGTAAAAAATGTATCATTATCTCTTGCAAATACCAGCACCATCTGTAATATAAATTTGTTGTTGTGTCTTACTGTAGAATCACAAGTTCCTCTTATAATTTAT
>NC_092869.1:41328002-41349822 GCF_032062135.1 Pyxicephalus adspersus
TTGACTTGGAACATGCTGATCAGGAGTTTTGCTGCATCTTTGATCTAGGCATAGCCGCCATTGAGTGGTGGGAGTGGACAAGAGGTACTTCTGTTCTTTACCGGGCCCCACTCAATAGAGCATGACTTTTGCAATGTCGGATCTTTTTAGACAAGGAAGAGGGGGCCCAGGAAGTTTACCAAGTATGGGTTTCTGATCAGAAGCCATGGTTCTAGGTCAGATTAAATATACAAAATCCAAAGATAGGCAGAAAACCGGCATTGTTAGAAAGATGCTAGCAATGGCTGTCTGTTTCCTTTAACACACCCTTTGTAGGAGGGCTATTCCCAGACACACCCACTCTGGGAGGGCTATTCCAAGACACACCCTCTGCAGGAGGGCTAATTCCATACACACCCATTGTAGGAGGGCTATTCAGAGACACCCACTCTGGGAGGGTTATTCCTAGTCACACGCTTTGTAGGAGGGCTATTCTCAGACACACCCTCTGTAGCAGGGCTATTCCCAGACACACCCTTTGTGGGAGGGCTATTCTCAGACACACTCTTTGTAGGAGGGCTATTCCCAGACACACCCTTTGTAGGAGTGCTATTCCCAGACATATCATTTTTAGGAGGGATATTCTCAGACACACCCTTTGTAGGAGGGCTAATCTCAGACACACCTTTTGTAGGAGGGCTATTCTCACACACACCCTTTGTAGAAGGGCTATTCTCACACAATCCCTTTGGAGGTGGGCTATTCCCAGACACACAATTTTTAGGAGTCCTATTCTCACACACACCCCTTGTAGGAGGGCTGTTCTCACACACACCCTTTGTAGGAGGGCTATTCCCAGACACACCATTTTTAGGAGGGATATTCTCAGGCACACCCTTTGTAGGAGGGCTATTCCCAGACACACCCTTTGTAGGAGGGCTTTTCTCAGACACACCTACTCTGGGAGGGCTATTCCTAGACACACCCTTTGTAGGAGGACTATTCTCAGACACACCCTATGTAGGAGGGCTATTCCCAAACACACCCTCTGTGGGACGGCTTTTCCCAGACACACCCACTATAGGAAGGGCTATTCCCAGACACACCCTCTGTAGGAAGGGCTATTTCCATACACACCCTCTGTAGGAGGGCTATTCCCAGACACACCCTCTGAGGAGGGCTTTTACCAGACACACCCACTGTAGGCGGAACGTTACCAAACACACCCTCTGTAGAAGGGCTATTTCTATACACACTTTGACAATCTTTGTATGAGAGTTTTTCCCAAACACCCACTGCAAGAGGGCTTTTCTGAAACACAGCCTTACTATGAGCACTAGTCAGATTCAGGAAGATGCACCTGGAGCTTGTACTATGATAAAGCTAGGTAAGCAGTGTAAGACCCTGAACCTGAAATTGCAGGCTGCAGGAGCTTGAGGACTTGTGGAAACATGTCACAAGTACATAAAAATTAAAAACTGAACGACTCCTGGCTTAAAACACATTTTCCTAACTATAACCTTTTTTCTTGTATTATTTTTAGACAGAGCAGGACACAATCAGACATTAATCAGTGCAAGGTAGCAGAAGCCAATCTAAACACAGCATTTAGGCTCTTAACCAGCACATACTCCAATTGTTCACAGATGACACAGAGGTGAGACTTATTTTTTATAGGATTTTTTTATTGTATCCATTTAAAGAATACAGTGGGCCAGGAAATACAGGAAAATAGGAATGAGTACACCAATGGGTATAGAAGTGAAGTTAGGAAACCTTAGCAAAACTCTAAATAGCAATTTGTTATCAATTTTTTTAAATAATTTTGATTGGTATAATTTATTTTACAATCTTTTAGCCACACTTCCAGAAACTGATAACCAAGGAATGGCTAAGTGAGAGCACAGCGTTCAGTGCCATTGAAAAGTCGGCTAGCATAATGTGCCAGGGTGTGATGCATTTAACCAGTCCCTATGGTAAGGTAGGTATCTGTCTACCAACAAGTCCTCCTATTTTTATATAATGTAGCCTTCAAGTAAAACATGTGACCAGATCATGGAAATGGAAATATTTACATATTATCATCAAGAAGTACATAGGCATTGTGGACCAGTTCATGCTTAAAATTTATTGCAGATGCATAAAAACTGCACATTCTCTCATCAGCTCAGCTCATCCTGCATCCTCCTGAGCTTCCTGGTGCCTCAGTTTAGACCAGGGGTGCCCACAATTTTTTGGTTTTCGAGCCACTTTTAAAATGACCAAGTCAAAATGATCTACCAAAAACGGTATTTAGACTTAATAACTGCTGTGCACGGTAGAGTTTATTTTGAAAGGCAGGGCTCCGCAATCTACTTGGTAGATCACGATCCACGTGTTGGCCACCCCTGGTTTAGAGCCTTGGAAAAAACTGCAATGTACTAAATGTAAACGTTGTTTACCTGGATGTTATTTGTGACTTTCATTCCCCAGGACATGGCTTGTAGGGTTCACAACTACCTGGTGAAGAAATACATTGTACAAATGATGAAGCAGAAAATAAGACTTACTCAATCAAACCTGAAAAAAGCAACCCAAAAAATTAAGAAAGAGGGTGACACATTCACTATGATTGCTAATGAGATGGTGAGTCTTTCAACAGGGCAGATATTAGGGTGTAGGGTTCTTTCAAAGGTTCCTTAATCAATGGCTGTTTGACCTCCTACCTAATGGTCCTTTTGGTTCATAGTATTAGTGCCAATGGCACTTGGCACTGCCAGCCCCACAATACTGATGATATTTTTAGCTGTCCATAAGGGGGCATTCTAATGGGGGGGGTGGTCTACCTGCTGACCACCATTGTAAGAGAGGCATTCCTCCCATTGACCACCACTGTAAAAGGGGGGGCATTCTTTCCACTAACCACAACTGTAAGGAAGGCATTCTTCTAACTGACTACCACCACAAAGGGAGCATTCCGCCCACTGGGTACCACTGTAAGGTTGAGGTTTTTTTTTAGGGTTCTGTGGAATCCTGGGGTTCTTCTAGAGATTGTCAGGGATTCCTTAGCTTTGCTTGATTAACCTCCCATTTAATGGTGCCTGCGTATTTCCTGTGCCAATGTCATTTTGCAGAACGAACCATAGGACTCCAATAGTCTTTTTAGCTGTCTGTAAGGTGGCCTTCTTCCCACTGTATGGAAAGCATTCCTCCCACTGATAACCACTGTAAGGAGTATATTCTGCCTATTGACCATCAATGTAACATTAGCCACTGCCTTTATTTGGTTTTAATAACGCTTCTCACTAGACCTAAAATTATTTCAAGGGTTACTCTAAGACAGGGGTGTCAAACTCAGGCCCCCGGGCCAAATCTGGCCCGCACTGTAATTATATTTGGCCCACGAGAAAATACCAAATGTCTACTAGAGCTAGTACACACGCACCGCTAACACTGCAAATCCCAGAATGCTCTGCTGGCGCTTCAATCAGGACCCACAAGCACCTCCTCCTCTGCTGACATTCATTAGCAACCTGCTACCAGTCACATGAGGCCAATCCTCCCAAAAATGGCCAAATGAAATGGACATTGATAAACTAGCGTCCAAGAAGAGATGCCAGGTATCTGCCATGAACCAGATGTGCATTAGATTAGATCAGAGTTTAGCAAACTAAGCTTGAATGTTTTCATTTTTTTATGCTTTTTGTTGTTCTTTTGTTTGTGTTTTTTATGTTTATGTACTTTTCCTTGCTACTCCAAGGCATGGACCTAAATGGTTGAATTTTCATTTCAAGATAACTGATGAAAAATATCCAATTATACTTTGCTCGTTCCAGATTCAATTTAAGCAAAACCTAAGTTTGTTTCCATATGAAAAGGTTCATTGTTATACTGTATCTCAGAAGTAAAAATTCCTCAATTTTTTTGTATCTCAATTGTAGATATTTTTTCAATAAATATCAAGGTTGCCCCGTGACTTTGTCCAAATTTTTAATTTTGGCCCACTGTGTATTTGAGTTTTACACCCCTGCAGATAATGGTCCGGCAAAGGCTGGTTTAGGGTTGACATCACAGTCATGAGCAAAGACATTTCAAGACAAGAATAAATACTTTGTAATTTAATTTAATTGCATTTAATTTCTTCACTTTCTTTCTTCTTTCAAATACTTAAAATTTTCTTATTGTCACACTGATAGGAAAATGCAAATTGCATGGTCCTGAATGTGCCAGGAATAGTTTCAGGCACTGCCAAGGGTAAACCTTACATCTGCAAGACTTGGCATGTCTACTGTGTGCCAGGTTCATGGGAAATTCAGCAAATATTATAATGTAACTGCTGTGTGTAGTCACGTTCTCTCTTATGTGTATATTTTATGTTTAAGGGTTCTGACCAGGAAGGACTTATCGCAGCAACTGGCCTAATTTCAGAAATCATTGGATCAAATAAAAAGGAGGAAATGAAATCTAAACTGGAAGAGTTGTATCACCATTACCCAGATGTCAGGTAAAAGAATACAACTTCAACTTTGATGGGAAATGAAACAAGGCAAGCAATAAACTCTGCAAAGACTCTTTTTTTTACCCAGAAACTACATACAATACCTTATTTTATTTAAAAATCAGACAGGCTCTATCTGACTTTCTCTGATTTTCTCACTTCTTGTTTTAAGTACCATTTTTCTGGACTGGAGACTTATGTACTTATGTACAATCTTGTAGCACTTGGAGTTATTGATAAGGTTACTAATGGTTTATTTTCAGCAGCTTAATTTTCTTGACTTTTTCACAACCCATAGTTTCTCTTTTCCAGTACTTTCAGAAATGTAGAAATTAAAAATGTATTAGAAATGTATTGCAAGTACAAAAATTAGGCTATTGATGATAGGGGACTACAGGAACAACAAGAAACAACCTAATTAATGTATCTATCTACATGCCATCCCATGTCCCAAAAATTTGAATAGAAAAAATATAGCCTAATATTATGGAACTTTGTATTCAAAACTGCATGCAACATTTTTAGGCTTTTTGACCATCATCAGTGTAGTGCATGAAACAATAGCCTCTATAAAGGTTTGGGACACATAAGCAAAAATAACAATTAAAAAGTAGGCATGACGAGCAAGTTTTTAAAACTCACTCGCGGCGAATTCTGATTTTTAGAACCACGTGCGATCCGCGGCACTAGAGGTTAATTAACCTCCAGTGCCGGGTATTGCAAACAGGAGGATGAACTTCTAATGGAGTTTCTCAATGGAGTTTCTTATCAGCCCAGTGACCGTGGGAACTGAACTTCAGATGAACTCTCAATGGAGAAATTTCATTGAGAGTTTATCTGCAGTTCCACTGCGATCCCCGGGGCACTAGAGGGTAATTAACACAAGCAGGAGGATTCACTGGGCATCATGAATGAATACAGCCCTGTGAATCCTCCTGTTAGAATTTCCTCAATCTTCCGATGGTTTCCCGACAATTGGAATTCTTTTGGGATCTGTGAATACACAACATGTGAATAGTTTCTGTACTAAGAACACTCTACTGTGCTACACATGAATTCAATTCAATCCTGTCCTATTATAACTCTATGCTTATACCTTTGGACCTTGGATAAAAACTAATTTTGGGGTTCTGTGATTGAATAAGACATTTTAAGAATGCTCCATAGTGCTCCATATTAAAACGATATGGATGTTAATCTAACCCTGTGTGTAGCTGTAGAAAAAACCTGGAAAAAATATAAACTTACATGTATCTCCACTTTTTTTAGAGAGGACCAAATCTCATGCATTTTACATCTTCAAGGCACTGGGCGTAACAGGGACCTTCAAGAACATTTTCGCCAACTGCAAAAAAGTCACTCACAGCTAAATGGACCAAAGAACATTCTGTTTTCAGATACAGACTACTTTACACCAAAGGCCTGTTCTGTTTCATAGTATACCTATATTATTAGAGTGGAGAAATTTGAAAGATTTTGTTTCATTTCCTGTCCTATTGACTCAACAAGAGGTGAGAGCATATATTTCCAGTGCTAGAGGGAACTCCTCTTGGACAGTTCTGCCTATTGTCTGGCTGTTGTCTCCATTCCCATTCTAGTGGCAGACCAAAATTTGTCTTTTGCATGCAGATAGCACTGACTTAAAAATAAGGCTGGGTACACACGTGCAATAATTGTTATTGGAAGGGATCTTTCAAGATCCTTTCCAACAACAAAAGACTGCACAATGCATGAACAAGCGATGTACATACAGCACTATTCAGCTTTATGGAGAGGGGAGGGAACGACGGAGTGGCACCCCGCTGCGCTTTCTCCCCTTCACTTTCATTGCGATCGTTCCCCGTCTGTTGTCCATGGATCCACCAGGACGGTCATCTGGACAACAATCAATGTACACATGCCAGATTCTCGTGCGATATCAGCCCTGAGGCGATTATCAGATGGGAATCATCTGACCTGTGTATGTAGCCTAAGCCAATCACATTTTATAGTTGTGGAGTCTGATTGACCCAATTTCAAGGCAGTGCAAGATATTTGCATAAAAAGTCAATTATTTTGCATCTTGACACCAACTTTACTACATAGCCCAGAACTTTTTCAGTCAGGGGCCACAATATAAAATTTGAAAGAGGGGCCGGGCCGATGGAAGAGGGGCCGGTGTTATGCCATCATGGTGCCACTGAACATGACGTCTTGATGGCATAACCCCGCCCACTCTCCCATCGCAGATCTGAGCTTGTGATGGGAGAGTGGGCGGGTTATGTGCAGGGACACAGCCTGCCCACCTCCAAAAGCTGGGACATGTTCCGCGGCTCTGGCCAGTGCGCCCCCTAGTGGGGGCCAGAGAAACAATCGTATTGGGCCGTATACGGCCCGCGGGCCGTAGTTTTTCTATGCCTGACATAGCCTTTTAGACATGCAGTCTTTGGATGGTGCTGATAAATGATGAAATGTTTTTTTCTGCAAAATGTGCCACTTACATTGAAAACTTGTTGGAATGTTTATTGAAGGAAGTGGGTAATGCCACCAGATCCCATATTGATATTTACGGCATACCATTCAACGCTTCTATGCCTGCCAGTCATTATCCATCAAATACTACAAAGTACCAATATCAGTATTACAATTGTTATTATTAGTGTTAAAATAGTTATTATTGATGTTTTTTTTACTAAAAATGCTGTTTGTATATTTTTCAAGATTGTAAGTATTAAAAATGTTGTGGGTTTTAATACGGTAATTTAAAAAAAGACTTTCTGTTCTTCTTTGAAGTCCCTAAACTCAAAGGAGAAATGTTCTCAAATCTTTACATATAAATGCATAAAAGAAGGATGAGGCTTAAAGTTTTTTGCACCTTCTTTTTTGCATGCCAGATCTCTGAGGTTTTTTTATGGACAGGAGAGGGAGCACACATCCTCCCTGCCCCAATACCTATCCAGAAAGGTTGGTTCCAAGCCTATTATAGGGTCTGGTTCAATAATAAAGGAGACCCCATGCTAAATAGGAAACTCCTTTCCAAAGGGGGTATACAAAGTGCTGCCGTCAGTGGGGGACAAGGGATACTTCTGTCCTGGGGATTGATCTAAAGAGTTTGACTTTTAAAATGCTGGAAACTTTAGACATGGGGAAGGGGGGCTCAGGAAGTTGACCTAGTATGGAGCCCTGAAATTTCTGATGGTGGTCCTAGGCTTACATATTCCAGATAATCTCCCCAGCCGCAGGCCCTCATAATAAAGAGGTATTTTTGTGGGGTTGATAATCCTTGCAACTGTTGGGTATTTTCTCAGAAAGGGAAGAAACCTAAACACTTTTTTTGCCCCCTTCTTTCATTGGCAAGTCAGATTTCAGAGGACTTGTTATGGACATTAGAGTTGCTCCCTGACCCAATTCTCATCCAAAAAGGTCCAAAGCCTCCTAAAGGGTCTGGATTCAATATTAGGAGATGACCCATGCTATTTTTTTACTTTATTCAAAGAAAAGGCTCCTAAAATGTGCATAAACGCCTGGACATGGACCTGTACAAGTGTTTTCTGGTTTTTGCAAATTTATGGAGCCATTGGTCTAAAAAGAATGAAAAACCCTACACAGCCAATACAAGTGAATTGGGATTAAGAATTTTTAACAGTTAAGACGTACACTTTGTATAATGAATTCAAGCAATCTTGCACATTCGATTAACAGGTTTCTGATTTTGCCCTTAAAAGTGCTCAGCTCAGAAGGGCAGAAAGTTGCAGACATAAAATAAAAAGAAATGATTGTATCAGAGTGCAAATCTGGCAACAGAACAGCCTGTAGGTTTTGAACCTTAGTTTTGCTTTAATGCAATATGCAGTTAATGATTACAAATATTTATTGTTTCCTGGACGCAATGTAACATGACACTCAATCAAAACAGAAAGTGCAAGTACTGTCTATGCAGGTAAGAAGAGATTGTGCACTGCCCTTGTGCCTTCCAGGTGATAAGCTGTAAGATTCGTAACTTCTTTCTGACAAAATCTGCAAACTTCTGGATGAACGGTAAGAACTGGGCTGAGATGGGAGAGTTTACCTTTTCTAGTACTTGTGTGAGTATTTGCTGTAGGTCTTGTGTTATGTTTGCACACAGATTTCTGGTGCTGGGTTTACATTATCTGTTTGACAATAAAACAATATTTCATGTTTGATTTTTAGAAATGTTACTATTTTATGGAACAGTTACATGGTCGGTGTCATTTCTTCACAAAGGAGGTAAAAGGGGACCGGTAGGTGTTCAGCAAACAGTAGGATACAGCAAGATTAGGTGCTTTCATTTGCCTAACAAATGTCTACAAGATTTTTGAGATTTAGAAAATTTTCTCTTTTTAGGCAAAATGATTCGGAGTCTTTGTAATGATTAAATATGGAGTAGTGTTGTTGGATTTAAATGGTTCAATGAGTTTGGAATTTGTAAGGGACGAACAAACTGCTTGCAACTATACTGGGCCTATGCCAAAAAATCCAAGGTATATAAATATAATGTTTATTAAAATATACACAAATCACACAAGTGAATCGTATATCACAGAGTTTCTCAACCAGGGTACCTCCAAAGGTTACTGGGGGTTCCTTAAACAATGAGCAATTTGTGCCACCCCAATGGCCATCTCATTACCATTCAATCTAAGGGAATGGCTGACTATGTAAGAGGAATTTTTCCCAATGACCACCACAGTAATAAACTGTGAGCTGTGGATATAGGAATTATAGAAGGGGTTCCCCAAGACCTGAAAGTTATTTCTAAAGGGTCCCCTGTGTTAAAAAGGGTTGAGAAACACTGCTATAGCACTATGCACCGCTTTGCTTCTTCCTCTAGTATTTGGCAGATCTGTACTTCGCTGCATCTGTTAGTGACATTTTTACTTTAAAGGTGTAAAATAAAGATTTAAAAGGAAAAGCTTGTCCATTGTATGCATGAACCCTTCAATTAAAGTCAGCTGACTTCAATTTAGGAAGGGCTTGCCATGGAAGAGGGGGAAGGGGGTATTTCTGGACCCAGATCAAAAAAGCTGGAATTTTGCAATGTTGGAATTTTTCGATATGGAGGAAGAGGGCCAGGGAAGTTACCCAAGTATGGGGCCCAAAAAATACCTAATGACAGGCCTGTCTATGGGTAATAATTGGTGTAGGGGTGTCCTTGAACTCTTGTATGTAGTGCAAATTTAAATATATGTATGGGCTTATTTAATTGAGACACATAGTAATGAGTCAGACCATCTAAAATAAATCCAATCTATTTGGCAGGTGGAAAGTAATATATATATATATATATATATATATATATATATATATATATAGTATTTAATGTACAGTGCTGCATAATATATTGGTGCTATATAAATCATGTTTATTATTATTATTAGTAAAGAGGAACTGAACTCAAAACTGCAAAAAAAAGAAAAAGATAAAACGCTTACCTTCAATCCCGCGGGGCAGTCCGATCCATCCGGGGATGTCCTGCATCGGGTCACTGCATTTTCACCACCATGTTCTGCTCTTCTTTCTTTTCTTCTTCATTCTTCATCCCCGACCCAGGCACAAGATCAGGTGGCGTAGGATGAAAAAAAAAATTGCCGATCGGATGAAAAAAAAAATTGCCGATCTAACTGGGCATGCGTAAGATCGGCAAATTTTTCTCTTTGCACAAAAAGTCTCCTTCTGCGCATGTCTGAGATGCTCGAGCATGTGCAGAACGAACGCCCAAGAGCCACCCAGGATGCGTGATGTAGGTATCCCAGGAATCTTTGCGCTCCCATTCATTCTCGACTGCCTAGGCGATCAAGAATTCGAGATCAGAATTTTTACCTTACATAAAGGGGTTGTCCACCCCTTTACGTAAAGTGAAAATTCTGAGTTTAGGTACACTTTAAATAATAATATTAATAATTTAGATATATCTCACAGCTATTTCTTTTCACAGTGTAAAATCTCAGATTCACAGACGATTGTGCATTTTTCCAAGTTAATAATTACACTATGATAGCCGGGAAGAAAAATGTCACTTGTCACTTATATATTGCAGAATATCATCATGTGATTCATCTCTACCCACATGTAGAGAATGTATGTACATACCTTTCAGGTAAATGCTAACATTTCTTTCTTTCTGTGTCAATACCCCGTGGTTGTTCCCAGCATATTAATGTGTCATTACGTGTAATAAGACTCGGTGAAAATGTACTTTTAATAAGTATGTGGAATTTTCATGACCTTTTAGGGAGGGAGGGGGGTTTAATAGGCTGAAAGTTATGCAGAAGGCAAACAAGCATATCATTAACCTGTGCATGCTGATCTCATAGACGGCTTATTGACAAGTTATGACCTTGGTTGTTTAAAGAGAACATCAGGCACTGATATGGTATCTGCATGTCAGTTTGGTTTGTATTTCTGCAGAAAAGTTTCCCTTTCTTTATAAAAATGTTTCAACCCCAGGTAAATATACAGCTATAGTACATAAATGAGAGATATTTATCTGTATTTCTTTTCACCCAAGCATATTTTACACAGCTCACCCAAAAACTTTCTAATGGAGGGGATCTGACTTTTTCTCCTTCAGTTGCACTTTCACTTAGAGTTCCTTTCCCTATCCTGTGACTGGACAGTGAAAGTAGAAGCCACTCAAGGATGAGTAAAGCTACGTACACACTTCCAATTATTATCGTTGTAAAACGAACGACGAACGATCCTGCACGATATCTACGAACGATCGTATAGCACCGATCCTGCACATAGAGATAACGACACGATCGTTCGTAGAGGAACTATGTGCACGACAGGAAAGTGAACGAACGTTCGTTCATTACGCATGCTCAGCCCATGGACGATCAACGAACGACCGTACACACGAACGATGTTCAACGATCGTCGTCCAATCCGATCCGCCGGTCCGGTCGTTCGTTTCCAACGACTTTCCTCGTTCGTCGGCGTCGTTGGTTACTTTTTTACGAACGATTTTTTGCCCAATCGATCATTCGTCGTTCGTTTTGAACGATAAAAATTGGAAGTGTGTACGCACCTTTAATCTCAAGGTCACTCTGTTGTCTTCCTATCAACATGCTGCTTGCAGAAACCCAGCTGGCTCTTTGTTTCTGCTTCTTCTTCCTCTCTCTAAGCTTTGCTGTATAGTATGCTCAATATAGAATACATCTATCATATGCACGCACAATCCCAATGTTGTAGCTCCTTATAAATGCTATATTGAAAATGTGTTGCTGATCCTACAAGATGTCCAGTGAGCATCCATTCTTCCTGTGCATACTGCCTGTGTGGGAACTGAAATTTGAATCAGCGTTATCACTCCTGCCTAGCTCTCGCCCCCACAATGTTAAAGAGCTGGTGAAAGGGGTAAGTTTCCTAGGGTAAAAATGATCCTCCTCTACAGTGCAGTGCAGGAAGTATCTGCTACTTTGTGCCTGATTTAATAAGGCTTTCCAAGTGTGGAAAAGATAAACAATCATAGGAGAACCTGAGTGATCCAGCAAACCTGGAATGGGTTTCTTAAAAATCATTTGCTCTAAGTTGGCAAATGTTTACAATCCTGGACCTAATCTATTGCTGGTTTGCTCAATCACCCTCGTTCTCCCATGATAGACTATTTACTACTACTGGAGAGGTTTATTAGATCAGACTCTCTATGTTTTACCAGTAGGAAAAAAAAAAATTTAGGTTAAACAGGACACAGAAATTCCATAATGTACGTGCATGCCATGATTGATTTCTACTATGCACAGGAGATGACAGCCATGCCACCAACCCTCCTATAATTTGGTTCCAATACCCCTTTGGATTTAGAGTCTTACTGGTTAGGAACCTCTGTTCTAACTGACACCACAGTGTTACAAAGATTCAAAAATAAAAACTTTTTTTGCCAATGTGCACACCTGTACAAGCTGAGATCCAGCAAACCTGGATTTTGTAAAAGTAATTTGCTATTTGTTAGCAAAAGTTTTCTTTCCTGGACCAGATCTGTTCTAGGTTTCTGGATCACCCAGCTTCACTGATGAAAGTGTATCCTCCCCAGCCTTGGCGAGCTTTAATAAATCATGCTCATAGAGTACGGTTACAGATGGGT
The DNA here is from genome assembly GCF_032062135.1 of Pyxicephalus adspersus. Taxonomy (NCBI): domain Eukaryota; kingdom Metazoa; phylum Chordata; class Amphibia; order Anura; family Pyxicephalidae; genus Pyxicephalus; species Pyxicephalus adspersus. The sequence continues at coordinate 41,340,545 of NC_092869.1, forward strand.
CACCATGGGCCTGAGAATTGCTTCTACATCCATTGCTGCACCATTGCTTCCTATTGTAGAGAAGTATCCTGTGGCTCTTGTAGACTTTGTACCTGCAAATTATCACCATGTAAAGTGGAGTTGAACAAAATAGGAACTATTCTTTAGCTAATCAAGTTGAAAGGTCATTTGTTTTAATCAAATGCAAAAAAAATGAACACTGTATGTAGCCCCATCTGGCAGAAAGATATCATTGAAGGAACTTTGATCCCAAGCCCTGAAGTCAGCCAACACTAAACGACTGATAATCTAAATCAAAGTCTAATTTAACTTTAAGTTTAAAGAAGCTTCATACACTGTAGTCCAGGGTTCCTCCAGAAGTTGCCAGGGGTTCTTTGAGCAATGAGCAGTTTGCACCTCTCAGGTCAGTTACCACTGGCACCAATTTTTTTTTTTGGCTATCTGTAAGGGTGACATTATGCAACTGGCCAGCAAAGTAAGTGACATTCTTCTTATTGACCACCTCACTAATGTACTGTGATCTGTGATATAATAATTATGGAAGGGATTCCCTGAAAATGATTCAAAGGGTTCCCCCATTGTGAAAGCATAGAGAAACTCTGCTCTATAGCATGCTGTCAATGAACAGGCTTTTCTACTCTGTAATTGTTGAAAAAAAAAGAACTTTGCACATCTTTTGTTTTTATGCACCTGAAATGTAATTACGGTAGCTTTTTAAAACTGAAAGTTCTTTTTGGGCTCCAATATTATATTGGCTCTGTACTTCCTTAAATGTATTTTCCTGAATGACCTCTGGTAAAGCAGGGAAGTACCAAATACCATTACCATAGAATTAGATTTAGAATACTGGGAATCTGGACCAGCCTAAAGAGTCAGAGTTTATGGAAATCCCCAAGAACTACACGTGAATAAGTTACAACTATAGCAATAAATTGATTTATTTTTTGTTTTTCAGGCAGAGAAGTACAGAGCTTAAATAAAGCATGGAGAGAGTAGAAGATAAAAAAGAAGGAAGCAACCAATGTAAGGATCCAGGACCAAAAGCTGGAGAGAGAAGTCAAGGTCCTCCTAACCCTTTTGGAAGCTTTAGACTCAGTAAAAAAAGTCCAAAGAAATCAAAAGACAGCGAATTATCAGAGCAGTCAAAGGTTGGGAAAGATGACAAAGTCGAAGATAAAAAGGAAGAAACTAATCCATTTGATGATCCAGAGCCAAAAGCAAAGGAGAAAAATCAAGGTCTACCAAACCCTTTTGGAAGCTTCAGAAACAGCAAAAAAAGTGTAAATAAATCTAACAACTCTGAACTGCAAAGTATACCTGAGCAATCAAAAGCTGGGAAAAAAGTACAAGATAAAAAAGAAGGAACAAATCCATTTGATGATCCAGAACCAAACGAGGGAGAGAAAAGTCAAGGTCTATCAAACCCTTTTGGAAGTTTCAGAATCAGCAAAAAGACTGTAAAGAAATCTAATGGCACCACACTGCAAAGCTTACCAGACCAATTGATAGTTGGAAAAGATTACAAAGTCCAAAATGAAACTGAAGGGACAAATCCATTTGATGATCCAGAACCGAAAATGGAAGAAAAAAGTCAAGGTCTACTCAATCGTTTTGGAAACTTTAGAAGCAGTAAAAGCAGTATAAAGGGGAAAATTCAAGGTGAACAACGAAACTCTTTAGAAATTCAGTCAACAGTTGGGAGGGATTACAAAGACCAAGGGGAGGAAGATGGAATTAACACATTTGAAAAGTTAGAATCTCAAGTAGGAGAGAAAAGCCAAGGTTTACCAGAATTGGAGGAGTCACCAGTTGGACCTGGCCATATTCCTAAAAGTAGTAAAAAAGAGATGAAACGTCAAGACCAAAAAGAAGAGTCAGTCTCCCCAGATAAAAAGGAGACCTTTAGTCGAATAGCTGTTAGGTTAAGTAAAATATATAAGAAACATGAAAATGAAGAAGAAGCAAACTCACCGCATAAGAATTCACCTCGGTCATCGACTTCTTTGATCAACGTACTGAAAACTAGCAAGAAATCCAAAAAGAAAATAGACTTTAATGAATATGAAGACAAATGTCCTGTACAAGAAGTTAAAGAAGTAGATAAAGTACAAGCTGAGGAAGAAGAGAAACTTTTATCAGGTGAGTTTATTATTTTATCACTTAAAGTAAAGTAGGGTATATTTTCTACGTACGCATGTTCTAGTTGCATATTCTAGTTGTCATTGCATGGTTTACCATCATAATAGAATTTTTTGATTAAAATTACACCGAATTTCGCCAAAGTTACCTTGGAGAGTTCTGCAATGCAAAATCATTACCTTAGTGTATTAGTGTACCATTAAAACATAATATGTTGAACTAATACATGTATGTTGTCCTAATATCTGTTTAAGTAATGTGTACTTAGGGATGAGCTATGGATCTGAACCTGCAGTGGGTTTGATTCTAACTGCTGCTCGATATTTGCTTTAAAGGGATTTTCTTTTCTAAATAAATGAGTGTTATATTTTAGGAACAAATGTTTAATGAGAAGTGGCATCAGGGAGAGATATTTGGTGGACTTGTCCTTAATATATCATTATGCCATTGCTGCCCAAATTGGAGCAGTGACCCCTGTATCCTGTATTAAATGCTACTGTCCTCAAAGGCTGCATTACTTACAAGTGACACCTGCACACTGAATTATACTATTGACCCCTGAACTGTGGAGTACATTTTTCAGACCTCTACACTCAGCATTATATACCACTGACCCCTGCATTCTGCAATACATACTACTGATCCCTGCACTCTGCTGTACATACTACCGACCCCTACACTCTGCAGTACTTACTACTGACCCCCTACGCTCTGCAGTACATAGTACCGACCCCTGCACTCTGCTGTACATACTACAGACCCCTACACTCTGCTGTACATACTACAGACCCCTACACTCTGCTGTACATACTACAGACCCCTACACTCTGCAGTACATACTACTGACCCCTACAATCCGCAGTACATACTACTGACCCCTACACGCTGCAGTATATACTACTGACCCCTGCACTCTGCAGTACATATTATTGACTCCTGCACTCTGTAGTATATATTAATGACGCCTGTACTCTGTAGTATCTGCTGTAAATACTACTGACCCCTACACTCTGCTGTATATGCTACTGGCCCCTACACTCTGCTGTGCATACTATGAGCCCCTACATTATGCTGTTCATACTACTGATCTCTGATGTGTGTTATATGCAAAAAAAGCATATTTAATAGAAAAAGGTTTATAAAAATGATTCTTTGTGTTGAGATGTGTATGAGACTTTTTCTTGTAGCACACACAAGTGGCACCCCATTCATTATAGTGAATGTGGCCCCGCACAAAAAAGGAAATTAATGCAGCAGCATATCTGCTGTAGCGACACATTGTACTGCAATGGATATAGTATAAAAAATGTCTGGACAGAAAGCAAAAAGCTGAAAGTGGAAAGCCAGGCCATCTGGGTAGGAGAAGGCTGGATGATCCTTGTAGTCCATGGGACACGGTATGAGGTGGGCTTAAGATACCTACTGCCAATTTTCAATGCTTGTGTGAAAGTCACGGCATGCAGGGAAAATAAGACTCATCACTTTCAGCACTTAAGAGGACTATCTGGGTAAGGCTAGAACCCAACTTTAAATAAAGCATGTGTAACCTTTCCCATTATGATCGCTTTCATCATACTATTTCATCACTTGCAAAAAAACAGCACCATCTGCATTTTCAATAATCCTTATGAAATAATTCTGGTGCTCTGCCAGAATGATATGGTGATGAAAGTAAAATTATAACCTTGGATGATAACGCTTCTCTGAATATGGTCTTCAATGTGCAGCGGAGTATGGAGTTCAGGCTATGATTATTTTATTTATATAGACAGCTTTCGGCTCAAATTGGCACTTCGGTGGTGGATGAAACTTGCAAGACTCGCAAAGCAAAAATAATGACATGGCTATGCTATTCTAGAGCTCACAGGGAGAGAAAATACCAAACTTTGTAACACCAATGAAAAAAAACATTGCATTTTACTTTTGCTTTAACTCTTTTTTTAAAGTTATCTTATGAGGGTGTATATGCCTCCCCCTGGAGTGTAAGGCTTTGGGTCTGATTTCGAATGCAAGAGCTGTTCATGTATTTGAGCTTCCAAAGAAACACAACATGCACTGTTTTTTTTTTTTATCGAATCTCGCAAAACGTGATCCACTAAACAAAAACCCTGTGCTCGATAAAAAAGTGAAAGTGCAAAAACACCCCACAAAAAACGTGCACTGGGGTACTATTTGTGATCCGTCCTCAAAAGAGGAAGGGCCACCCAATTTCCCCAGACCCTCCGAAGCAAGGTTTTCAGACGAGGGCTGGGTACTGAGTCCATCCAGCCGAAGCTGGAATGGACCTACTAGGCCCTCTGGCCAAAGCCAGATGGGGTTCTTTTCTCTGTGGGACCGCCTAAGCAGGTCCCACCAGATACTAAGCTGGGAGCTCTCCCGAAGAGACACTCCCATTAAGGGGGAGTGCCAGGCTGTTGGACCAAAGCACTCTCCAAGACTTTAGGGCTAGCCCATAAGGGAATAGCACCCTCCATCAAAAAAGTGGCACACAAATACCACTCCAGTGACAAGTGACAACAGAAAAATACATAGAAAATAAGTGCATAGTGCATAAGACACTGGGCAGAGGTTAAAAAATTGCCCATCTGCACTAGATGCAGCTAATGCAGATTAGAGGCAAAGTGCTAAATCAGCATTAGTGACGTGCTGGTGTACATTAAAAATCCCGGGCCTTAGTGATTTTAAGGTACCCCTGGATCGCCACTCCAGGGGGACGATACTTAGCGAGATTCGCAAAGCTCTCAAGACCGAATGACCAGACCAAGTTTTCCCTGCACCAACCAGCGGGTCAGTCCACTATCTGGGAGCTCTTTCTCAGGGCAGGTCCCACACACCTCTCCGGTGGACCAAGCCGGAGGAATTAGCATAGGGCGGCCCCTTACAGAGCTATACCATCAAGTAGACCGTCCTTAACCAGGAATACAGTGCCGTTCCACCCTGATAATTGGAAGGATTAGGTACTACACTTGATCTTAGCCGAAAGGGCGAGAAGCGACACAACATGCACTGTTTTTGCACTTCCAGATGTCCTCTACCTTCTGGTTTACTGCCCAGCACTGGGAGTCGATCAGAAGAGAAGAATGACCCTGGGCATCATGTGACTAGCCTGGAAATCTTGAAAAGTATATTATAAAAAACAAGATAAAGTAATGAATGGGGGCATCCAACTCTGAATATCAACTGGCTGCTAAAGCATTACATTTTGGCTTTAATGTAAAGTTTTAGTGCAAGCACATTAGAAGCAGATGTGCATGTATGGCATTCAATTCAATTGCATTGTGTGTGCAAAATCACAACAGAAAAGATGGACAAAGCAAATGAAATTAAAGTGAATTAAATTAAAATTCACAAGTTTCATTAAGGTATAAATGTTAAAGACTGGTCACTCCCATTTAAAGGGAATACAGGTAAAGGGGGATAGAGAATAGGCTTTTAGGGCAGATGAATAAAAAGATATTAGTTAAAACAGAATGTATTAATTTGATTATACAAAATATAACAAATAAACAATAACACACATGTGTACAGCACAGTAGTTTGTTGAGCGAATACACTTTTAGGGCTAGAATGTGCCCCCTCCAACGGTTCAGATTACAATAGTGCAAGTATTGGTAATATATACAAAATATACAATTGATCACTTGCTACCCGACGCGTTTCGGGAAGTGGTACCTTGCATCTATACAGAGGAAATAAATATGCAAAAGTATAACGTCCCACTCCCGACGCATTTCGCCTACAGGATTTGTTGAGAACTTTTAGGTATAATAGTTGAAAAGGTTTTCTCACAAGGAAAGTTCCTCTTAGGTACAATCAAAAAGGCATCCCAAATGTTCTTAGGTTCAGTTACTGGCTGTCTTACACATCTGCACCAGCACTCACGGAATCCAGAAGATTCTTTCATGATTCTCTCTACTTTGAACCTAAGCCTAATTTCCTAATTACAATTTGAATTTGCCACAAAAAAATATTTTCTGTTTTGATTTTGCATGATTGGGGTCGCCAGAGATTTTGAGGATTTGAGGAAGGACTAGTAACCAATGTGTTGAAATTTGCATTGTATGTGCAATCTGTGGCACAGCCATGGGAGCCAAAGAAGCAACATTATTAGAGGCAAGCTTAATATTTTTTGTTACAACGCTTTTCTTTATTTCAAATGGGCTACTAAAAACTAAAAGCAGAAACAAGCAAACAGCTTTTCGCTTTGCATATATATTACCTATTTATGTGTTTTGGCTTTGTTCCCCTATTTCAGCGTGTCACCTGATCTGTTGCTGCTTTCAGATTTTTGCATTTGCAGCGTATTCGGTGATTGAGGAGTTAAGCCGAAGGCTTGTTTCCATTGCATTCCAAACATGTTAGAGCTGTTTTGTTTACATTTCCCAATTTCTCTGCATGTAATAAAGAATTATGGTGAAAGTCACCTATGCACTATGCAGAAATATAGGAAGCTGAATCTTTCCAGGGTCATCGGAACCAAACGTTCCAGCTTGGCTGCTCCACAATACACAGGCTTAAATGTTCAGGAATCTCCAAGGTCTTTTAAAAGCCTTTTACAGCCTCGAAATCCCAAATAAACAGGGATCTTTTCAAATCCCAAAAGCATTTGCTGTATCGCCTGTTATTATCCCTATGAAGGAAACCACTTTGTAACAATGGGTGTGCTGCTCATTTGGTGTTTCTCTGCATCTTACATTTCAGAACCAGCTAAATGTGTGCTGTAAGAGAAAGAAAACAAATATAAAATCAGAGAAGAACCCAGCCAGGACATTATCTGCATGGAGTTTGCAGGTTCTCCCCGTGTTTGCGTGGGTTTGCACCTACATTCCAAAAACATGCAGTTAGGTTATTTGGCTTTCCCCAAAAATTTGGCAGGAAAATGCCAATCAAAGACATTGTCTGGCCACCTACCCTGATGTAAATCAATGTAAATATAACAAAGAAAAAGAGAAAAGCCAGGGTCCTTTTTTTATGCGGCAATGTATTAGCAGAAAAAAATCCTTATTTAGGAATGTGCATACAACAATATTATTATTAAACAATTTAACAAAGTGAAGGTCATCCATGCTGCATTTGTGGGGTTCTTTTGACCTATCAACTAGACATTGAATCCCTATTAAAATTGAAGCAATTGAACATTCTGTGTACCAACGCGTTTTGCCTCTAAGGGTTTCCTCAGGGAACTTGGTACTGGGTGTTTATTTGCTGGCTGCACATAGGCACATTGTATATACAAACATAATTATACAAGAAACCAATAATATCGTCTGTCTTACATATAGTACAGCTCAATTATTAGTAAGGGTGTCAAACGTTCATACTAGAACATAAGCAAAAAAAAAAAAAAATATATATATATATATATATATATATATATACACACACACATATATATATATATATATATATATATATATATACAATCTGTTCAATGAGCTCTTGATTGTATAGGATAGGTGCAATATTCCAAATTTTACTGACTATACAAAATAAACATAAACGGCAAATATGGAAAAAGGATATCATGACATATGTGAAATAAAATAAAATAGCCAATATAAAAGTCCAATATAAGTCCAACTATAGTACACCAACCAAAATGTGTATACTACTTAATAAAGATTGTACTTTTATTGATAAGCAGTGTTATTTGCGTAAATTGCGTAAATGTACTTACATGAATTGGATTCTAGTCTAGTTTTCCACCAAAATTGATCTCAGATTGTGAAACAGATCTTACTAATGGAACGATAGAAGACAATCCAGGGGCTTTTTCTCTGCAAGAATTGAATTATGAGTTTTCTGTGGTTTTACCCATGATTTAGCCCCTTTAGCTGATTTTACCCCTGAAATACTGACATAGAACATGCTTAGGAGTTTTGCTTCCTTCCATGCAACAATTGTGTTCTAATTCAGAGACTTGAGTATGAAATCCTGGGCAAACTTCTGGAAGTCATTTTATTTGTTTCCTTGACAGTTTAAGAAACACACATATGGTAATGTGTACAATAAAAAGTCTGGATAGCTATTCACTTGATGCATGTATCTATGATTTTTATGTTTTATATTATGTCCTGAACATATCTTTAATAGTTCTTGTTCTCTGTTACAGTGATGGAAATAAATGAACTTATTCATAGCCGACATCTTAGTAAGGCTTTCAGAAATATAAATATCATGGAGGAAAAACTCATAGAGATGGGTCAGGGCAATAGCTACTATGAGAATATAACAGAGTTCACTATGCGGGCAAAGGACGTGGATTTGTTGTACGGATCTTTGTTCAACATGGTTAGATCCATCGTGAAGGAGACTCTGGATCAGGAAGTGGACGAGTCTTTGGTCGCTGATGTGGTCAACATTATGGAGAATGAGGCCATCATTCATAAAAACTCAAACATTTCTTTGGAGAATTCAGAGATCACTCTTGGCCAACCAAGACGATGGAAACATTTATGGAAAGCAGCGGTGAAAGACAGCGTGGCCAAACGAACAGAATCAGTGCCCCTTAACCGGGAAGATGAGAATTGGCTTCCACATCACTTAGAGAAACTTAAGATCAACACCTTAAAAGATTTGATGAAAGTAAAGAACTCCTTAATGTCTCTCTACCCTGAGGACTACAAAGTGTGCTCAACTTATTTCCTAAGCTTTCATGATGCCCTTTCTTCCCACATACAGAAGAATGTGGTGAGCCATGCCTCCAGTCTGAGTCAGTTGTATTGCCTGCTTGACTTCATTGTGAATACTTACAAAAGGTAAGGTTATTTTTTATTATTAAATAGGATTTATATAGCGCCAACATATTACACAGCGCTGTACATTAATTAGGGGTTGCAAATGACTGACAGTGACACAGGAGGAGGAGAGGACCCTGCCCCGAGTAGCTAAAAGTGTCACAGCAAAATATACAAATATCAGTAATGCTTCAGATTAGATCCTCATCTTTTTTTTAGTCTGTTGCAGAGCAAGGAAATGCTTCCTGTATAACAGGCAAACAGGCAATTTGGGTCCCTTGTGCTTCTGGGCCCCATAGCAGCTTCATGGTTCAAGGTGGCTCTGGTTATGTCTTTGGCCATGTGGATATTAAAAAGAAAAATTCTCTTCATTTCAGAAGGATAGAGGGATAGATAGACACA
>NC_092869.1:41350262-41405918 GCF_032062135.1 Pyxicephalus adspersus
GTTCTGAACCCAAAAGACATTGTTCTGAATCTTCATTGCCCTGGTGCAAAGAATATCTATCACGGGTGTCACAAAGCCAGCTAATTGGGATCTTATTGGAATTGGATGGTTCCATTTTGTCACTTGTGCTATATATCCATAGATTATACCAGGGAACTTGATATTTAGGAACACCTTATTACCTGATACAAGTAGACATATTGGGGTGCTTGCAAGAGCCCAAAATGTTCAGGATATTGCTTTGTGTGCACCTGCAGAATTCCTAAATTTCCTTTCATGGAGCTTCATTTGGAACTATGGCGTCCCTTTATTGTTACTTCATTGCCCATTGGGTGTTTCTCTGTAGTTTAATGAGCTTTCTTCATTGTACATTAGAAAATACTTTTTTGCATCACTCACAGCCCTAATACAATTTTGATAACTGACTTTAAATTCTGAATGCATTCCCTATAGTGGTATCCACAGACAGAATTTCCACCCTGCTTTACCCATGCCACCCATACCTGAGAAAGAAGAACACTTCACAATAAAAAGGGAACAGCGACGGGTGGAAAATCTGTTCAAGTGTCCTGTTTTAGGAGTCTGGTAAATTTACTGCACAAATATGGCCGCCCTTACTTTAAAAGCTTTGTTTTTTTTTCTTACTTTACAGTGAAGAATTTATGGGTAACCCTGAACTTCGCCCAGAAATGAATTCTGGCAGTCTGCCGCCACAACTGCTAGCTGAAGAATGTCTTCAAAAACTAAAAATGGATTATAACACTGCACTAGAGGTAAAGGTTTACAAGAGCTTTAGTACATATGTATGAAGTGGTGTACAGCAACCTTTAAAATAAGTTTGCTAAGGAGAAATTGGAGATTTGCACTTGGTATTATGAATCATTTGTGAATGAATTGTTAGGTCTCATGTTTTGGGTCATTAGGGTCTAACCCAGATTTTCTTTACCTATTTAACATGGGAGAACCCTTGAAATACATCCCCCCTATAATTACTATATGCACAGCTCACAATATATTAGTGTGGTGGTCAGTGGGAAGAATTCCTCTTACATTGCTGGCTATTGGGAAGAATGTCATCCTTACAGATAGCCAAAAATATATTTGGTGTCACTTAAACTGACCAGAGAGGCACAAGCTGCTTATTGCATACGGAACCCCCAGCAACCTCTGGTGGAGACCTGGTTGAGAAACTCCTGTCTAACCAGTATGGTAATTTCCTCTCCATCTCTGCTTTGGCAATTTCATTGTCCGTGTTGTCATTGTGTGAAGATCCTTCTATATTATGCTAGTATCTGGCTGATTTATAATCCTTAAGAAAAGAGTAGATCTTGACATTATTAGAAAATATGCTTTGACTTTTGTTTAACCAACTTTTACCCATTTACAGACAATCTATTGTCACGTTCACTACTTTAAAGGTATTGAATAGTTTGATAAATTGCAAATTTGTAACCATCATCCAGATTTAACACAACAAGTAGGACAATATATAAAAAGAAGAATTATGCTCCCTTATGCTCTCAAGCTCTTTTTTTTAGTGACAGTTTTGCCACCCAGTACTATCATCTTCCATGATAGTAAATCTGTGTGAATAAATTCCTATCTCATAATTCAAAAAAGCTTCACTTTTTAAAAAAAAAATCTCCAATGAACCCCAGTTCTTTAGGTTGCTTTGAGATGGAGCTGCTGCTGCAGTCCGAAGGAAACATTTTTCTCTACCAGTTATGAGATTGCAACAGCATTTTAGTAAGCTACAGGGAAAGAAGCTGATCTTTACACACATTTATGGACACAACCAAAAACTGCATGGAAACCAGGATTTACATGATTTTGCCATCTCTGAGCTGCCTTTTTAGTCTAGGAAGTAAATATGCACCCTGAAAAGCACTTTAACAAAGTCGGCTCTATGTTTTGGAGGCCCAAGCTTACAAAAGTGTTCTCAGGAACAGTAGTATGATGTCTTTGAGAGGTAATAAAGACCTAGAAGTGTTACACCTAAACATATTAGATCTATTTAAATAATGTTATGGTGTAGGCTGTATTCTAGTCTTGGTAGAGCTGTCCCAAATGCTTAGTCTAATTTACCTTAAACTAACCTCTTCTAGCACCCAGGGGTGGATATCACCCAGGCAAGCTGTTTTGTCTATCCCATTTCTAGTTAAACATCATCTTCATATGGCAGGTTGGTTACAACTAAAGGACAGCAAGGGTTATCTCTGCCCATCATATTATATGGCATTGGCTACTCTTTCATGAAGACAGATAAAAAAATATATATATACGTTTTGTTCTCTCCAATGATATTTTCCAAATTCTCTCTTGAAAGCCCCATGTTATTCCATTTGACTCATGGTTGTTACTTTATTGTTTAAGGTAATTGTAAAGAAATATTTCCAGAACATACTAGAGATGGAAAAAGGAAAATGGGAAAAGGAAGAGGAAGTGGAGGATGAGGAATTCAAAGAACTTCATCTTTACACTGACATTGAACAAGTAAGAAGGCCAATCACTATGCTGTTGGTTATTAAGGACACATGCTGGATGTTAAAAAAAAAAACTTTTACTTTTTACTTAAAACTTAATTACTTATTTTATAGTGTGTCCTTGATCCCAGCAACATGTATGTGCAGGGTAGGGGGACACAATTCTGGCTTCCGCTCCAGCAACTAGTTTTTCCTCTCTTTTTTTGGTGAGTTCAGGCAAGTCAGGGTATTTGTTCTTTTGGAACCACAACCTCCCAAATTCATCAGAAAAACACCTAGGGGTGTACCATACTGACTGAATTGGTGACTACCCTGAATGTTTGTGACTCTGAAGAAAGAGAATTCTTTCAAATCTCATAGATTTTTGTGATTTAAATAATTTCAAGTGATGAGTGTCTTGCTGAAAATTAAAAGTCTACAATAAACTCTGACTTTCCTGAGCAATTATGAGAGAACAAATAGACAATATGGTTTTAGTAGTTTTGGATCCTTTCATCAGACCTCTGTTGGTGAATCTCAATGAAAACATTTTGTTCTCCCATCTTACATGAATGACAACCCAGAATTAAAACCGCCCCACGGTCTGTATATAAATGTCCATTGGCATGATTCCTTGTGGTTAGAATTTGTAATAAATGTCCCCCAGTGCATCTGACACTTTGCTTTACTACCAAACATGGACAATGAGGATTAAATCATAGCTGTTTATGTTTAATACTGTAATTATGTGAAATAATTACATTATTAAAAGCATTTCAATATATATATATATATATATATATATATATATATATATATATATATATATATATATACACCGTATATATAATCAAGTTAAATGGCATATACTGATGCCATGCGAACCAAAGCTTCACCGATCACTGGTATAAATTATGTCAGTAAACATTGTTTATGTCCAATGTAAAAAGTCAGGTTGTCCCATATAATGCAGTGGCCAGATGTGGGAAGAGATCCCTATCATGGGGTATGGTTGGGTGAGACAGGGTGGTAGCCCCGTTACATAGAAGTAATGCAGAGTCAGTGACGCATAGAGATAATGCAGGAAGTTGTACAAGCCTGATGCACCATGGAATGCTGGAGATGCATTTGTGGCATCCAAGTATTGTTTATAAGGATAAACCCCTGGAATGTTCAGAAACACCAATTAAAACCCCATCCAAATTACATTCAATCAAAGTGAAAATATTCCAGGTGCATAACAAATATGCAAAGCTTTACAGTTCATTTTCTTTCTAAATCAGCCACAGTGTGAATAAAAAAGCCTTTGCCCTGCCAGAATGCTCAGGAAGGACCCTCACTTGGTTTGGAAGCAGAGGTATCACTGAAAAGGTCCGACTAACACAGCACAGGGCATGTTAAATCCAGGGATCATTGCTTTTACACACAGCAAGAATATTTCCCTGCAGCATGCTGGCTGAGGACGGACTTTTGTACTCTGGCTGTGGTTGCTTTAAGTAAATCCAACTGTACGACATTTCACACGTGTTTAGCCAATTGTAAACTAATTTGGAATTATTTTTTTTTTTTTAACCTCTCTATAAACAACACATGAGTGTCTCCGTTTAGATGTATTGTTCATCATCCCTTGTCTTTAGCACCCTATCTGCCACTAATGATATTTCTATTTTCTGCAGATTATTGGGACACATGTCAAGGAATCCTCCAAAATATCCGAACAGATGGAGAAATCGGCTTTTCACTCTTGTGTGGAGCACCTGGGCTCATTTTGTACAAGGTTGGTTTTTAGCATGCTATGAGGGTCGGGCTCCCATATATATCATCCCCCACTGGCTTATATGTTCTTGTTTGGCTGCCTGGGGTAAAGGGAACAGATACGGTGTTGAGGGTTGTACGACCACTAATCCGGAATCCCAGATTGTGCAGAAGGACGCCGCTGGTATCATTGTTCCCTGGAGCAATTTCACCGATGGTCACCAAGCATGAGCAGCTGCATGGCTTTTTTCATGAAGTTTTTTTAGAAGTGGGAATATATATATACCTAGCCATTGTTGCAGCTATTAATTCCAACTTTTTCCATGAGGTTTCAGGCTCTATATCAGTTCAGGAATGCACTTGAGGATTCTGATAAAAGTGCACAAGCCTGCTGTAAAGCGACCCGATATCTTCTGCACCCTACATATTTTTTCAACCAATTTTTGTATCTAGTGTCTTGTGTTGTGTACTGAATGAAACTGATATTCTTTATAATTTATTTAGGCTACAAAATGTCTTTCTGGAGTGGTCAGCTGGTAAATGTAACCTTTTATCCATTCAGTATGCTGTGACGTATATCAACAGCTTAATAAAACTGAGGTAAGTTAATGATAAAATGTTAAATGAATGCTAAATTGTATTGATGAACAAGATGCATGATAAAAAGGAGTCAAATATTCCACAGCATGTTTTATTTCTTCAATTTAAAGTGTTCCAGTCCAGTCTTAAAATTACACTGTTCCCACAATGGGGTATGAGTGAGCATGAGACCTTCTGCCGTCCCTCCCCAGACCAGAGTCGTCATTTTATATGTTGGTCTGTACTCGAAAATCGGTTCTCCACCAGGCAAAAAGCAAGGTGAGGGAACATGGCAGTGGGATTGAGGTGCCTAGAGAAGTGAACCTGTGGCTTTGCCCTAAAATAATTCTTCTCAGCTCTTTTTTGAAACCACTTCTATCTTTTGAAACCAAACGTTTGGGAAATCTAAAGCAGCGGTCGCCAACCAGTGGTCCACAAGTAAAATTTGGAGGTCCACAGAAAAATTTGGACATTATTTGCATTTTTTATGTTTTATTAATAATATTCCAATAAATTCCTATATTCTGAATGACAATTTTCGCCTTTATATTGCACTAAATTCACGAGATGGTAAAACAAGGGAGGCGCAGCGTGACGTCAGTGTAGTATTAAGTTGTATGAGGCAACCATTGCCGAGCCGTACACTTCAGTATTGTTTCCACCATTACAACAGTCACCCCGCTCCTCCAATACCGATTCTCATCCCATTGTTTTATTTTATTTGTTTATTTCCCAGATGCTCTTTTAGGTAAGTATGACCTTAGCTGTGTATTTTCTTTAACTGTTATATTTAATGGCATCAAATAGTTTGACTTTGATAACTATCATTTCTTGTTTGGTCTTAGATTGGAATGAGTGGGAAAAAGCAAACTAATAATTAGCATTTCTTTAGTAATACCAAAGATAATGCAACTAATGATAATAGTAACAATAGTAATACTTCACTTAACCATGAGCTGATCAATGAATCATAGCCGCCACAGTCCTTGTCAGCACCATTATTTTACAAATGTATTTATCTTTTTAAAAAAAATCATAACAATAGTCCGTGAGATTTAAAATGATGAATTTAGTGGTCTGTGAGCTCCAAAAGGATGGTGACCCTTGATCTAAAGTATAGAGAAAGTATGACAACTCCTAGAATAAGGAAAAGTTATGAATAATAAGGTTAGAATTGGGTAGGTAGAACTAAAGGGATTAGGGTACAACACTAAGGGAAACCTTTCAATAAACATCTGCTTGATCCCTATGGGTGATTCTTGCCTTTATTCTGAGGCCCAGTTCCAACCTTCACCCACTATGAGATTCCCAAAGGTTGGCCTGATTCTACTACTTGCTACCAACCAGAAAGCCGGCACGCTCCTGTGTTATAGGGCAGGAAGCTGGATCACAAATTGGGTAACATAGTTGAATATTCACCTGGGATGAAGATCAAAAAGGATTCAGAATGTCTCATTGAAACTTATGTTTGGGGTGGCACCAGTGTCAAATTGGGGTATTTTCACACTATTGGATGCATGCCTGATCTGAAAAGTGTTCATTATTCCTAAAAATTAAAACATTAAATTGGAAATATTGATTGTCTACTGCCAGCAGATTGAAAATTAATCAAAATGCACCACTCAATGAAGCAACATCTATCCGTCCATTGATCTCTTAGTATTCCCACCTGGGCTCAATCAATAAAAAGAACAACCCTTCCTAATCAATGGCCCTGGTTTATTATAGATATTCCTTCTATCCAATGTTTTTAGTAAATTGAATATCTAATATAACTGCACATCCTTGCTTTAGACCGAGAATTGCAAAGAAGCTTCCTAGAATATTTCTAAAGCCATTACTTTTTAGTTTTTAGTTTTGGATAGAGTGGAAAAGGGTTAAAACTCTTTCTTTATGTCCAGTTGGAGAGTTTGCCCTCACATCCTGACTGGTAAACACAATGGAAAGCGAGAGGAAAGTGAACTCATCTAAAATGAAAAACATGTCCTGACAAACTTTTGGATTTTCCCTTACTTTCCATTTCTGTAAAATTCACCAGGATACATAGATAAGGTGAATCTCACCAGGAAGGCCACAGACAGCAGGAAATCCCCCTTAACATGCAAATGTAAACTATTACCTTTATTAATATTAAAAATAAGCTAAATTATATATATATATATATATATATATATATATATTTACGTTATATTGGAAATCCAACCACAAAAAAGAACAACACACAACTGTGTATGAAATAACCTAAAACTGACCAAAGCAATAATTGGAAGCCATCAATTTTTATTCCGTACTTACAATAAATCAGATTTTGATTTATAGTTTTATTCAACAGAATATTTCAAATAATAACACAAATGAAAACTGCATAGGCAAAGAAAATGATGGGAACCTTAGCCTAATATTTGTTGCACCTCTAGAGACAATCACTGCAAATAAGCCATTCCTGTATCTCTGAATGAGACGTCTGCCCAGGTAGGTTGCCCCCACTGCTGGAATGATGACATTTTTGTGGGATTCCTCTGCCAGACTTCAGGTTTTAGTTTTTGTGTACCTTTTGCAACTACTTCCAGGTCCGTGATGGAATTTGGCTGCTCTGAACCACAACACAAATGCTCCCTGTCCCCCTGCTTCCCCTTCAAGGTTCCTTCCAGCAGCTCCGTTTACTGGAAATTGTTCTAACTTGACAATGAAATTTTATCTTTCAGACACAACACAACACAGTCAGACGCTAATCAGTGCAAAGTAGCGGAAAACAATCTAAACACTGCAGTGGAGGCTTTCAACCAGCACATATTCCGTATATTTACAGAAGACACTAAGGTGAGATTGATTTCTTTATAAAAGGTTTATATATTATACATTCATAGAATACATTGCAGCTCTGAAATTTATACTAGTGATAGGAAACAATTGAAAATAGGTATGAGTGATATTGGGCTTTTTTTAGCAAGAATCACAAGATTTCAGTAAATTTGCCATTTTGGAAAAAAGCACTGAAGTCCATTGGAAAGGTTGGTGGTGGTTTTTATAGTGTTGCCAAAATAAAATAAATCTATGCAGTACATTTATGTGATACTTACAGTTTTTTTTTAAATTTTATCCATCTATCCAAGACTCTGAAAATACATAAAAAGAATATCCGTTATCCTCCAAATTTGCATTCAGCTCCTAAATCCTGTATACAGAATTTTTGTAGACTGAGTGGTATCAGCACTGTCTATATGCCTTTTGCTAGAATAATCAGACCCTCTGCCATCCTCTTCTTGACACCATAGAGATATATTGCTCTTTATTCCCAAGATAAGTACTAGGAAGGCCAATTACTCTCCTTGACATAACATAGTGAACACCGAATACAGGACAGCTCTGAATTATACAGCCGAGCAGCCTGCCTGTGCAGCCATCATTCCTAAAATATCACCTTCAGTGACATTTATTACAAGTGTTTTATAGCCTTCCATTCTAACAGAGTTTTTCAATCAATTCACTATCAATTCTTTTTTTTTTTTTTTAAATATTAGTTGTTATCAATTCTTTTTAATCTTGCAGCTGCATTTCAAGAAATTGATAACCAAAGAGTGGCTGAAGAAGGGCACAGCGTTCAATGCCATTATCAAATCAGCGGGGATATTGTGCCAGTATGTGAATCATTTAACGAGTCCCTATGGTAAGGTGAGTATCTGTCTACAACAAGGCCATCTAATATTAGGTAAATTGTACAACATAAGCAGCTTTGAAGTGAATATATGACTAGGCTATGGTCTTTAAAATTGTTATAAAGTCTGTAGAAGTACATGAGCATTAAACAAGCCCTCACTGACCTCGATAGCTGTAGGCACTGTGGACCAATTCATGCTTAATGGTTACAGCAAAAGCATTAGAATGTTATTACCTAAGCAGCTCAGTTTACTTTTCTTTTTTTCCTGCTGAGCTGCTAAAGGCTACATCACCTCGAGATAATGAATGTTGTTCTGTTAATGCAGAGCTGGTGGTAAAGCTAAGAGAGTTCAAAAACAATGTCTGCTAAGAAAACCCAAAGTCCTCATTTGTGTATTTAAAAAATATTAGGTAAGTATGTTTAAAAAGTGTAACCCAGCAGGTTGTTGTTCGTAGTGCAGAGTCCGTCCCTTCATATGTACCGTATTTAGTAAGTATAACCCAACAGGTTGTGGTACAAGGGCCAAAAGGAACCAAACAACATTGTAAAGGAATCCTAAAGCAGAATGTATACACTAAAATACTGCATTTATGGACATCTGACCTTCACACCTATGTAGGCTTGTTGGATGGCCCATTCCATAACCATGGGTGGTAATATGGATTTGACAATCCACAATGCCTCCACTTTTCCTGGGAAGACCATCAACATGGTTTTGGAGTGTGTTGGTGGGAATTTTTGCTTGATCAAAGAACATTTGTGAGGTCAGGTACTGCTGTTGGACAGAAGACCCGGCTTGTAGTTGGTTTACTGATCCATTATAAAGGGGTTAAATAGGGTTCAGGTCAGGCTACTTAAGTTCCTCCACACAAAACTCATCAAACTACGTTTTTATGGAGATGGGTTTGTACACGGGACACAGTCATGGTGGAACAGAAATTGGCCCTTACCAAACCACAAGGTGTGAAGTGCACAATGTGTACCCTCTACTGGGAACACCTGAAGGAATGTTCTCATATGTTTTCCCATACAGGTGGGTATGATGGTTTGGTTTTCTCAAACTTCAGTTCACAGATCTATAAATCTCACATCAATTTCTTCAGGCTTTGGTTTGGTTTCTACTACTTTTAAGCATGATCTGATGGGAAATCCACAGCCCCCCAGTTTCCATTCTCTAGTTTCTTCCTTTATGAAATACCTTTCACAAATCTTACTTTTTGTGTTCCAATTACAAATTATACTTGTAGATATTTGTGAATATTTAAAAAAAGAATGTTGTTGCCATTATAAAATGTGATATTCATTTTGCAGGAAATGGCTTACAAAGTGCACAAATACCTTGTGAAGAAATATATTGCACAGATTATGAAGCGGAAGCTTAAGCTTAACCAATTTAACAGGAAAAAAGCTGCAGAAAAAATGAAAGCGGAAGGCAACCTAATCAGTTCGATAGCTGAAGACATGGTGAGTCACTTTTAAGGGGTTCAGTGTCAGAATCTGTACAGTTACCGGGATTCTTTACAATGGGATTTGGCTTCCATTTTTTCAGCACCCATTTGGCCATCATTTTTATATGGGATAATTGGATATAATTTTCCAAAACCATGGTCATTAATATGGAATTGGTCTCTTTTTTTAAAGCTATAACGCCCTCCACCCTTCTAGGAAAGATTTACGAGTGTGTCTGTTGGAATTTAAGCTCATTGGATGAGAAGACCTGTCTCGAATATGGTTTTCCATCATCCCATTGGAGTTGAGGTCAAGGCTCCATGCAGAAACCTTAGGTTCCTCTACATTATGCTGCTCAGAACTTGTTGGTATGGAGCTGACTTTGTGCTCAAGGGTGCAATGATAGTGGAACAGAAAAGCCTTCCTAAAACTCTTATATAAAGTAGTCTTAGGTTAAAAACCCCAACAAAGTGTTCTGATACCTTTGTTAACGCAGCGTATCTTTCAGTTGTGTTTTCGAATTGTCAAATCTCATCGACCCTTCGTTGAGCCCACAAGGGGCTTTGCCGACATACATTGCACCAACATGGTCTGCTGGTATAACCACAAAAGTGCATGTGGACAGTAAGAGATTGAAGAGATGCTGACAATACTGAGATGCAACAAAGAGTGAAAAATTAGGAATACAATGGTACTTTAATAAAAGGTAAATAATGAAGATCATCAGTTAGGGCCGCCATTCTCAACCAGGGTTCTCTTTCAGCAGTTGCCAGGGTTCCTTAAGCAATGGCTGATTGACCTCATATTTAATGGTGGCTTGGTAGTTCCAGGGCCAATTATCCCATTGACCACCATTGTAAAGAAATCATTTTTCCCCATTGACCCAGTTGTAAGGTGGACATTTTTCTCAGTTCTTTTTGTTGACCACTGTAAGGGGTCATCCTTCTCACTGTTCACATATGTAAGAGGAGCATTCTTCCAACTGACTACCACTTAAAGAGGAACTAAACTCAAAAGTCACCCAAAACAAAAAAAAAAACACACTTACCTTCAATCTCGTACAACATTCGATCGGTCCTGGAGGTCTCTTCCATTGGGTACCGCTTCATCCCGGCATCTGTCTTCAAGCCGGCGCTACGGATGCCGCCATCTTCTTCCGGGGTCCCTCTTTCTACGTCACCTGACCCAGGTGCGAGATCGGGTGACGTAGATGTGAAAAAAATGATTTTTTCCCCCTTTAAATGAAAGGGCACCTTCTGCGCATGCCTGAGATGCACGGGTACGCGCAGAAGGAGCACCTAAGAGCCTCCTAGGATGCGAGACGTAGGTATCCCGGGAAGCTCTGCTCTCACATTCATTCTCGATCGGTAATCGAGAATTAGGTGGGGGTGCTGCACCCTTTTTTGGAAAAAAAAAACAGAATTTTTACCTAACCCTTTTATGTAAAGTGAAAATTCAGAGTTTAGGTACACTTTAAAGGGCATTTTCCCACTGCCTTGCAATAACTGCTTTAGAAAGGTAGAAACCTAACAATGATTTCAAGGGTTCCTCTAGAGTAGAAGGGTTGTTTTTAGGGGGACAGTCTTCTTGATGACCACCTCTCTAATTGGACATTCTTCCTGCAACCAAAGCTATAAGGGAGCATTATTTCCCCTGACTATCCCTGTAAGGGGCATTTTTCCCACTGAACACTAGAGGTTCCTAGGAGACCTAAAGGTGATTTCTTGGCTGCCTTTAGAGTAAAAGGTTGACAACGGATGATTTTAAGTTTACATTTATTTTAAGAACATTGTCAAGAACGTTTCCTAAATTAAGAGACAAGAATAGGATCTTTGTAAGGAGATCTTAAAAAGTGTTGAAAAAAGTTTTTATTTCATTTCTACTGTTTTGTTCCCTTTCAGCTGTGTAAATTTCTGATTTGGTGTACAGACAAGGAAATGTGTTGCATGGTCCTGAATGTGTCAGGAATATTTCAGGGTAAACGATACAGCTGCAGGAATTGGCGTGTCTACTGTGTGCCGGGCTCATGGCAAATTCACCAAAGATTACAATGTAATTCTCAATGATGTTTGTGTTTTTTATGTTTTAGGGTTCTGACCGGGAAGAACTTATGGAAGCAATTGGCTCAATAGCAGAAGTCATCGGGTCACATAAAAAGGCTGAAATTAGACCCAAACTGGAAGAATTGTATTATAGTTACCCGGATGTCAGGTAAAATAATACAGAGGTATCATTCCAGTTTTGATAAGAGATCAAAAACTTTCTTTTCGATGGGAGCTTTATACATTGCAAAGATTCAGGAAATATTCTTATTAATTCTCTGTAGGCAAAAAACTGCATGCTGTGCTTACATACTTCATTTTAGACTGTTACAGAAAATATTGTTGGGTCTCTGTGCCTCTCTGTGCAATACAGCATTGCCGGTAGTAGGGTCTGTGTACAAGTTCCTGAGAATAGCAGACTGATCTAGAACTGAAATCCAATGAATTGAATGGGTGGGCCAGGGACAGTCAGGTTCAGGAGTGGAGAGCTTTATGACGGACCTCCATCCTCCAAAAAGGGAATAAGATGGGCTCTATCTGACTTTCTGAGTTTCCCTTACTTCTTGCATCTGCCGTTTATTTTAGGCTGTAGATGAGCTTTACATATAATCTTGGAGCACTCAGAGTTTTTGGTAAAATTACAATTACAGTAGAACCCTGGTTACCTGGAATTCAAATAACTGGAAAATTCAGTTAACCGGCACCTGACAGCTCCGCTTTCTTGATTGCTCTTGCAGCCCTAGGGGAACCGTGGCATGTGTTTTTGGATGCAGAACAAATGCCACAGCTCCGCTAGGGCAGCTGGAGCAATCGGGGAGCTGTCTGGAGAGCAGAGCAGAGTTCCGCTGATTGCTCTGCTCCGTGACTGGCTGAGAATAGGGAAACCCTGATAACGGCTTAAGCGTCATCAGGGTTTACCTTTTTTTCAGCCATTCAGCACAAGAGGTGAATGGGGACATGTCCCCCCATTCAGGTATAGAGCTGAATGACTGAGAAACCTCAATTTCAGAGTAACCTTAGTTAACCAGAAACTACGCTTATCCGGAATCGGCCCATACCCGTGGGTGCCGGATAACCGAGGTTCTACTGTAGTTCTTTTCAGTTGCATGTTCTTCTTGACTTGTTCACAACCAACGGTTGCATTTACCTGTGATTTGACTTTCCACAGCCAATGGGAGGAAGAAATCCAGCAAATGCTTTTAGGAATTGATCAATATGCAGATAGAATCATTAGGGTTATGATGAGAAGGAACTAAAGGAACCATAAATTTAAATGAGTCAATGCCCCTGATTCATCATTGAAATCCGCGATCGCGGATTACCGCGGTCCGGGACTCGAGTGCGCGCGTCCACTCGCATCCTAAATCTGCCGGCCGGATTCCTGCCATGCGCAATAGGGGTCGCGAATCTGCCAATTAAGGCAATTACATTTCAGCTGCGCAATGGGTAATGTGTGTGCCATTAGAATGAATGATTTTTTAGGGGAACAGTGACTTTTAATGCATGATCGCCAGTAAAAAGCTGTCGGATAAGCGCGGCTCCGTGCGCGAGCTTTTCCGGTTGTTGAATAGCGCGATCGCGCGCGATTCTGGATCGCTAATACGAATGCGCGACCGATAATCCGATTTTGTTTGATGAATCAGGGGCAATGTGTGGCACAGGACAGCCTTCTTACAAACATAACTCAAAAAAAATGTCTAAGAAGGCTCTTTTCTGCTTCATACAGATATATAACGATACTGGATAGATATGCTGTGTACAGGTTCAATGGCCCCGTCTGTGGCTGTATTAAAAGCAAGAAACTATGTGAACTTACATAAATCTTCTCTTTCTTGCAGTGAGGGCCACATTTTGTGCATCTTACATCTTCAAGGCACCTGGCGTAACAGAAACCTTCTAGAACATTTTCGAAAGCTGCAGAAAAGTCAATTACATCTGAAAGAAAGCAAGGACACGCTGTTTTCAGAGATAGACTGCGCTATACAGGTTACCTATTCTTCTGCATGGAATACCTGAAGTCTAAACTGTTTACAATTTAGTAGTGGGTGGTTAAAACCGCTGTCAGAGTTTGCATTTGGGTGCCATTAAAAATCAATAAAACAACATTTTACATAGGGGTGGTATGCACGTTAACATGTGATGCGACAATGTATGCAATATCATGCACAATCACATGTGAATGAGCACTTAATCTAAATTGTCACACCAAAGCGCAGGTGCCTCTAACCTGCGCATGCGGGCAATTCTGACCCTTGACATGCCTGCTCTTCCAAGTTTTATTAGTTTCGCCCCTCCCGCCTGCCAATCAGGAAATAGTCTCTTAATGATCCCTGGCTATTTAGCTAGCTAAGATACAGCACTCAGCATTTGTGCAACTGTCTCCACTGGTGCCGAGCCCCCTAGCTCTGCTGAGCAATTCTTGTACACCTGTTGCGTAATTCAGTGTTCCCCCTGTCCAGCTCCTTTGTTAACCCATTGTTGCCCAGTCTGTTATTTCCCAGCCTATTCCCTTGTGCTGTTCCAATGTTCCTCTCAGTCTGTGGTTATCCCTGTGTCACCTGTGTCTCCTGTTGCTCCCAGTGTCTCCTGTGTTCCCTGTGACTGAAGTGGCCCCTGTGTCACTGGTGTCTATTTCTTGGATCCCTGGTATTTCACCCCTGGCTTGTGACCTGATCTCTCTTGCTTGCTGCCTGCCATTACCCCGGCTTTCCTTGACAATTATTTTGTTTAGTGATTTGGTAGCGTGTATCTTCCTGCCCAAGGACTGCAACCTAGCGATAACCAGCAGTGCAACATCCTCACCACTGGAGGCTCTGGAGAAGACCTGGTTACACTTAGACTCTGTGCCTTGGCCCTTCTCAGGGCTCATACAATTCTATGCAAGCCATAGTGCCCCCTAGTGGCCCTGTCTCCACAAGAACGACATTAATGCTTAATTTTTTAGAATATGCCGCACCTAAAGCCCTTCTCCAACTCCAACTTATCAAGCTCCTTTGCAGTAATCACCACTTTTCCAGTACTGTCCCCTCCAGTGGCTGTTAGATTACCTTAGTCTTCTGGGGCTAATGGCACAGCCATATATATAGACCATATACAACTAAGTTATATAGTGATGTCCTCTCTCCTCCCAAAGCCCCCTTGGGGTGTGGAGTGCACCTCAGGGGTCATATTTTTCCATCTTTGATCAAATGGAGAGTTTAACTTTGATGGTCAATGGGAGAGTTATATCTTTACACTGGTAATCATTGGAAGGAAAGTTCTGTTACATTGGTGACCACAGGAAGGAATACCCAATTAAATTGGTGGTCGGTATAGTGTATCCTGTAGATCTGGGTTTCTAAACCAGGGTTCCATGGAACAATAGAGTTGCTAGGGGTTCCATGAGCAATCTGTGCCACCCGGGTCAGTTGAACTGATAACAATGATCTTTTTGCTATCTGCCACAATGCCAAAGTACTATGAGTTGGGGATATAGTAATTATAGCAGGGCTTCCCTGAAAACTTGAAGGCAATCATTCTACAACTGATTATTGCTTAATAATATGTGGAGGAACCCTAGGACTCCTCTAAACCCTGGTTGAAGAAAAATTTACATATATAGCTGATTTGTTCATATGGTTTCCAGAAAATGTGTGACTTTTTCCCTTTTTTCCACTTTTTTCCAGGTAAAATGTTTTTGAGCAACCAAAAAACAAGAAGCAAGGGTACAACTGTAAAACATTACTGTCTATTCATGTAATTTATGTACATAAGGAAATAGAAATCAAGACATGCCATTTAATTTTTCAAGAAACGGTGGCTACAAACTATTTGTTTATATACAAAAACAATGCAAACTTTTAAAATTTTTAACAAGGACAAGTAAAACTGGAAGTGGTAAATTTGCAAGAAGATGTAAAAGTTGAACGAAGGGCATGACATTGGACACAAATTTGTGATAATTGTGATAATGAAGAAGCAGTATTTTACAAAACATGACATTACATGCAAAACCACTTTCTAAGGATGAGAGGGAGAAGAGAACTCTGATGGTTCAAGAGTGAGCTCTGAACTGGATGGACCTGAACCATGGCATGATGGGAGTGGAGCATGATGGTTTCAGTCACTTATATACTGGAATATGAAACTCAGAAAATGTAACTCATAGAGGGAAAAGGATTTCTGATCATTACCTACCAGGTTTTCATATGAATGATATCATTTTTGATGGACGCCCATGAGGCAAGAGATGGGCCTTTCCTACTATTTGTACTTTGCTGTTAATACCCAGGAAACTGCAGTTATTACCCATTTTCGACAGTGGCTATGGAATCTAGGCAATTTCTGGATATAGTACAACTTGGAAGACGTTGTATTACATACTGGAACCATTTTCCTCAATCCCACCAAATGAGAAAGCCAATACCTGTACAAAAGTTGTCATGTTCTCATGTTCTGGTTTTTCCAAAGATGAGCCAATAGGGATTTCAAAGGTTGATGAGAAAATGTAAATGTTATGTGCCATGGAGCGGCTCTCTGTATGTCTGTGAGTGTGGTGGGAATTCAGGGTGTAGGAAGTTGTTAGAAGAATGGCATATGGGTTTGATTTATTAAATCTCTCCTTGGTGATTCAGCAACCTTTAATGGATTTCCTAAAATGTAATTTGCTATTTGTTGTTTCCTGCACCAGATCCATTTTGGGCCCTATGTGTCAAAGTTGAGGTTATTTGGTGCAATTTAATGATAAAAGTTTAGGAGAATTCAGAAGAATGCAGAATGCATGCAATGATGGTAGTAAATGAGCACGGGAAAGTGGAAAGTTTCCAAGACAACATAGAGGTGTCCCAACATTTCAGATGAGGTGGAAGAATGATAAGGTAGATAGGGGAAAGGATTATCGTAATGGGGCTGCCTTAAGCTACATCCAGATGACTGTAATTGGATGGATCTTTTATGAACATTTCCAGTGACAGATGAACCAAGTGTTGTGCTGCACACCAGTGGTCCCCAACCTTTTGGAGCTTGCAGGCCACTAAATGCACAGACTCCAGACTGCGCATGCATGGGGAGCCGTGTGTCACTCAAAGAGGTAGAAACTTCCCCCCGGAGTGATGTCATGATGCCAGAACCAGCCCACTCTCCCATGGCTGGTCTGAGCCTCTGGACACAACTCGCCCACCTCCCTGAGCCTGCAATGCCTACCGTAAATGTGGTAAATGTGGGGACCCCTGCTGTACACACAGTGCTCTTCTGTTCTATAGTGGGGGGAGGACAGGCGTGTGGTACCCCGCTGTGTTCTCCTTCATAGGAAAGAACAGCCCTCATTCCTGATCAGTCGTTCAATAATCCACCATGATGCATTCATGAATGATGTCTGGGGACCACTATACACAAGTTAGATTTTTGCCCAAAACAAGCATGACTGGTGAGTATACATAGCTTTGGAGGAGCATTGAAAGGGGTAGGAGGATAGCTTGTTTCAGGGCTATCCCTGAATTTAGGTCAAGTTGAAAAAATTCCAAGAGCCAGACTAGAGCTATGAACATTCATCAGATGATTGTCGCCTGAGAAGAACAGTCAAAGACAAAAACCTAGCATGTGTACAGCTGTACTGGCAGATTGACTGAATGGGAATTTCCACTTTGCTTTTCCAAGGAGAAGAGCAGAGCACCTGTCCCCATTGGCACTGCCATCTAGGTCCTTCTTCTCTTTCTGAAAATGTTCTTTGGTCATCTTGATTGGTCGGGCTGGGTTGATGTAACTCCTGCTCAAACGTTCTGGATGTCATTAATTCCTGGCACAAGGGAAGCCAGGATTGCCGGGTATCCCTGGCACTAAACACTGAGCTGTGCTTGGTGAAATTAGACAATTGGGGTGATGAGGCATGTAAGAACAGTTATGGTGAAAGAGACATCGCCTGTCTCTTTCTGCAATAAAAAACTCTCTGATCACCAATTGTTCAATGGGGCCCAAAGTCATCTGAGTACAATGAATGCTGATGAAATTAATCTGTATAAAGCTGTGAAATTATCAATTTCTTCATTTAATATGACAAAAAATTTATTAATTAAAAAAAAGTATTACTAGAGGACTTTACTTTGAGATGGATATTAGATTAATAGGGAATCCCTTGTGTTTGAACTCCTAACAATAAAACCTTGGAAACTTTGATAAGTGTTTTTTATTATATCTGTATAGAAAGAAAACAACATTACACATTGGTCCGCCCAGACATTCAGCTGATAACTTTCTACAAACTCTGCCTCTGCTGCACTTGTATTGCTTGAATTCTTTACAGTTATCTACACCAGTGGTCGCTAACTTTTTAAGACCTACGGACCACTAAACTTTCGGTCTCCGGAGAGCCGTGTGTCACTCAAAGGTAAAGAAACTTCCCCCATAGTGACGTCATGATAACACAACCTGCCCCGAGCCTACGATCAGTACGGGAGACATGGTTCGCAGCTCTGGCCGGTGGGGGGCCCCCCACCGGCCAAAGCTGCGGACCACCAAAATGTTCTCGCTGACCACAGGTTGGCGACCGCTGATCTTCACTATATTAACTACAGAACTACATTCTCTCCATGCTATTGAGATGAAGAGAGGGAGGTATTCTATGGTCCTAGCACAATTCCTGTACTAGGCTGATGGTGTTGTTACCCAAAAACAGGAATTGTGTTACTGGCTGATGGTGTCCAAATAAATGTACAAAAAGGAATGCAGCCACCATAAGAAATGATGGCCGCTGTTCTTCAGGACCATCAGGATCTAGGAACAGGGAAGGGAGAAAAGTGCCTGGCACCATTGATGGTTGGTTAAAACAATAAGAGCTTTTACACAATGCTGCAGTGCCACATACGTCTCTATTCCACACAGTGCCACATGCCTCTGAATTTTATACATAGATAACTCACTATCCAGTTACAGGGTGGGACAAAAACTGTAAGGGTTTCTCAACTGCAGCTGAAAGAATATCTTCTGCCCTGCCAGATAGGTCTGTGTTGTTTGGAAGAACTGTGTCTAAGTCTCTATAATGGCTTTTTGGTGGAATATTGCATAGAACTTGTCAGCAAGGCCTTAAAAAGACTTGGAAACCACTCAAACATGCAAAAACTAAACCCAACAAGTGCGTTATGGAGAACCTGTTCAAGGGTCTCAGTCTCTTAACTCATGAAGACTTGAGGAAGGCAAAGTGGTCCACCTAGCCAGAGCCAGGTGGATTGGGATCTTTAGGTATTTGCCATAGCAGATCAACTAAATACTTGGTGAGAACTCCTTAAAAGTGGGAACCATGCAGTTGCTGATGAACACCCTTAGGCCACAGATCTTTCCCCAGACATGAGGATAGGTCCAAGAACCCGCACTCTCCCGTCTCCAGATCTGGCTTTAAGATTTGGTGTGGGAAGAGGGAACAGGAAAAAATGTCTGAGGCTGTGACCATGTGCCGATGGGGTCACGTCTGGGCAGCCAGTCTCAGGGGCACAAGCATTTTGGGCTTTCGGATTTTCTATCTTTTGGCCAGACTGGTCTTATCAGGGGAACTGTAGGGAATGTCATGGAACCCCCAATAAACTCTGATGTCTTTTGGCCATTTGTGGGTCATTGATCGTTGATCACTGGCTGATGATGTCAGCATTGGTGTATTATCCAGTGGATTTCAATGCAGAATCTAATATAAATTACATTTACCAAAACATTTAAAAAATGACATCTTTATGACTTAATTGAAGAGTCCCCGTGCTACATCATAGCATTCTCAGTTCAGTGATCGTTGCCTTAAGTTGCTCTTTAAGAATCTTAGTTGTAACGTTTTTCTGTTTGGAAGGTACACACTATGCTATAAGGACAGAAATTAAATACATGAAATAAAAGCGGCCAATGTAATGATTCATATTAAGACATATTGTGCCCAAAGCAAGATTAATCTTAGATTTTACACAAGTTCCTTATCTGATTACCTATGGTTTGTGTGCAGCTGAAAGTGCATTACATACAGAGACAGGCGAGATGAAATGATTGTACTGATCCTGAAAAATAGAGCGGCCAGTGAGATATGGTGCAATGGGAGATCTTAAAGAAACCCTCGGAGAACAAAGAGCTCCATGGAAATTTAACATGTTATGTTACTTTATTTTCTTATTTTTTTTCTTTCTCTCTCCATGACCTCAGAAAACATAGAAACTCCATGGAAATTCAACATTCCATTCCCTTTTCTCTTCTCTTTTTCCTGCTTCTCTTTTCATCTTCCCTTTTCTTTTGTTCCTCTTCTTTCTTTTTCTCCTTTTCTCTTCTCATGTTTTTCTCTTTTTCCTTGTATTCTTCTTTTTTTTTCCTTTATTTTCCTCTTCTCTTTTTCTTTTTGCCTCCTCTCTTTTTTCTCTTCTCTTTTCCTTGTCTCTTCTCTTTTCCTCTTCTAAATTGTTCTTTTTTTCTCTTCTCTTTTTTCTTCTTCTCTTTTTTTCTAATTTCCTCTTTGCTTTTTCTCTCCTCCTTTCCTCTTCCACTTTTCTTTTCTCTCTCCCTTTTCTCTTTTCTTTTTCTCCGCTCCCTTCTTTCTCTCTTTTAATCTTCTTCTTTATTTTTATTTTTTCCTTTCCTTTCTTTTCATCTTCTCTTTTCTTTTTCTTTTTACCTCTTCCCTTTTTTCTCTTCTCTTTTCCTCGTCTCCTTTTTTTCCACTTTTTTTTTTTTTCCACTTTTTCCACTGTATTCTTCTTTTTTTTTTTTTGCTTCTTTTTTCTCTTTTCCTCTTTGTTTTCTCTTCTCTTTTCCTCTTCCAATTTCCTTTTCTCTCTTCCTATTCTCTTTTCTTTTTCTCTTCTGCCTTCTTCTTTTCTTTTCCTCTTCTCTTTTTCTTTTCTATTTTCCCTTTAAAATTTGAAAGGTGGCCATAAAATACCTTTCATTTTTAGGACTATGGATCAGAGCAGACATTAGTAATTGGACAAGGTTCTGTAAACAATGTAATTGCTGACAAACCTAAATCTGATGGGAATACCAACAGTCTGCAGATAGCCTAAATATTTATATTTCTGCTCAATAACAGCTCAGTATGGTCCTAAACTGATTTGCTTTTATTTATTGATTTTACTGAAATAAAATAAACATAGAGCTGAAAACAAACAATATTTATGTTTGAATATATTTTAGTTTATTGTGTGTCATTTGGGCAGCCCCTGTATTGGATAAGGTTGCTGTCTGGGGGTTCTGGTGTTCGTGAAACTCCCGATAGATAAGACATAAAAACAAATGGACGTTCCACATGATAGGGGGACAGATGTGACTGCTGCATATGGCATTTTATCCAGGACTTTGTATCTCTGGTGTTTAATTGGAGGTTTATGTGTGTACAGTGGATGGGGGTAAGAAAGATAAATTAGTTATTAATAAAGTCACAGTTTCTCAAAACAAAACTGAAATGTTGATCAAAAGTTAACTCCACCCAGAGGTAAATTGTGGCTGAAGCCATGTTACTATCCATAAAGCAAAGATGACTTTTGTAAAGTATGAATTAGGTGGATAGATCAGACAACAAACCATTGGAATGATTAGGCTTTGAAGGAAGCATGCATCGCCTGACTAATGTTACTTACAAGGGGTTTTGGTACCAGGGGAGCAACCCTTGTGGCCCTGGCATCTTATACTCTTCCTCTAGCAAGAGCCCCTTTGTAGCTGCTTCTCTACCATTCCTCCGCCATGCAGTGTAGCACAGCAGTGGAAAAATAAAGGAAATTCTCCTGTGTTGGGTCGCCATCTTTCATGCAACCGCCTGCTGTGAATTCCATGGTGGGTGTTGTGTCATGGTAGCTGCACTTGGTATGGAAAGGGCGGAAACATGGTGACCACACTGGTTATATAGGGAAAAAATAAGTCAGGGTGGTATTACTGGTTAAGAAGAGTGGAAAATATGTCAGGGTGGCTAACCTGATAATAAAGGGGGGAAAGGTTTTAGGGTAGCTACTCTAGTCTTGAGAAGTGGAAAAGGTGTTGGGGGTCACACTGGTTATGAAGAGTGGAAAAGGTGTCAGAATGGCCACACTGGTTTCCGGGTAATTTCTCGGGTGCCGGGGGTCACATTGGTTATGAAGGGAAAAAGGGTGCCAGGGGGGTCACATTGGTTATGAAGGGTGGAAAAGGTGACAGAGTGTCTGATTTGATTATGAAGATGCATAAGGAGTCAGGATAGGCACACTGGAAGGGGGAAAAGATTTCTGGGTAACTATTCTGGTCCTGAAGAGTGGAAAAGGTGTTGAGGGTCAGACCAGTTAAAAAGAGTGGATGAGGTGTCAAGGTGGTATCACTCATTAAAGAGAGTGGAAAACATGTCAGGGTGGCCACATTGGTTATGAAGGGGGAAAAGATTTCCGGGTAATTTCTTTGGTCTTAAAGAGTGGAAAAGTGTTGGGGGTCACACTGGTTATGAAGAGTGGAAAAGGTGGCAAAGTGGCCGCTTTATATATGGAGAGGGAAAATGAATCAGGGTGGCAAACAGGTTATGAAGGAGGAAAAGGTGTCCGGGTGGCATCACTGGGTATGGAAGAGTGGCAGAAGGTTTCCGGGTGGTTACACTGATCTTGAAGACTGGAAAAAGTTTTATGGCTTCTGGTTATGAAGGGGTAAAAGGTTTTCCAGGTAGCTACTTTGGTCTTGAAAAGTGGGAAAGGTGTTGGGGGGTCACACTGGTTATAAAGAGTGGAAAGGGTATCAGGGTGGCATCACTGGTTAAAAAGAGGGGAAAACATGTCAGGGTAGCCACATTGGTATGAAGAGAGAAATGGTGCCAGGGTGGCATCACTGGTTTAGAAAAAGGAAAAAAGTTTCAGGACAGCCGCACTGATTATGAAGAAGGATATGGGTGTCAGGGTGGGTACACTGGTTAGAAGAAGTAACGAGGGAGGTGTTAGGTACCACTAAATGACTGACCCATTAAAAGGACCATTGTAGTACCCTGTCTGTACATTGCTGCTTCCTTTCTATTATAATTAAATTACTGTTTGGAGAAATAACTGTTGAATGTCTATAAAGGGTTTTACAGTCTTCCTACACAAAGATTTCACAAGATCCCATTTACAAGGTGTGAAGGAATTATCTCTGAATGGACACGATCAATTCTTCCTTATCTCAACATCTCTCATTGTATTCTGGACCCTTCTCTCTGCCCAGCAGGTATATTACCCAGACAATCCCCCCTCCCCTCCTCCATCACCTCTCATTACATACAACTAATGTATATTCATTAGGACATTTCCCAATTCTGATGCTAATCATATCCATGGGGCGTGATCCTCGGGGCAGCAAATCTCTTTATGAAGGATGCACAGACACATTGTCCAGGGGGCATTTTGTTGATTGAGCAGAAAGGAAAAAAAAAAAAACAATTCCGGCTCAATTAGCAAATTAATGAAAATGAGACAACGAGATCTCCAAATACTTAGCCCAGGAATATAACTATATGGTCTCGTTCATTCAGGTGAATCCAGGACTTGATTAGTGACTAGGTGGGCACAGGATCCAGTGCTCGCCCCAATGTGTATTGACTTGGTGCCTGACATTTAATCAACATGTATGGGTTGCACTTTACAGGCAAAATAATACAAAAAGACCATGTGGATACTAGATGATTACAGCCTCTCACATAGGTCTAGAACAGGCAGGGGCAAACTATGGCCCGTGGGCCAAATACGGCCCTTTGCGCTTTTTATTCCGGCTCATCAAATATTGGTACAAAATTTCCACTGGCTAAAAAGTGTGACCAACAACGTTGTTCCTATTGAAATGTAATGCAATTTAAATGTATGTTTTCTTTTATTAATTTAATTACCAGCTTTTACACGTAGTTTATATAAGTTCATGCAAACACTCTCCAATCATCTGATACTGGCCTAGCCCACCTGTCCGATTTTAAAACTCATTGTAGCCCCTGAGCCAACAAGTTTGCCTACCCTTGGTCCAGAACATCTTAACAACCACCAGAGACAAATTTATATCCCAATGCACTGCCAGACCTCTGTAGAGAGACTACTGCTTCCACACAAAGAACAAGGGTCCTTCTTTGTAGCATGCCGACAGGGGGATAGACTTTTCTTTTCTGACTTTGCACGCCTTTTGAAAACCTGGAATGTTTTTTAATGATTAACACCAAATGTTTATTCAGATTTTTATTGTTTTTTGGTCTGTTTCCGGCATACATATTAAAACTAGATGTTATAACTTGGGAACTCTGCTGACGGGCATCATTAGCTCAGGCTAAGTGAGCACATGAACGCACAGCTTCCTCTCTCTAGTAAACACATCGGATTGATCTACAAGAGCTCACCTCCCATTCTGCTAATAATTAATGGTGTGATACAATAAATAAGTGGGAATTGTCACCATAGGACATTAAAAGCAGCCAAATCGCAATATATTGAATTTTATTTATGGATCAGAACCTCTTGAAGTTAAATCTGCTATAAAAAGGATTCAAACATTTCCTTCTGAAAAATGTAATCAGATGGCTGGAAAGTTTTCTATATCTTAACAACTACCAACAGGATTTTAAAACTGGGAGCTCATGCTTTTGGCTTGGATGGATGATGTCCCCTTCTCCTAGTTCAATACTGAGCTTATAATACTTATCCAAAATGCCGGAAGTTCTGGTTGGGGTGGCCAGCATCCATAGATTGATCACCTGCAAGGCAACCTAGGCAGGAGCGGACCGTTTGGATGTGCAGGGTGCAAAGTTACAACCTGCATGCTGGGGAATAGGGCAATTAGTTCTTCCACCGACTTCTTTCAGGTCTATCCTGGACGAATTATTATTATTAAACAGGATTTATATAGCGCCAACATATTACACAGCGCTGTACATTAAACAATCTCTATGTTGCGCTGCTGACTGGGGCGGGCTGTGAGTCTCACCTAGCCCTTTCAGCAACAACATATGTTGTGTTATCTTCATTATCTCCTGGATTGTAAGCTCTTTGGGGCAGGGTCCTCTCCTCCTGTGTCACTGTGTTTATTCATCTGTCATTTGCAACCCCTATTTAATGTACAGCGCTGTGTAATATGTTGTCGCTATATAAATCCTGTTTAATAATAATATTAATAATTACCAGTGACTCTGGAATTTAAACTACACAGTTTGGTGTCCCCCTGGAACATAACAACAACACACATCCCCTGAAGAAGCCAAGCGGCGAAACGCGTTGGGCGCCAAGACCCCTGTACCTGTACCACCAGTAGTCACCTGGATTGATAAACAACTCATTATCTGTATACCCTTAACGTTACATCTGATCTCTGTCTATCTATCATCCAATGAATCATTGAATTCAACGTTCTGTTGTGTCTTACCAAAAACCCCTCTTCTCTTTTGTTTCATAACTCCCACCCTCCACAGGGTTTGGAACTAGTTTGATAGCTTTTCAATTAGCCTGGAACAAATTTAGATCTGAAAAGTTGAAGAAAGGGTATATGCATTTTGTTCCAGGCCAATGATTTAAAGTACTAAACCCAGAGAATCAGCATGACAGCCAGGGAAGTAGCATTTCGGGAAGGTGAAGTCAGTAACATTACATTTCATCCAGGTTTAATTTAATGGAGAACTGGATTTCTGGAGAACCAGGAGGCTATAAAGAAGAGCACATGTCTGCATTCACATACCAAGGCTAAATAATACTAATGTTTAGTCCATGTATATTTGGGTCACCTTTTTGGCCCTTCACCCCTCTGGAGCCAGCCCCAAAATAAAAAAAAAACGATACGCTTATTTGAATGCATGTAAATAAATAGGGATACAGCTAAAGTTGTGCTGTGTTAATGTTGTGTTGCTGTTCATGTTAAGGTTGACCATTAAATAAACCCAAACATTGGAAGCACAAAGTGCCACCAACCTGATCTCCATATGGCATCCAGTTCCTGCCTGATTCTACAGTTTTGGGCACCTCTTGGATTTAGGTGGATTCTGTAATGTCTGCCCCTTTTCTGCAAAGCACTGATAGTTTTTAACTCTCCTAGATTGTAAGCTTTTCTGGCCAGGGTCCTCTCCTCCTTCTGTGTCACTGTCTGTATTCCTCTGTCATTGCAACCCCTATTTATTGTAATATGTTGGCGCTATATAAATCCTGTTTAGTATTATTATTATTATTAATAATAATAACAATAACACTAATAATAATAATAAAATTAACAATAATAACAATAATAATAACAATAAATTATTATTATTAATAATAATAATAATAATAATAATAATAATAATAATAATAATAATAACACATGAGGAGCAAATGCAACCAATGGTTATGGTTAGAAGTTGGGTACACAGCGTACACACATGATCTAACGCATTTGCTCAGAGCAACCAATCATACTCCAGATAGCAGTGAAATTTTGCTGATAAATGAGCAAATTTGTGATTACCATGATCAACACCATTTTTTTAGTATTTCAAATGAAGTCCATAGGCTCATAGTTTTTAATGGCTGTAGTAGTCCTGCCAGTGGTCAGACAGAAAGGGGTGGTAGCAACTTCCTTCTTTTCATTGTATTCTCTATGGGTATTTTATTGGTTTTGTTAATGATTTGCATCTTTTGTGACCTTTGTTTGTAAATGTTTGCTGTTTTCTATGGGTAATTAGTTTAATAATTAGCAAGGTGTTAGCACATCACAGGTCAGGTGAATTATAGAAGAAGTTTTATTGTAAAAAGATAATGAAGTTTTTTTTTTAGACCTTAACAAATAAAAACAAGATAATTAAATTTACCTTGACATAGGGAGATATGGAGGTTCATGATTCCCATTTGGATGATATTCTCTTCTCTTAGTTCAATACTAAGTTTGTAATTTTTCAAAAATATTATTTTATTAAACTAATATTAAATAAGATTTATATAGCGACAACATATTACGCAGCGCTGTACATTAAATAAGGGTTGTAAATGACAGACAGATACAGACAGTGACACAGGAGGAGAAGGGGACCCTGTCCCAAAGAGCTTACAATCTAGGAATGCCGGTAGTTCTGGTTGGGGTGGAAAGCATCCTTAGATGGATCATCTACAAGGCAACTTAAGCAGGAGACCGGGTCCCAGTGGATATGCAGGGTGCAACATGCATGCTAAGGTACAGGGCAATTGGTCCAAGCTGGGTTCCTGCGCTTGTATGCAGTTGGTGTGTGATGATAACTTTGCTGGTACAGACAATGGCAATTATATAGCCCATTGCAATCCTTATCAGTGTTAGTAAAAGAAAATGGGGAAAGGTGGTGGCGTGTGTGGTAGTGGAGAGGAACAGGTTGTGGTAGGGGGTATAGCTGTCCCATTTATCCCTAATCTATCTCAGGTTCATTAAAATGAATGCCGCTGTAACATTGGCATAAGGTTTTTGAATACAAGATTAAGTGGAAGACTTAACCAACAGTGAGGCCCCTATGCAGAACTGATTTGGGGCCCCCTTGCCAAACTGATTTGTCCCCTATTCACTGAGGAGGATCTAGGGCCTATGTCATCCCCTAATCATGTAAAAATAAACTAAGCTACCCTTTTGACTTTTTTTTACATGGGTAAATTAACTTCCAGGTCTTCTGGAAACTGCTACGATTACTAAACCCGCAGCTCACAGTATATTAGGATGGTGGTCAGTGGGAAGAACTCCTCTTACATTGCTGGCCATTGGGAAGAATGTCACCCTTACAGATAGCTAAAACATAATTGGTGTCACTTAAACTGAACTGAGGCACAAATTTCTTATTTATCAATTTAATGTACCGCGCTGCGTAATTGTAATGTTGGTGCTATATAAATTCTCTTTTTTTGCTGTAGAGGTTGCAAGGGGTTTCTTGATATTATTATTATTAATAATAATATTTTAGTAATATTAGTAGTAATAATAATAATAATAATAATATCAAGAAACCCCTTGCAACCTCTACAGCAAATATTCTTCAAAATGTAATACCAAAAGTCCTCCAGCAGAGAGCGCTTTGCAGCAACAAAAAGTCTTCATCTCACCCAAACCTTTATTTTATAAAATCTGTACAGTTATACAAAAATAAATATATTGACATATAAATACTTAAACATTGTATTTTTAAAAACTAATATTCATAACAACAATAATAATAATAATAATATACAAGTAAAATTGTTTTTTTAGCCAGAAACAAGAAAACAAATGCAGCCACAATACCTATGGACTGGTAAGCTGTATTATGTATTACATTTTTGGGCTTAAATATGTATTATACATTATTATATTAACTCCAAAACCTTCAGAACCCTGTCATTAATTGGTGATACAGTGTGTAATATGACATTCAGAAATATGCCCCTATGTGCTTGTCCTGCATTGTCCACTGAGTGGCAGCAGAGAGCCAACCATAGCAATAGGGGCAGCCTGACCCCAGGTAAGGATTGCATTAATAGACCCTCCTCATTGGGTGTCACTGAGCCCATCAACCCTCCCATTAGGCAAACAGGGGCAGGCATTCCTCTCCTAATTAGCTCATTTACAGTATAGACAGAGGTGAGAAGCTGGTCACAGCAGCACAATGAATGGACACATTATTTTCTTGGCAGCTGCACTATCATCTATTGGCATTTTTGTCAAATTTTCACCCCATGGAAAAGGTCCTTATAATGACAAGTACATGTCATTGCTGGCATCCCTTCGTAGCACCAACCTGCAGAAAGAAATCATGGAACGGCACCGGGATTTAATGTTCTTCCATAAAACTTTACTGGACTTACAAAAGTTAGGTCCAGAGGACGAGACGCAGAGGATTCTGGGAGCGGAGATGGACCTATCCGTACCTGGGATGCTGACCTGCAAGAACCTTTCTCATTTATCTGGAATTAATTATATCGGGTCTGGATTTACCAAATTGGTTCTGAAGGGAACTTTAGTAAATGGTAGGGATATTGCACTTAAGACGGTGCACAGCGAAGGGAACGATGTGAAAAACTGCGTGCAGGTGTACGGCGATCATGTTGGCTGCCACCGATTGGCGACGTATAAACTGCAGAAGGAGATCGCACTGATGCAGATTTTGCAGCACCCCGGCATCATCCAGGTAGGTAACTGAATAAATAAATCATGTGCATACAAAATACTCATTATCAAAAATTACTTATAC
The DNA here is from genome assembly GCF_032062135.1 of Pyxicephalus adspersus. Classification (NCBI taxonomy): domain Eukaryota; kingdom Metazoa; phylum Chordata; class Amphibia; order Anura; family Pyxicephalidae; genus Pyxicephalus; species Pyxicephalus adspersus. Next base: position 41,379,303 of record NC_092869.1, read on the forward strand.
CTGCAATATCCAAAGGTCACCTGAAAAAAAAAATGTCATTCTATTTTAGGTTTTCAGTCTTGCAGGATCTGCTGTGCATAGTGGAGCTCTAAAAATGTATAAATATGGAAAGATTCATAATAAACAGGACTTATATAGCGCCAACATATTACACAGCGCTGTACATTAAATAGGGGTTGAAAATGACATACAGATACTGACGGTGACACTGGAGGAAAGGACCCTGCCCCGCAGAGCTTACAATCTAGTTCTCTTTTTGCAACATATTACTTATAGTGTATATAGCGCCTACATCTACAGCAGCGATGCACAAAGTGGAGAGGTTGCAGGGGGTTTTAAATGAACAGTTTGTGCTTCTCAGGTCAGTGTAAGTGACACCAATGATCATTTGGCATCATCTGTAAGGGTGACGTTCTTCCCAATAGCAATGTAAGTGGAATTCTTGGCACTGTCCATTAGGTAATGCCTAATACATTGGGCATATCATAAATATTAGTAGGGCTTCCTGAAAGTTTTTTCTAGCGTTCCCCCAAGGAAAAAATGCTGCTTTAAAAAATCCATAGACTCCATAGAGAAATGGCATTTTCAAATTTACTTTGCTCTCCCCCCAGGAGCAAATACTTCTTTGTGTTTACCCCCAACTGCTGCAGATCAGCATATCTTAAAGCTGGCCTTGCATGAAAATACAGGGGCCCCTTATGTTGCACCCAACCAGGGCCCGAATACAAATGCTAAGCCAAAGAGCCCGAGGCAGGGAGCACAGGTGGTGGGCTGACAACTTTGCTGTTAATTGCATTGCGGTGATTTAATGATGTCTAGTGTACAAAAGCAGTGCGGTTATCATCAGGATCTATAGATAAGAAACTTTGCAACAAATTTGCAAAATAGGATTTGCTTGAAATGTTAACAGTGAAGCCAAACAGATTCAGGGTAGGCTACGTACACATGTGCAATAACTGTCATTAGATTGTTAGATGTTTGTTAACAAAAAAATTGCACAGCGAAATTCCTCGTTCGTCGGTGTCATTGTGCATTTTCTTTTGTTAAGGATTATTGGACGGTTGGTTGTTAGTCATTTGTTTCCAACAATAATAATTGCACGTGTGTACGTAGCCTTAGGCTCGGATGATATTTATGTGACCATGTGGCTGCATAGGTGTGCATGGTACGGTATGAAGCAATGAGTTGTGGCTGCCCATTCTCCTAACGCATGGCGGCGCAGTGCATGATCCATCTGATTTACAATTGCACCGTAATGTGTTACCATGCATTCTGTTTGTGTTTGGCACGGTGCACACGGACGGTTTTGGACAAAATGGGACCATAGGCAATTATAAAGAAGAGACCCCAAATGCACAACATTCCAACTCCCTGCACCCCCGCTATTCCGCCAGCCGGAGACTTGGAGAAAGTGTGGAGTTTTGGCAATTGTCCAGTTTGGCTTGCCCTAAAACCAGCCATGAAGGAACGTCGGGTGCCATTTAGAATGACTGGCACCACCGTGCACCAACAAGTGCCGCATGCACTTGGCATAAGTGTGAATGGTCGTAAAATGGGTGCATGTAGTTTGTTTTTATCAGATCCATTGTACTCAGCCCTAAACACTCCAATACAAGTTAAACAATCCATAAAAGTTGTAAACTGAACAAGGAGATCATTAGTAACTGTGCAGCCAGCCACCCCTGCAATAATGTTGTCATTAATCCCAAAGCACTTTGAATTGGATGGGAAGGTGTTAAATGACCTCACTTGTAGGGACATTTGTAGGGTGGTTGGTCACCCCCAGTACCGTGTCTCTGCCTGACCTCTGTCAGTTCTGTTCCCTAGGTAAACGCTGGGTCCTCCATGTGTGACAACACTTTGAGGAAGACCCGGTGCCTCTGATCAGATTCCAGACATTCCTTCTCCGTCAATCTCTAGATATATGGTGTTACAGTACATCTAAAGGCTAAACTTCTTTTCACTTTACTTTTCCATGGAATGCAGAAGTGTTTATGGCTGTCTGTGCCCCTGCTGGGGAGATTCTCTGTCCTGACAACCATTGAAAGTGATGAGAAAAATAGTTGTCACCATGACAGAAGCAGAGGATCTTCCAATGGAGACATGTGGGGCTGATGATCACCCTAAGAGAGAAACTACCAGTGCATTATCGCAACATTGGTGAAATGCAATGCCATTCCTTTCCAATGGTAGCCCAACGCATTGTGCATAGCATTGCTCCTAGATTGTAAGCTCTTCTGGGCAGGGTCCTCTCCTCCTCCTGTGTCTGTATACGTCTGTCACTTGCAACCCCTATTTTATGTACAGAACTGCGTAATATGTTGGTGCTATATAAATCCTGTCTATTAATAATAATAATAATAATAATAATAATATTATTTGCTCCATAATACTGTGCACTGCACGCTCCTTTTTCTGTTTTGGTGAAAACTGTAACGTATTGGATTTCCAATCACAGCAACAGGGGATCGGATATTTTTTAAGGTTTGGGGACAGGTTATGTCTTTGGCGCTTTGATAGTGTTGCAGAGTGCATTTTATTTATTTTGAATGGCAATGCATCACAATGCAGGACAAAGCATGCATCCATTGTTTCCATTGCAGCATTGCACAAATGGGTCGCATGTTTAAAATTCATATCATTTAAATAGTTAGAACACCTATGTCTAGTACCAAATATCCCTGTGACTATGCAAGTCAACTGGGGATATTCTTTGGATATGTAAATTGTGTAATTATGTATGAAACGAGTATGTATCAATACATAATTAATATTTAAACCATACTTCTGATCCATAAACCTCTTTCTTTTGTCTCCTTCATTATTTATAAGGGTTGCATGTTTAATGCACTGCATGTTGGTGTTCTGTATAGCATAAAATGCGCTGAATGACAATGAGATCCTCCTAATGATTAATGATGTAGTGATGATGAGTTTAGCTCATGCTCTATAATGACAATTCCTCTTTTCTCTCCGCAGCTCCATGGACAGTGCTACATGAATAGTGAACCATTGGACATCAGGGTCACAGCCATGCTGGATTTGGGGTCTCCTCTTGATATGATTCAGCTCCTGCAGGCCCCCTGGGAAGAGCGATTTAAAGTAAGGGCAAGCAAACAATGGCAATTGATTCAGTGGCTCTCATAGCTCCCACACTAAGGGTTAGGATTAACCCTAGATTGACTCCTAGATTGTAAGCTCTTCAGGGCAGGGTCCTCTCCTCCTCCCGTGTCACTGTCTGTATTCGTCTGGTATTTGCTATGTAATGTACAGCGCTGCGTAATATGTTGGTGCTATATAAATCCTGTTTATTAATATTATTACCCATTCACAGCTGGGAGTGGGATGCAACCTGTGGATTTTGGAAGGCATGCAATGCTGACCCCCCTGCTGTGATGTGGTTAATGAGTCAGGATTTTCAATGAGCAGAAGGGATTAGTGGAGTGGTCTGTGCAAACAACTTGTGAGTGGCCTGGGACACAATGGGGGAGAGCTGGCTGTTGACAATACTCTGTTCAATCAATCAGTCCTTGATGGGGGGGGTTGTGTTTACATTCATGACACTGGAAAAGGTCAGGGATCAGCCAAAAGCCCCATACAGAGGCTTTTACATTGCTTGTGTCGATCATTGGTGATCGCCTTGGGTGCAAACCTTGCAACAGTACGGCCGTGCCATCTTATTAGTGATTCGCTGTGCTGGATTGCTAAACATCTCTTTGTAGTTCTCTACATTGGCTTCCATTTCACTACAGTGCTTGTCCCACTTACATTTCTGACCTGATAGAAAAATCCCCCCCTAGCCAAACTCTATGCTCCTCCAATGACCTACTAATGACTTCCTCTCTCATAACCTCATCACACGCATGGCTCCAAGACTTTTCTAGAGCTGCCCCGACTCTCTGGAATGGTCTTCCTCGTCCTAGTCAGCTTGCTCCTCATTTAAAAGAGCCCTCAAAACCCATTTTTTCAAACTTGCCTACCCATCTTTTTCTGTCTTTTGAAACCGTCACTACTTCCCACCATTCCATATCTCCCTCCTATTGTGTTTAATTCCCCCACCTACTAGATTGTAAGCTCTTCAGGGCAGGATCCTCTCCTCCTCCTGTATCACTGTCTGTCATTTGTACCCCTATTTAATGTACACCGCTGCATAATATGCTGGCGCCATATAAATCCTGTTTAATAATAAAATACAAGGATCCCAAAAAACATGCAGTCAGGTAATTGTCTTCCCCCAAATTAACCTTAGACTGTATTAATGACATATGACTATGGTAGGGACATTAGATTGGGAGCTCCCTAGAAGGAAAGCTAGTCACATGACTATGGACTTTGTACAGCGCTGTGTAATATGATGGTGCTGTATAAATACTGTGTAATATAAATAATAAAAGGAGAGATTTCCCATGGCTTCCTATCTAAATGACACAGAAAAAGCAGTATTAGGTGTCACTGAGACAGGAAGACACAAAAAGGGCAAAAGGCTTGAGTTTCATCCAAAAAAGAAATGTAAAATTTTGCAGCTTATCTGTCCCTAGATGTGGTGGCTGCATTAGTTTTCTTTTGTCAGGCTAAGAATGTTTTTGGCATTTTACAGAATTGCATTGTGGTGTTCCTGTAGTTTAAATCAATGGAGCAGCCGGGGTGACAACCATAGGCTCCTCCATAGGCCCTGATTTATGAAAGCTGTCCAAGGCTGGAGAGAATACATTTTCATCAGAGAAGCTGGGTGATCCAGCAAACCTGGAATGCATCTGATCCAGGATTCAAAACCTTTGCTAGCAAATAGCAATGATTTTTAAAAATCCATTCCATGTTTTCTGGATCACACAGCTTCACGTCTGAAAGTGTATTCTCTCCAGCCTTGGAGAGCTTTCATAAATCAGGGCCTATGGACAGATTGCCCAGTGTGGTACACTAAGGAGATTTCACCCGCATGCTGGCGTTGCAGATTTAGGGTAAAAATAACAGCAGCAATTCTTTACCATATATATGTCTGTATTTGTCCTCAGGTCTGTCTGGAACTAGTGCGGTTGCTGCATTATTTGGCAAATTCCCCCTTGGGTTCTGTGGCCCTTTTGGATTTTCAGCCACGGCAGTTTGTTCTGGTGGAAGGAAGTCTAAAGCTGACGGATTTGGATGACGCCATAAGAAAAGAGAAATCTTGCAGGACGGATGCTGATTGCACCCTCACCTTCCCCGTCAGGAGTTTCGGGGTCACATGCTCACCTGGAGGGACCTGCATGGGAGCCAATGAAAAGAGGAATCTCTACAATGCTTACAGGTAATAGAAGTCAAAGCTGAATTCAGAAATCTAAAAAATGCTCAAATATTCTGTAATGTCATTTGAATTTATTGTTTCAGGATTTAATGCAGAGAATTTTGTCTTTACAGATTTTTCTTTACTTACCTTTTACCCCACGCTTCACCTCCTGCTCTCCGACCTCTCCTACAGGACATCATGAATGCAACAGGTAAGGCGAAAATTGTTGTGTGCAGTCCATAGAAGTGTGTGTTTGTGGGGCCCCATGTGTATAGCTTGGTGTGATTGGTGGTGTGCATAGGGCCCCTTGTGCATGAATCCGTGTTCAGGGATTGTTGTGTAGGACCCAATATGCATGGGAGCACGATGGCTCACGAGGTAGCACTCTGGCCTTTGCAACCTAGGTTTGAATCTCGGCCAGGAAACTATCTGCATGGAGTTTGCAGGTTCTCCCTGTGTTTGTGTGGGTTTTCTCCGGGTACTCCGGTTTCGTCCCACATTCCAAAAAACATGCAGTTAGGTTATTTGGCTTCCACTCAAAAATTGACCTTAGACTAAGTTAATGACATATGACTACGGTAGGGACATTAGATTGTGAGCTCCTTTGAGGTACAGTTAGTCACATGACTATAAACTTTGTACAGCACTGCGTATTATGCTGGCGCTATATAAATACATTATATTAATAATAAATGGCAGCATGTGCAAAGCGCCCTTTGCAGTGCTCCGTCCTGCTGACAGACGCCATAAAACCTCCGCTCTGATTACAGGTGATTTACGCTTCGGGATTCACGAGACCCTGAAGGCCTTTGAAGATGTGCTGAGCTTTTACAAGTCAGGAATGAACCAGAGCTCGACCCTGGATCCTAAAGGTCAGTTCCAAAGTATCCATCTCTCCTTTTTGAAGTTTTTAAACTCACAGACTATACAAAATCAGAAAATGCAACATTACATTTAATGCAACATTTGCTGCAATGATCCGCCATATTTGCTGCTTTATATCCAGCTCAATAATTGGGTGGGTTCACTCCAGAACTTTCTCCTTGGTTGTCCTTTAATAGGAAATCTGGACGTCAGTAAAATCTGTAAATCCCAAACATTTGTGAAAAGTATTACCAGGCAGATGTAAAAGACATGAATTATTCTAACTCTATGTTTATTATTATATTGGTATATGTCATTTTACATAAAGCATTGTAAGGCTTCGATCAGAATTTGGATGTTACATGTACCTTCTCATCCTATTTAATGTACAGGGCTGCGTAATATGTTGGCGCTATATATATCCTGTTTATTAATATTAATATTAATAATAATCCATGGCCCTGTTTTCCTGACGTTCATCTTTGTACTCCCTTTAAATATGCAATCCTTTAATCTGTAATCTTTCTTTATTATATTCAAATAATTGGTTGTTATTATATTTGATGTAAATTCCTGATTTCCTATTCCAGAATACTCCATGCTGAAAGGATTTCGTATCAATGAGACGAGCAATGATTTTCGATGTTGGCCCTCCTATGACCACCAGCGATGCCTGTTGTCCATGCACAATGCTGCCGAGGCAGCTGAATTTTGCAGAAGTCACTCCGGCTGCCAGAAGTTTACGATTGGCCAGCAAAGGACATGGACGGGTGAGTGTTGTAAAATCTCCCACTAAACTGTTTGGGGTCACTTTTTTTCAAACGGTATATAAACCTTAACAATAAACTTTTTTTCTTTCCTCCCTTTTGGTGGGTTAAGTCTTATCCCCTTATGCCATGGAAATACTTGACGCTTCCTGTCCTTGGGTGACCTCAACATACAACCAATTAGCGTTGTTACCCTGGCAGGATCTATGCAGTAGATTCCAACAGACATCTATTAGGTTGTCACCCAAGGGCAGAGCAGTTTTCAGAGATAGGGAAATGTCCGGTAGCCCTTGCACACTTCCTGTCTGAGGGTGACAACTCCTCCATAGACACAGTAGTGAGTGAGTGTTGTCATTCTAGTAGCACCTATGCAGTAGATTTCCATAAACATCTATTGGAATATTTCCTAAAGTCAGATTGCTTTCGTTTTACAGGGCAAGGAAGGTGTTCTGTGGGCCTTGCAAACTTCCTATTCTAGGGTGACAACGCAACTCTTAGACACAATTCAACCCATTGCATTGTTGAGCCAGCAGTACCTATGCTGCATATTCTAAAAGACACCTGTTAGGTTGTCACCCAAGGTCAGAGTTTCCAAGTCTTGTAGATCTTGCATACTTCCTGTCTTAAGCTACCTACACATGTCCAATGGTTCTCGCCCAAAAATCGTCTCAGGGCCGATATTATACGTGAATCTGTTGTGTACAGCCCCTCGTTTATCGTCCGAACGAACGTCCTGTTGGATCCACGATGAACGACGAACGATCCTAATGCAAGAGAAGGGGGAGAGTGCACAGCAGGGTGCCGCTCCGTCGTTTTCCCCCTCCCCTCTTTATAAAGCAGAACAGTGCCGTATGTCCAGCACTTCTTCATGCATTGTTCTGTCATTATAAATGGAAAGGATCGTGAAAGATCCTTTCCAACGACAATATTAACCACAATAACTGCTCCTCCATACATACAGTGTGTTAGCATTGTCACCCTAGCAGTACCTATCATAGATTCCATATCAGGTTATCACCTGATCAGAACAGTTTCCTTTTTATTTCAGAATTCTTGGCCAAGTCTCTGTTTTGTGTATATTCTCCATTGCCATCATCACTTTTATACATCAGACTGTTCCGGATAGCCATAGCAGGCGTCACCGACTTTTCTCAGCTCTTAAGATCCATATCTAGTTTATTCCCAGTCCTCTCCAAAAAGCGTGATGTCTCTCATAGATATCCACGGCCCAGAAAAAGGACATTTTAAAAAGTCTTTCATTGAATGCCAGCTCTGGATGGGCTCACGGTGCCGGCGTTATGTTGGACCTCGTAGCGTTTTCCAATCTTGTGGGGGGACTTTTAGAGGAATACCTAAAACATGTCTCATATGCCTCTTGTCCCCATCCGCAGGGTCACTCAAATGTGGAAGTTGATCCGCACGTCTTAACGTACTGATAGCCATCTCAGAGACAGGGAAATTTGTTGTTTTTCTGGGAAATTCAGCCCCAGGACATTCTCTGTCCTTCTAAATTCCAGCGCCGGACTGCTGTCCATTTTGAATTATGTAAAGTGAACCTGTCATTCGAAATTGTGCCTGAACGTATATTCTGTATTGTGTTTTCGCAGGTCGATATCTTGTGTCGTTTGCAAGCAAAGAAGCCCAGCTTATTCCACATGAGAATTCGTCTGTTTACGTCAGACTGGCAAGCAACAATGGCAGTCATGTTGTACAAAACTGAAGTTTGGTTGGTCGGCAGTCACCGCACTGAATACGTGTAGCCTTCCGGCTTGCATACAGGAAAAACTTTATGAACTTTGCAAAAGTATGTTTGCCATAATAGCCATCTAGCCATATTAAGATCCTTATATGTTGGAGTCATGTGATGCTAGGAGAACTTTCTGGTGGAAACTTACCTGTGACGGGAATGAAGACATTTACCAACTGGTGGAGTAACGTGATGCGCTCTATAATGCCATACAGGTTTAGTCTAATTTTGGCAGCAAAGGAAGGGCACAAGGTGTGTGTCCTTCCTGTATTATCCAGGAATCCTATCTTTGGTGAATTTTAAAAATCTGGAGCGTGTCCCATCCCTTGACCAAAAAAAGCAAAGAACTAGGCTCCAGTATTCTCAAACTTTGATAAGGCAGACATCAAATGTATTGTTGCAACTACAGGGATGTGCGATCGGCCAGAGGTTTATCTAGAGTCACTGGGATTACAGATTGATAATTCTTTCTTGGTTTGGTGGGTTGTGGTGAATGGGCGTTCTTAGCTGGTAGAGCAATTCCAATACAGAACGAGAATCCTCCATGCTAACTAGTTATGTGACCCCTGACGGTCTGCGTTCAGCTACACTAAATCGAGCACTACCAGGTCTGTGATGCCCTTAGTAAGGCTACGTACACACGTGCAATAATTATCATTGGAAATTAATGACTATCGAGCGATCGTTCGATAATCGTTGCACAACTATGGGCAACAACACCAATGAACAAGGAATGTGACTGGAAACAAACGACTGTCCTGGCAGATCTGACTGGGCGATTCCTGTTTGCTGTTCATTGTGTGTACGGTTGTTCAGTGATCGTGGATTGTTCTGTGGTACACTTTCTCCTGTACATGTCACTTCCTGCAACGTTTAAACGATCGTATCTAGGGTGTGTACATTATTGGTGGAATATATATGAAGGACCGTATCGTTTCAGGATGTACAATTGTGCACAATACGATTGTTCAAAATATTTGTGAATAATCATTGATCGGTCGTTAATCGTTCTTTTCTAATGACAATTATTGCGCGTGTGTACGCAGCCTAAGAGCCACCAGGTGCACCGGCTCCCCCTCGGCCGCTTTGGTGACTGTAGGTAACCTCGGGCCCATTGCGCATCCCTACAACGGCACCAATACATCGGTAGTCACCAGTATTGCCTGGGGTTGCCCTGCATCTGATCCTTATTACTGTCTCACCATGCCTGGCTTTGCGTCTCTGTATCTTAATGGCTGACTTGGTAGATCCAGGGCTTTGCTTCCTTGTGCCCGAACCTCCAGCAAGGAGAACACCGAGCAGCAATGGTGACCCCACCAAATCAGAGCAGGTTCTGCCATAGGCCAGTTACACATAAAGTAGATTTTTACTACAAAAATGATCAGATTACAAGAGAATTCTGCAGCCGACCGATCCTAAGGGACCATTTTCTAAATTCTGATTGGCTGTGGATAGATCAGTCGTGCTATATATTAAACCAAAGCACACAATTGCCCCACGTTTAGCAACAGTTAAGTATATGTGATCGGAATGTCATATTGTACACATGTTGGCAATGTTTTGTGACTTACAATCAATCATTTAGTTATTGGAATATTGATCAGATCGGTTGGTTGGGTGCAATATTTGCAGCAGATCTCCTCAGGCTTTATATCTCATACTGCATATATACAGCTTTTGAGGCTGTTGGCACACAGGTGCTTGGGCACCCCAATATACCAGGAAATGCTGCAAATTTTCAAAAATGGAGATTTTTCAAAATACAGCCCAAGCACAACATGCTCAAAGGGGCCGAAGTCATCCAACCTGCTAGGATTGCCCATTGGAATGATTTAATGCAACCCCAGGGGTTCTGAGCATATTGCTCAGAACTAATATTATTATTATTATTATTATTAATAAACAGGATTTATATAGCGCCAACATATTACGCAGCGCTGTACATTAAATAGGGATTGCAAATGACAGACTAATACAGACAGTGATACAGGAGGAGAGGACCCTGCCCCGAAGAGCTTACAATCTAGGAGGTGGGGGAATTTCACACACAATAGGATGCGAGATATGTAGTGGTGGGAAGTAGTGATGGTTTCAAATGACAGAAGAAGCCGGGTAGGCAAGTTTGAAAAAATGGGTTTTGAGTGCTCTTTTAAATGAGCAGAAAGTAGGAGCAAGCCGAATAGGACGAGGTACTACCAATCAGAAACCTTCTGTTATATCATACCTGGACTCTGATTGGTTACTGCGTGCAGCGCAGGCGTTTTTGTTTCCTCCAGTTTTGTTGTATCAGGACAATTATAGCATCTTTCTAGGTGTGGGAAATGTATAACCTTATAGGTTTAAAAAAATGTGCTTTCAGTGAAAGTAAATATTAAGATTGAATGTTATAATAAATCTTTTTTATGTAAATTGAGTTTGACATTTTTTTTGTAATATTATATTTGCAGAAATAAAACTTTTTTTAATGAATGCATTTACATTTATCATGCCATCTTCCCTAATCATGCTGCGGCAATTCCGATAAAAAAAATAGCTTGAGGTCAAAACTGAAAAAATACCATGTGTTCTACAAGTGCTGCAAAATGACAGTTGATAGTGAGTCTGCACTGCATGAGGGCATCAGAAATGGGCATGTTACCTTAAGTTTAAAAATCACTGGCACCGTCCCAGCCTCTCCCCTGCACCTCTGAATATTAATCAGGGTTACACCATTAATTATTAGCAGAATGGGAGGTGAGCTTGTGTAGTTCCATCTGCTGTGTTTACTGGAGGGAGAAGGCTGTGCATTCATGTGCTCACTTGTGTACAGATTTAGCCAGAGCTAATGATGCCCGTCAGCAGAGTTTGCAAGTTATAACTTTTATTTTTAATACGTATGCCCGAAACAAACAATTAAAGCCTGATTAAACATTCAGTGTGAATTCAAGTGTATCCAAAGTCTTACAGTTAGTTGTCTTTATAATGAGTAGAAGAGCCTATGCCCAGCCTGCATGCTACAAAGAAGTGGTCTCTCCGCAGAGATCTAGCAGTTGGCCTAGGGGGCAGTAGAGTTTACATTTGGCTCTGGTGAAGATAAGTCCTCTAGACCTGTGTGAGGGGCAAAAACCATCCAAAATCTACATGGCCTCCAACAATCTCATCACAAGCTCCTTCGTATGGGAGAGTTTTATTTCTGGTCTTGATAACAAACTGGGACCCATCCACCTCTACATTGCATTTAGATGCATCGTCAGCCATTGTGCACAAGAATCCCAAGCAGCATTGGCAGCTCTGCCTGAATTCTCCCCTGCTGGTCTACAGAATGTATTCCCCCTTATCCCTATTACATATGGGGATGTAGTTCAGCAGAGGGGAAATTGGCAGGGCGACAATGCTTCTTGCTTTTCTACAGCAGCATTGTCGGCTCACACAAGAAGTAAGTATTATTATAAGAAGTTAGATTAATATTATTAGAAGTTTTCTGGTGGATCAAGTGGTATTGAAAGTTAGGGGGGTGTGCTCATACTGCAGAGATGGGCAGAATATTTTTATTTTTGCCCTACACACTATGTAGGTATTTATATATTGATATATTTATAATATTGCATATCAAGCAAAAAGCACCAAGCCAATACACACCCGGGCAAGCTCCAAGCGCCTATCCTGTGCCCACACAGTCACTCACCTGAATACACCTTAATGAACGGGATTGTACAGTGTGTGATATTCCTGGACTAAGTATTTGGAGATCTCATTGTATCATTTTCATTATTTTGCTAATTGAGGCGGATTTTTTTTTTTCACTCTGGACAATGTGTCTGTGCATCCTTCATAAAGAGATTTGCTGCCCTGAGGATCACCGCCCCATGGATCTGATTAGCATTAGAATAGGGAAATGTCCTAATAAATATACTTTAATTGTATATAATGAGAGGTGATGGAGGAGGGGAGGGGGTATTGTTTGGGTAATATACCTGCTGGGCAGGGAGAAGGGTTCCAGGACACTTTATACCCCAACAATGAGAGATCTGAACTCTTCTTTATCAGGAGGAATTTATAGTGTCTATCCAGAGATAAGTCATTCACACCTTGTTTATGGGATCTTATGGAGTGTGTGTGGCAACTGGCAGGAGAGGGATAAGAAATAAGCTGTTGAAAGGTAACGTAAGGCTATGTAAATACATTCTAAGGTGGGCATGATGTTGGGCGAGTAACTGACATGTACAATGGTTGCCCATCATTGGTTCATTGATCGGTCAGGACTGATCCATTAATGACTGTTGTTTCCCGGGAGGGCTGGTTGGTTGAATGTGGAGACCCAATATAACCTCCCTAAATGCCTGATACTCAGCAGAAGATGTCAATTTGATGTTCGATCAATCTGTCTGATCTGTATTCTGATTGGTAATCCCGCTGAAAGACTTTTAATTGCTAACCATTTGGGGATGGGAAAACAAGTTGCCTATGCAAGTAAGGCTGGGTACATACGTCCAATGGTTTTCGTTCGATAATCAGCTCGGGGGCGATATTGGACGAGAATCTGGCGTGTGTACAGAGCTCATCATCCATCGTCCGAACGTCTTACCAGGTGGATCCACAGACAATGGACGTAGAGCGATCATAAAAGAAGTGAAGGGGGAGAGCAGTGGGGTGCCGCTCTGTCGCTCTGCCCCCTCCCTGCTCCATAGAGCAGAAAGGTGTTGAATGTTCATGCACCATGCAGTCGTTGGAAAAGATTGTGAAAGATCCTTTCCAACGGCAATTATTGCATGTGTGTACATAGCCTAAAAGTTAGCTCATGTCTGCTACCTTAAAAGTTCGTACACACAATAGATAATTCTCATTAGAGATGGATAGTTGTGCTCATCTTGGGTGTACAGAGGTCCCCCCATGGCGGGTTGATGACCGACTGATTGGGAATAACCATACATGATGACAATCTATATGGGGCTCAAGGCATCATATTCGGCAAGCATACCCCTAAATACCAATGGACAATTCCCAAAATTGTTTAGCAAGAGGATGGTTGGGGCTCCAGCATTGGGTTACCAAAAACATTTTGTAAAAGATTCAAGATTCAAATACCAAATACATTTCTAATTGCCCAATTAGGGAAATAATAGGTGTAATGGAATTGGGATGGGTGTAGGGTAAAAGGGAACAGAAGTTGGTCTGGGTATCTAAACCTGGGAGCCATTAAAGAAAAACTTTGTGAGTAATTGAAAACTCGCATGTAATTGAATATTTAATTGTCTGTGTATTATATATAAGTTATACTAGAAATTAATCTGTGATTATAGGCTACTCTGTTCCTGAGGAAGCGGACTCCGTGAAACGCGTTGAACGTTTAATACGTATCAATAAAACACACCAACTTTATGAATGTAACAATCAATTTGATGGTTTCATGTAATTTTCACTATGTTTTGAATAAATTAATGTTTAGGATTTTACTTATCATTGGTGTATATTGCGCTTGATTGAATGCCTTACACCCCCCTAGCGGTATTCCCGAGGGTGGATTTTACCTGCAAATAGCGGAAATCCCGATTCACACTCGGAGTATCTTTAACCTAAAAAAAAAAACACCTACTTTGTTCTGTCACTGTTGTCCTACTTTGTTCTGTCACCATCATTGGTGTATATTGCGCTTGATTGAATGCCTTACACCCCCGTAGCGGTATTCCCGAGGGTGGATTTTACCTGCAAATAGCGGAAATCCCGATTCACACTCGGAGTAGCTTTAACCTAAAAAGAAAAACACCTACTTTGCTCTGTCACTGTCGTCCGGCGTCCTGCTGGTCCCCGCAGGTCCTGGGGCCACGTCCTGGTCCTCCGCTCTCCAGCCAGCGAATGCAGAGATGTTCTCTGGGGTTTCCCGGTGACATTGGTGCATGCGTCGGAGAGGGCGGGCGGGCGGATCAGCAGGAAATTCAAATAATTTTGTATTGGATTCCATACAAAATAGCTGTATTGAGTCCAATACAAAGAACTCTTCATATAATTTATATATATATAATTATATATATATATTATACATGCTACTGTACACTTACATTACATACTTAACTATTTTTTGTGTTTTTTTATTTACAGTTTATTATTAAATGTATTAAATATTGGACATATTTTGGTGAGTTATGCTTAAGAATTATAGCCTACAATGTAAAAAAAAATTTCCATACAAAAAAGTGTAACGCTTTTTGCATGGAAATTTGGACGGAATTAGAACGCTAGGGAGGTAAAGTCCCAAAGCTACCTAGCTGTATTTGTATTTGCTATGTTCATTGTGAACGTGACATTAGATGCATTTTTTTGTAAAAGAGACCTATTTATACTTACAAAAGTAAAATACTTTTACCATGATTACTGATCGCTATTTTTGGGATATACTATTATTGTGGTATATGCATTTACCCCGTAGACACGGGTTTGTGATATTTAATGATAATGAAGATTCATGTTTGGCCATATGGCTTTGTTAGCTAAGCTTGTGTTAGTATAGCTGAACCAACCTGTTTGCAGACAGCTTAGACCTCCCCCCATCACCTCCTTCCACTGTACACAAAGATGATCCCTCCAGCAAACATCAGAGATACAAAGTCCTGCTCACAGTGCCATACATAGGGCCACATCTGTCCCTCCAACCTCTTCAAGGGCCATTTGTTTGCAAATGGCAATGAGGAATTGTGAGACATCCCACAAATTCTTGCACACATCTATCTTATCTATCAAGGTTTTCACAAACACCAGAAGCCCATGAAAGCAAGCTTATCCAATGCAGGAGCCGCTCAATAGACAAAGATTATAAAAAAACAAATCAAAGCAAAAAGATACAAAAAGACAAACAAAAATGGAATAAAACACAAGTCATCTGAAATTGGGCAAGACATCAAATGTTTAAAGCTACGTACACACTTCCAATGGTTCTTGCCTGATAATCGGCTCAGGGCCGATATCGGAAAAATATCTGAAGTGTGTACAGCGCGCGTCGTTCATCGCCCGAACGACCGTCCTGGTGGATTCATGGGTGATGAACGACGAACGATCGTAATGCAAGGGAAGGGGGAGAGCGTGCACCGGGGTGCCGCTCAGTCGTTCTCCCCCTCCCCTCTCCATAGAGCAGAATGGTGCTGTATGTACAACACTCATTCATGCATCGTGCAATAATAGTCGTTGGAAACGATTGTGAAAGATCCTTTCCAAGGACTATTATTGCATGTGTGTTTGCGGCTTAAGCAACCTACAGATTATTAATATTAATAAACAGGATTTATATAGCGCCAACCTATTACACAGCGCTGTACATTAAATAGGGGTTGCAAATGACGGACAGATACAGACAGTGACACAGGAGGAGAGGACCCTGCCCCGAAGAGCTTACAATCTAGGAGATGGAGGAATTAACAAACAATAGGAGGTGACCAGTGATCCTAAGATATGAGATTATCAGCAATGAAACTATCTGGAAAACCTTATCTGATCGCTCCTGATAAACCGGCACTGGTGGCGTCTGTGCACATCCCCTGCCTTGGGCCAGAAGCTACCACAGACATCAGATAAATGTCAGGGGATTGTTACTGGAAACACTCTTTTGTGATCATTTCCAGTAAGAGATGAATGATAGAAAGCTGTACACACAGCACCGTTTTGGTCTTTGAAGAGGAAAGAGGGGAGAAGGAGTGCGCAGCGGTTATTCCCAATCCGTTGTTCATCAATATGCTGCAGATTGGTGAATGACATCGGGGGACCACTGTACACGTGTTAAATTTTTGACAAGTATGACTGTTCATCTCATGTGACAATAAAATGACCGATGTCCAAAGCTTTAGTCCATTAAAGGTCCTCCATGGCCACCATTCATGTTTAGGGAAGTCCTGGCCAGTTGGTGTCAGATGTCTGTATCAGGCTCTAGTATATATGGCCTGGTGTACCCAAAGTCAAAACTTCTTTTTGTCAGAATAGTTGAAACCTTTATGGGTTTCTTTTTTATTAATTTGGTGCCTGTGTCCCATTGGAAAGGAAATAAGAAAAAAAAAGAAAAGATTAAAGGAAAGGAAAGGAAAGGAAAAGAAAGGAGAGGAAAGGGAAATATAGAAAAGGAGAATAAGTGTCCTAATGTGGTGAATTTTATTTTGTAAATGGTTTTTATTTTGCTATTTTATTTTATTTTGCTAATATTAGAAGTAAAATTAGATGGAAAGAGATAGAGGAGAAAGAAAGATGAAAGGGAAAAAAGAAGGAAAGAAAAGTAGAAATAATAAAAAAAAAATAAAATAAAAACAGTATAAAAAAAGAAAAGGGAAGGAGAAAGAAGAAGGAGAGGAAATGGAGAAGTAAATGATGAGATAGGAAAGTAGTAAGAAAAAAGAAAGGAATGGAGGAAGTGTTCCATTAATGTTATATTGTAAATGCTTTTATTTTTTTTATTTTTTGCTTATCTTAGAAGTAAGAAAGAATGAGATGGAGAAAGAAAGCTGGGAAGGGTAGGGGAAAGAAGAAGGAAAGGAAAAAAGAGAGGAAAGAATGGAAGAAGGAAAGAAAAAAAAGGAAGAAGCAAATGATGAGAAAGGAAAGAAGGAAGGGAAACAAAGGTAAAGGAGGAAGTGTCCCATTACAGTGAGTTTTATTTTGTAAATGAATTTATTTATTTTATTTTGCTAATCTTAGAAGAAAGAAGGAGAGAGAGATTGAGAGAAGAGAAAGAAAGGAAGAAAGAGAGAAAGAAAGAAAGAGAGAAAGAAAGAGAGAAAGAAAGAGAGAAAGAAAGAGAGAAAGAAAGAAAGAAAGAAAGAAAGAAAGAAAGAAAGAAAGAAAGAAAGAAAGAAAGAAAGAAAGAAAGAAAGAAGAAAGAGAGAAAGAGAGAAAGAAAGAAAGAGAGAAAGAAAGAAAAAGAAAGAAAGAAAAAAAGAAAGAAAGAAAGAAAGAAAGAAAGAAAGAAAGAAAGAAAGAAAGAAAGAAAGAAAGAAAGAAAGAAAGAAAAGAAAAGAGAAAGCACTGTCTCCCTGGCCGCTCCATTTTTCAGGACCGGTGGGATCATTTCAGCTCGCCTGTCTCTGTATGTAATGCACTTTCTGCTGCACACAAACCACAGGTAATCAGATAAGAACCTTGTGTATATAATCTAAGATTAATCTTGCTTTGGGCACAATATGTCCTAATGTGAATCATTACAAGAATTATAAAAGGCCCCATTTATTTCATGTATTTACTTTATGTCCTTATACCATGATGTGTACTTTCCAGACGGGAAAACATTACAACTAAGATTCTTAAAGGGCAACTTCACGCAACAATCACCGAACTGGTATCCAGCAAATGTTGCAGATGTGCCAAAAGTAATGAAGTTCACTTAATCTGTGAGTTATCTGAGTGTGAGTTATGTGTTGTGAGTTGTTGTGAGTTATCAGAGTTCTATAGTCCTTGCAGTCACAATTAGCAGGTTTTCACATTGCTTTTGCAGAAGATTTCAGCTTTTTATTCTGTGTAGTGGAGCTTGTGCTTTTTATATGCTAGAACATGTAGGAAAATATGACCTATCATCTGCAGCGCTGCATAGTTTAGTTATTAATAAAAGTGAAATAGTTTGCTTAAACCATTGCAATATAAGTAAGGAATATATGTCTGCGCTGGATATGTGAACTCCTGGCATACAACTATATCAATTAACAACATACATACATAGGAGCTGTTTCCCTTGCTAAAGGATTTGTTTCTTTCCAGTCCTGATATTTATACAGTTCTGTCTTACAAGACAGCCAAGTTGTTGGGGACCGGACTTTATTATTTTGCAGTCAGGGTCACCTTCCCACCCCCAACCTGTGATTGGACAATGAAATAGCAGCACACAGATAAGGTCATCTCTCTTCTTTGTATTGCATCTCTTCCATTCATACTGTACAAGAGATTACAGGGCCCAGAGATCAAGTCACAAACAATTCAAGTATTGATACTTGCCTAATATTATTATTAATAATAAACAGGATTTATATAGTGCTGTACATAAAATAGGGGTTGCAAATGAAAAAGTATTTATTTTATAATTAAAAAAAGAAATGGTGAAAGCTTGCCATTAATCTGCTCCAATAAATTCACTTTTGCATGTAAGGAGCAACGCCATGTGCATACCGCAGCCAAGCCTATTTCAGGCTTTGCTAGGTAGACAGCTCAGCCAGCAGGCTGAGTCTCCTTTTACTCTCCATGATGAATTCAGCCTGATTTATTAAAGCCCTGAGGCTGGAGAAGATACACTTTCATCAGTGAAGCTGGGTAATCCAGCAAACCTGGAATGGATTTGTTTAAGTCATTTTGCTAATTGTTAGAAAATGCTTTCAATCCTGGAACAGATCCATTCCAGGTTTTTTGGGTCACCCAGGTTCACTGATAAAAGTGTATCCTCTCCAGTCTTGGAAAGCCTAAATAAATCAGGCCTATTGTATCCTCTCCTTAATTTTAGTAAGCCATCTTTTGAGCTGACAGGGTTTCTCCCTTTCATGCTGTATCCCCATACACGACAACTGTTATACAAGTTCTGTTCCAGCTTTTTTGGAAACCTACTGCTACCTTGGTACTAAATCCTGAAACGTAGTTTCCTGTAATAGGGTGTCCTGTAATAAGTTTCCTTGAAACATTAACAATTTCCCGTCTCAAGCTCCCCTGAGGAAGCCAATAAGGCGAAACGCATCGGAACCAAGAGACTTATGGACTTTGTTTAAAGTGTATTACCTCATGGGTAAATGGGACTATAATTTACTATATAGAGGAACTCATTGCTTAGTTGTATATCCCATAAAATGTTGTGGGGCAGGGATAAAAATCAGGGAAAAAAAAGTGTATGGATTTTTTGGTGAATTTAACCTGCTGTAAATACCTTTGTTAATATATATTTGCCAATAAACCCTTCTGTCTGCTTCTCTATTTTTATGTCTATTTTATGCATGGCGATGTTGTCACTCTCAGTATGATGTCACCTCACTGAATAAGGCTGGTGATTCATTGGGATAACTCCCAGTTCTTCTGGCAATGACTTCTATGGAGGAAAGAAATCTGAATATTGTAATGGCCTGGAGAAAGTTGTGTTTTCAGACGAAAATAACTCTCAATAACAGAGATGAGCTCATTGACTGATGAACGATCCCTCAAAATTAATTTATTAAACATTTTCTTCTTGGCTGATCTGACCTATGAGGTGCAGAAAAGCGACTCCTCAATGATGTCATTAATGGTGAGAGATTTTATTTGTGTTGATATATTAATAATAATAATAATAATAATAATATTCACCATTTTGCGAGAGTATGGAGATCACCACCTCTTGGGATATGCACATATTACTATGCCTCATACATGTACCCTGTATCCTGTGTAATGCAATGATTCTCAACCAAGTTTCTTTCTCCCAAGGTTTGTGCCTCTCAGGTCAGTTTAGGTGACACCAATGATCTTTTTGGGGTGACATTCTTCCCAATGACCAGCAATGTCAGAGAATTCTTCCCACTGACCGCCATGCTAATTTACTGTGAGCTGGGGATTTAGTAATTATAACCAGAGTTCCCTGAAGATCTGAAAGTTATTTCAAGAGTCACCCCATGTTAGAAAGATTGAGAAACACTGGTGTAGTGGTTTATGTGTACCTTCCTCCTGAAGAAGCAACATCTTGCCGTGAAACGTGTTGGGGAGTTTGTTCTTTCTCTGCAATTTAAAGATTCAATACATTGTTTAAAAATATTAGAATCAAGAACACCCGTACAGAAACCTTACTGTACTGCTGAAGCACTGCTGAAATAAGAATTTTAAAGAATTGCTTTTATATTTTAAATAGATTTTTACATTTCACGCTGTTGTAGCGGTTTTATAGGTATTTAGATTTGTAATAAAGTAAAACTTTTTTATTGATTCTTGTTTTGTTATGAAAAAATGGCCTTTCAAATCCCCTACTTTTGTTACCTTCTTTTGAATTAGATTTAGGAATTGTCATTCCCTGGAGAGTTGATCTTTTAAGGGTTTTGAGTTATTCTTTTGTTATATTTGCCAGTTATACCAATTTAATTGGGATTAATGGTGAATATGAGAATCCCCCACCATATAGCTGAAAGTGAAGTTTAATCTCTGCCTACCTTTTGGCCAGTTTAGCAAAACATTTAGATGCAGCTGGAAAGCCGACCATTTACTCAAACATGGTGCATTCATTTATTTAATAATTTAATACTTATTTTTGCACAAGGACAGAAGGTGCTGTATAGTGGATCTGTCCTGGGGCTAGAGAAGGATTTGTAGCCTACAAGTTTCTTTCTTCCTCTTAAAAAGGAGCCCTTACCAAGTAATAGGTTGATCTGCTATACCCAATAGGTAAAGATTGGAATCCTCATGGCTTTGGCTAGGTGGATCAGAATACCTCTCCTGTCCCTTTAGGAGGTTCGGGGACCCTTCTTCTTCAGCATGCCTTCTTCAGGAATTTTTGGGTTTGGTTTTTGGGTGTTTAAACTTTTCCATAAGGGCAAAGTGGCAAAATCTTTTTACGGCTTCCCTAACTAGTTCCATTGACAATTCCACCCAAAAGCCTTTGGCTACCTATCAGGTCATCTCATATTTATGTATTTCCTGTGGCATATTCTATTTATTTTTCCAGTTCATAAAAAAATGAGTGTCTGGCTGGGAAAAGGTTAATATAGCTAACTCACTGCAATGAGAACTTCAAAGCCGTATTGCCGCCTCTCTGTAATTATTTACCAAGATTTGTTAGTGAAAGTGTATTACAGGACCACCTAGCAATTATCTTTGCCTGTAGCGAGTCTGTGGTCTGGGTGACCTGACCCGGGCTGGTCACACAGTTCATTTCCACTCAATCTATCTCTGTATACTTCAATGTTTCATTGACATGACAAATATTTACAAGTTGCTTGTAAAAATAAGCAGCGATGAGCAAAAACGAGTCTTAATTTCTATAAATTTTTGGCAAAAAGTTGAAAATTTTGGTAAAATTTTACCATTTCAGCTAAAAGTATTGAAGTCAAAAGTAAAATTAGGTGTTTTCTGATGGTGTCACTGGGCTTTAAGTGGTTCTGGGGTTCCAGAAGATCTATTCGCCTAGGCTGGACATGTTGCTAAGCCAAATGATAACTCCTTGTGAGACTTGTGTCCAGGACTTATAATTGAGGATCGTTAAAAAAATGTACCAATGATAGTTTCCTTGTAATATTGATGATTATATATGGTGTCTTGCAGGGTCACCAGAGCCTCTTCTGGATGGAATAACCTCTTGACCTCCAGCCTTTGAAGCCACAGATCTATCAGGTGACACAATCATGAGTGTCATGTCCTGGGGACCATCATTTCCCTGCAGGCCACTAACAGAGCAGCCAACCCCCTCTCCAAGGCTCGTAACAATTAGAGTCAAAGCACTGAAGATGCACAGCTGCTGGGAGAACGTACATGCACATCTGTAAGCTGCTTCAATAAGCATGTGCACATCTGTCAGTTCATAAAGCAATGTATTATGGATTAAAGGTGGTCTGACAGTGTCAATTGAAATCCATTCTGATTCCGATTTGAACTATTCCGACCTTGGATCGAAACTTGGAATTTGAGCATTCATCCGATACCAGGCTGCCTCTCTGCACCTTGTACAGATCTAAATATTCTGTGGGCAGGAGGGTTGACTCAGTGGTTAGCACACTGGCCTTTGGAGTGCTAGGTCCCAGATTGGAATCTTGGCCAGGATGCTATCCTCATGGAGTTTGTATGTTCTCCCCTTGTTTGCGTGGGTTTCCTCCCATACCAAAAACATGCAGTCCGGTTAATTGGCTTCCCCTCATAATTGGCATTGGATTGTGTTATTGGCACATGGCTTTTTACTTTTGAGATTGTGAGCCCTTTCAGGGACAGCTAGTTACATGACTATGTGCAGCGCTGCGTTATATGTTGACGCTATATCAATAGCAAATAATAAAAATAATATTATAATTTAAGGACCAATTATTTTTAGTATGTCAACATGGTCAATAAACTAATTACACCATATAATAAATGTGCCACATCATAACTAAAAGCATACTGCAAACAAAAACCAACAAATACATAAGAGACTTTTTAGGCCAATAAATCATAAGAAAAATTATAACTTTATTTTCGTTCCTACATTAAAAATAATTTGAAACAATTCTTAATATCATATTACAGTGCATAAAAAAAGAGATATAAAAGGATTACAATAACATGTACATGGTCTCATACATAAGATTCGACATGTTTCGCAGATTATGTGTTGGCTTCTTCAGGAATCAGAAATGAGACCAATAGACACAACAATTCATAAAATATATTTTATAATATTTAAAATATATAAATACATTTTCTATATACAAGTAATACAATAGAATACTTTCCTATGTTTTTGCTGCACATTAAGAAATATTGAATTATAACCTCCCCCAAAATACTTTGTGTGGATCAAAGTGGTTTTTGTTTGCAATAATCTAAGGATCAATATGATTTACACAATAAAAAAAAAGTTTAGAAAGAAAAAGAAGACAGCGTTTACAGCTAATTACTTAGGGAAAACGTGTTTGGTAACATTGTGACTGTTAACCAAGCCAAATCATAATATGTGCTGCATAATATGTATATAAATACAAGCTATTAATATTACTTATAATATAGTCTAAGAAGCAGCATAATTTACAAAATAAAAAAAAAAAGATAAGAAAGTAAAGAAAGACAGCACTTTCTGCTAGGTACTTAGGGAAAACATGTTTGGGAATTTTGTGACTGTTAACTAAAATTGTATTATGCACTGCAAATATTGTTGGTGCTATATAAATAAAAGCTAATAATATTGATAATATAATCTAAAAAGCAATATGATTTACAGAAACAAAAAAAGTTAAATAAAAAGAAAACAGAGCTTACTACTAAATACTTGGGAAAATGTGTCTGGGAACATTGTGACTGTTAACCAAGCAAAATCGTAATATGCGCTGCGTAATATGTCGATGCTATATAAACACAAGCTAATGATAATAATTATAATATAACCTAAGAAGCAGTATGAGTTACAGAAACAAAAAAGGTAAGAAAGAAATGGAAGACAGCTTACTGCTAAATACTTAGGGAAAACTTGATTGGGAACTTTGTGACTGTGAAATCACAAAGTGAAATCACAGCAAATTGTTCCAGGTATACTTTTTTTTCCATTTAGATGTAAAACTTTATTCAAATTAGAAAGACCACCTCCAATGTTGTTCAGAGTTCAGGGAAACCATTTATTGCGATTTGTCATCAAAAAAACCAATTAAAAAACTTAAAAGAAAACAATTAGGACTTTGAATCTGGTACATTTTATCTTTTCATTGCATTCACCTCTATTAGGAACCCATTTACACTGTTGATGTGCATTATGTGTGTTGTTATGATGCAATGCCAATCATTCCTGGTGCACTTTGCCAACAAGGTAACCCTACTATGGGCTGTGTTGGCGGTTTTGTCAAAATGTTCAATTTGTTGCATTGCCAGCTCGGTTATGGAGGGGGGTACATTGATGTGTCTACAGCCTGTATATTCCCTGTGAACCTTTTCAATTTTTAAAAGGATGGGAGATATAGAATCTGCATAGGCATCGGCTGGTCTATGCCAATACACTTATAGGCTGAATTGGGCAATGATCCCTATGAACAATCAAACAGAGGTGCAATGGTAAGAAATATTGCCAGAGAGATACAGGTATGGATCTTACAGTATGAAAAAAGTCCCCTGCCTGAAATACAAAGCTACCCCTCCACTCCAACAAAGAATCCTCAATGTGTTTACCCCCTGCCAGGAGATTCATGGCCACCATAAACACAAACTGACAATCCTGCTCAGTGGCATTTAGATCACCCTCTGTGTGTGTCCCCATGGGTCCTAATGAGGCATCTTCATACCAAAAGACAAAGAATTCAAACTAACTCATCAACTCAATAGTTAATTTTGCAGTATTATTCCAGACTGCATGCCCTTTACAGAAATAGAGCTGGTATTGGGCACAATCCATATCATCATTCCCATTCTAAAACCCAGATCTTGCCGAGGATGAATATTTTATGCTGCTGTAGAAAAGTTTGCCCTAGGGATCTGGATTCCCATGTAGAGGAGAACATGTGACCATAGGACAGGGCTTAGATTTCGCAGACAATCCCCAAGTTGGAGCATTATCACATGGGTAGGGAGTTTGGGATGCCATTGGTTCCAACACAGGAGCTTCCTCGGGGGAGGGAATAAGGAAGCATAGATCCCTATGTATACTGTCCTGGGATGGAGGTGAGGTATCAGGAGGCAACATTTATCTACCATTAATGTGCAGGGTCTCATTCTCAATGCAAAGACTTTTTTTTAACTGCTGGAGTCCATCATGCTCAATAACCAATGCGAATGCACAAAGAGGTGTGGGTCAGCCAATTACTCTCAGTATGAGCCCATCAGAGATTCTGGATTTCATGAGTTTGAGGACTCTTCATGTTAAGCAAAGTGCTTCCTTATGTAGCTGCAGAAAAGTCTCTCTGTCAATTTGCTCATTCAGAGTCTTGCTTTGGGAATCTACACTCCCTAAGCACCTCCTCTGCTCAGACAGGGCCCTTGCCCTATTGCCCTAAGGAGCCTGGTTATCATGTATAAGAGAGCATGTGACCTCCGCCATATGACAGTGCTTAGATTTGGCAGGCGATCCTCACCATCTGGAGCACTATCAAATGGGCAGGGGGTCTGGGATGTCATTGGTTCTTACACAGGAGCTTCCTCGGGGGAGGGATTAAGGAAGCATAGATCCCTATGTATACTGTCCTGGGATGGAGGTGAGGTATCAGGAGGCAACATTTATCTACCATGAATGTGCAGGGTCCCATTCTCAATGCAAAGATTTTTTTTAGCTGCTGGAATCCATCATGCTCAATAACCAATGCGAAGGCATGAAGAAAAATTTGCTCTATTGTCCTAGGGATCTGGATTCCCTTGTAAAGGAGAGAATGTGACCTTTGCCATATGACAGTGCTTAGATTTCGCAGGCAATCCCTAAGTTGGAGCACCATCA
Organism: Pyxicephalus adspersus; assembly: GCF_032062135.1. Taxonomy (NCBI): domain Eukaryota; kingdom Metazoa; phylum Chordata; class Amphibia; order Anura; family Pyxicephalidae; genus Pyxicephalus; species Pyxicephalus adspersus. The sequence goes on from NC_092869.1 coordinate 41,404,982, forward strand.
CATGGTTAGGGAGTTTAGGATGTCATTGGTTTCATTACAGGAGCTTCCTCGGGGGAGGGAATAAGGAAGCATAAATCCCTATGTATACTGTCCTGGGATGGAGGTGAGGTATCAGAAGGCATCACCTATCTTCCATGTGCAGGGTCTCATTTTCAATGCAAAGCCTTATTTTAACTGTTGGAGTCCATCATGCTCAATAACCAATGCACATGCACAAAGGGGAGCGAGCCAGCCAATTACTCTCAGTATGTGCCCATCAGAGATTCTGGATTTCATGGGTTCGAGGACATGTTAAGCAAAGTGCTTCCTTATGTAGTTGCAGAAAAGTCTCTCTGTCAGAGTCTTGCTTTGGGAATCTACACTTCCTAAGCACCTCCTCTGCTCAGACAGGGCCCTTGTCCTATTGCCCTAAGGAGCCTGGTTATCATGTATAAGACAGCATATGAGCTCCGCCATATGACAGTGCTTAGATTTGGCAGGCGATCCTCACCATCTGGAGCATTATCAAATGGGCAGGGTATCTGGGATGTCATTGGTTGTTATCTAGGAACTTCCTCGGGGGAGGGATTAAGGAAGCATAGATCCCTATGTATACTGTCCAGGGAGGGGGTAAGCAAGGTATTACGATGCACCGTTTATCTACCCTGCAGTAAAGTTTCCTTACCTAGTCATTGACAATCATTGATCATCATCAGTAAATAGGGAATCAGAAGAACTGAGCAATCATTTTACATAACTTGTGGCACTGTTATGGGAAGGAGAGGAGTGGTGGGGTTATGTCAAAAAATTGAAAGGCATGACCGTCCCACTTTTTATATGAAATTATCTTCCAGTAATACAGACAATGGATGTCCATTTATCATTCTGACCACACGACTCCGCCAGGAAATGATAAGTCTGATTTATCCTCCATTAGCTAAATTTGTCAGCAAAGAAC
>NC_092869.1:41406882-41407957 GCF_032062135.1 Pyxicephalus adspersus
CTCTTCTTTTTAAAAGGTTGTGCTGGCCTCCACCGCTCCCTTCTCCTGCTGAGAATGTCAGGCCACTGCCCTACCTTGGCTTTAATACTTTCTGAGTCATTGACTTGGAACATGACCAGAGATATAGAATTCTCACACTCCACCGACACTCATTTACAGGGCTGGGGGATCTTTGTTTTCCTTTTATGACAGGTACACTTGAAACTTAACTTTCATAAAAAAAACTTTTACAAAAGGTATTAGAGTTGAACCCCAGGTATGCAGGTAAATATTTAGCATGGTGCTTACACCTCAAGCATGAGTTATTGGGTGCTGCTTCTCTCTCACCCAGTCTAAGCTCTGCTGTATAGAGACTATAGGAAATTGACATCATGTGAAATTCAGGTACTTATACTGTTAGCATTTAAGAATGTAAAAATAAACATGGAGCTGCATTATTTGTGTTTTTATTTTTGCCTGGAGTTCAGCTTTAATGGTATATATATATATATATATATATATATATATATATATATATATACGTATATATAAATGGAAATACCTTTCTTTTTTAGAATATTGCTAGTTAATTTAAAGTATTTAGATTTTTCTTGCAAACATGGAATCAGTTTTTTTTCTGATGTCATTTACACAGTTCTCGAATTTCTGTTTATAATAATAGGAATAGTCTAAAAGGTGAGACATGTGTGATTCAACCTGTCACCAATATTCCCCTCCCCCTGGTTTAATGACCTGTCGATATAGACAGCCCAAACAATTACAAAAGGTGCATCTCTCTCATGGGGACACAGGCAGCAGCAAACAGTATCTAAAAGAGAAACATTTGGCACTGTGTGTAATAGAGAGGCATGTAGCACTCAGTATAATAGAGAGGCATGTAGCACTCAGTATAATAGAGAGGCATGTAGCACTATGTATAATAGAGAGGCATGTAGCACTCAGTATATTAGAGAGGCATGTAGCACTCAGTATAATAGAGATGCACGTAGCACTCAGTATATTAGAGATGCACGTAGCACTCAGTATAATAGAGAGGCATGTAGCACTCTGTATAATAGAGAGGCATGTAGCACTC
>NC_092869.1:41409113-41439383 GCF_032062135.1 Pyxicephalus adspersus
CATGTAGCACTCTGTATAATAGAGAGGCATGTAGCACTCTGTATATTAGAGAGACATGTAGCACTCTGTATAATAGAGAGGCATGTAGCACTGATTATTATAAGGAGGTATTTTGCACTGTATATGAAAAGAGGCATGCGGCACTACATGTACACAGGCATGTTTTACTATATGTATTCAAGAAGCACATAGCACTGCATGTAATAGACAAACATTTCTAACTCCATGAAATAGAAAGTCGTGTAGCACTGCATGTAATAGAGAAGTATGTGGCACTTTGTGTAATGAAGAGGCATGTGGCATTGTCAATATTAGATAGCCTTTTTTGCACTGCATATAATAGAAGAGGCATGTGACACTGCGTTTATTAGAGGGGCACATGAAATGTGTGTAATAAAGAGGCATGTGGCACTGACCATAGAAAAGTATTTTGCACTACATGTCAAAGAGAGATATGTGACATTCAAAATAGAGGCATGTGGCACTGTGGGTAATAGAGAAGCATGTAAAAGAGAGACATGTAGCATGATATATAATGAAGAGACATGCACATGGTACTGATTGTACTAGAACAGCATGTTGCACTATATATGATTGAGATAGATTTGACACCTCATGTAATAGACAGTCATGTAGCACTGCATGTAATATAAAAAACCTGTTGAACTTTTGCTCAATAAAGAGGCATTTGTTACTCCCTGTAATAGGGAGGCATTTTGCACTGTATGTCAAAGAGAAGCATGTGGCTCGACATTCAGTAAAGTGACATGTGGCACTGTGTGTAATATATAGAAATGTGGCACTCTGTGTAATATAAAGGCGTGTAGCACTGTGTGTAATATAGAGGCATGTAGCACTGTGTGTAATATAGAGGCATGTAGCACTGTATGTAATAGAGAGGCATGTGGCACTGTGTGTAATATAAAGGCGTGTAGCACTGTGTGTAATACAGAGGCATGTAGAACTGTGTGTAATATAGAGGCATGTAGCACTGTATGTAATAGAGAGGCATGTGGCACTGTGTGTAATATAGAGGCATGTGGCACTGTGTGTAATATAGAGACATGTAGCACTGTGTGTAATATAGAGACATGTAGCACTGTGTGTAATATATAGAAATGTGGCACTCTGTGTAATATAGAGGCATGTGGCACTGTGTGTAATATAGAGGCATGTGGCACTGTGTGTAATAAAGAGTAATATAGAGGCATATGGCACTGTGTGTAATATAGAGACATGTGGCACTGTGTGTAATATAGAGGCATATGGCACTGTGTGTAATATAGAGAAATGTGGCACTGTGTTTAATATAGAGGCATATGGCACTGTGTGTAATATAGAGGCATGTGGCACTGTGTGTAATATAGAGACATGTAGCACTGTGTGTAATATAGAGGCATATGGCACTGTGTGTAATGAAGAGGTATGCAACACTGTGTGTAATATAGAGGCATGTGGCACTGTGTGTAATATAGAGGCATGTAGCACTATGTGTAATAGAGAGAAATGCAGTAACAACTAACCTGGGGAGCTGCATCTAATCCAAAGACATGAGGAACTTTGTGTAACAGAGAAGCGTTGGGCACTGCATGCAAAAAGCTGAGGTGCTGTGTAGTAGAAGATGTTGAGGCTCTGCATGTAACACTGATGACAATCATACAAATTTGCTGCCGATCACAGCCCCTGTCACCGCCTGCAGACAAATGTGTCCTCCTTATAAATAAATATATAAACAAAATATAAATAATATATTAATATGTTTCTCTATGTTTGTATTATGACAATGTTGTCAGGATTCTGTATCTTCTGACATTTCCTGGATGATATCAGTGTGAGGTTCTGGAAATGTTTCTGATGGGAGAGCCCGGGCCGCTCCTTTTACCCAGTCGCCAAATCTATTATTCTTCTTTTCTTTATTTTCCTTTTCAAAACTTTCCAAGTTGCCATAGAAACCCGACAACTTCTCATTTTTTATTTCCTTACCTGTGCTGGGAACTATCCTAACTGCTAAAAGATTTGTGCTGAGCCATGCAGATCGAGTCAAGAACTACCAGGCGTGGATCTGGGTATGGGTACAGCAGACAATAAAGAGAATCTGGAATGTAAGCATAAAGTTCTGTCTAAAGTCTTTCTGGTATGATGAAAAAACAGACGGAAATAACTTTCTGGGGAAAATGCTGCTCCTGGCTCCCTTAGGTGCTGGTCACATATCTCAAAGTAATTGTATGCACCTCTGGTGGTCACCAATAAGTGCTTTATTTACTTTATATTAGGTGCATACATGCCTAGATATGTGTATACCTCACAGAGATCACAGTACCCTCTCTAACAATACTTTTATCTGTTCTCTTTTCTTTAGGAGGACCGGGCCATCTTTGTCCAGGCATCACCCAGGGTCACCATCTACCTCCTGGATTCAGATGCCGATTTATGTGAATTGCTGGCTGCAATTCTTGATCATAAGGATCTGACACTGATCAGCATTTTATGATTTTATACCAAGTTACAATGTTGCAATCTGATCACTGGGAAAGAAGAGAGTGTGGAAACATTTGGGCAGCAGGGTGGCTCAGGGGTTAGTCCTCTGGCCTTTGCAGCGCTAGGTTCGAGTCTCAGCTAGCACACTATCTGCATGGAGTTTGCAGGTTCTCCTTGTGTCTGCGTGGGTTTTCTCCGGGTACTCCGGTTTCCTCCCACATTCCAAGAACATGCAGTTAGGTTCAATGGCTTCTCCCTAAATTGACCTTAGACTACATTAATGACAAATGACTATGGTAGGGACATTAGATTGTGAGCCCCTTTGAGGGACAGTTACAGTAACATGACTATGGACTTTGTACGGTGCTGTGTAATATGATGGCGCTATATAAATACTGTGTAATAATAATAATTTTCTCCTGCCTGCAGCAGACTGATGATAAAACATTGAGTTTTTTTTAAAAAGAATTATCTTAGTTCTAAATACTGGGGCATTTATTCTTGCAGAATTAAACATTATCCAAAGATCACCTTTTGCTTTGCCTTGTGAATGCTGCAACCAAGCATGCGCTGACACCACTGCCTCCCGGGATAAGCAGTGCACTGTAGCGTGTTATTATCCGGTTGGAGGCTTTATAATGATCTCTTCCAGGTCTATATGTGACGGGTCCCTCTATCCGCTAATGGCTCAGATTGGTTGTATCCTTGTCACCGGATCAATACAAAGCCGTCACATGGGGAGGGTCAGTTTTCAGGGCCTTAGAGGAGATTATCTTCACATCTTCCATTATCCTCGGCAGGATATGGCAACACAAGGTGACTTCTGTGTATGGAGGGCCATGGATTGTGCAGCCTGTGATCAGCTATCAGTATCACTGGAAGATATGACAATATACCACCAGACCTACCTCTGCAGCCATATAATATTTTATAGTTGTAGAAATTTCTGGGCCTCATACTATTCAAATTTCCTAACTCCCCCCAGGTCTAAAAGTTCCAGCATTGCAAAAGTCAAGTTCTTTCTATCAGGGCCCGATACAGAAGTAACCATTGTTCCTTCCTTATGTTATATCATGCCAATTAAAAAAGGCATGCTCATCATAAACAAGCAATTTCCCAGGGCCCCCGCATTCTGCAGGGCCCCGTTTGCCAGAATGGCAAATAATGAAGATTTTGAATAGTTTGCATTTGGAGTCACTGTTTTATATTTGCTCATGGCCCAATTTCCCTGGTTGTAAGAGAAATACTGACAATGGCAACTGACTGGTCGTAGTTTTTTTAAATCTTTTTAAAACAGATATCCTGGCTGGCAAATAAAATGAAATGTCTCCCCAAAAATATAATACTTGTTTAGTCTACAGGGCGGTAAGATTATGGGCATTCTATTTTAATCCATGGTCCCAGGACACTCAATGCTCCAATCCAGAACCAGAATATGGACCGGCCTCCCACTTTCCTTATCCATCTTTCTGTTTTTCAACCGGCTATTTTCAACAGTTTTCTGATGCCTCTTATCATACAGAAGTAACCATTGTTCCTTCCTTATGTTATATCATGCCAATTAAAAAAGGCATGCTCATCATAAACAAGCAATTTCCCAGGGCCCCCGCATTCTGCAGGGCCCCGTTTGCCAGAATGGCAAATAGTGAAGATTTTGAATAGTTTGCATTTGGAGTCACTGTTTTATATTTGCTCATGGCCCAGTTTTGTCTAAAACCTTCCCTGGTTATAAGAGAAATACTGACAATGGCAACTGACTGGTCGTAGTTTTTTAAATCTTTTTAAAACAGATATCCTGGCTGGCAAATAAAATGAAATGTCTCCCCAAAAATATAATACTTGTTTAGTCTACAGGGCGGTAAGATTATGGGCATTCTATTTTAATCCATGGTCCCAGGACACTCAATGCTCCAATCCAGAACCAGAATATGGACCGGCCTCCCACTTTCCTTATCCATCTTTCTGTTTTTCAACCGGCTATTTTCAACAGTTTTCTGATGCCTCTTATCGATCTCTTACCTGTCATGTCTCCTACAATGAAGGATTTGGGTTCACCTGGTCTAAGGAACAAAACTAGTTTAGGTGCATAATACTTATCTTAATATTTGGGCACGCCTAAGTTGCCCAGTAAGGGCCGTTTCTACCTTCAGGTCATTGGTGAAAGCTCCTGTCCCATTCCATTTTTTGGGGGGCAAAGTTGCTCATCAGTTAGTTTTTTCAGCCTGGTCTTGGAAATAAATGACTTTACCAGTAGCTGCCATTTGGAGGTGGTAGTTCATGCAGCAGGGGCCACTTTTCAGGGGCACCAGCTACCATTCCAGGGTCAAAGTCACTCGGCTCAATCATCCAGCATATTCATTTGAGCTGATTACCTTGACCGTGTCTGCATCACATATGAGTTGCCGTTTGGCTATTTCCATTACACAGACCAGAGTTTCTCAACCAGGATTCCTCCAGAGGTTTCTAGGGGTTCCTTGAGCGATGAGCAATTTCTGCCTCTCAGGTTAGTGACACCAATGATCTTTTTGTAAGGGTGACATTCTTCCCAATGGCCGGCAATGTAAGAGGAATTCTTCCCACAGACCACCACACTAATTTACTGTGATCTGTGGATATAATAATTATAGGAGGAGTTCGCTGAAGACCTGAAAGTTATTTCAAGAGTTAGAAAAGTTATACTACACTAATGGCCATTCAGATTTTGCATTCACATTCATATCCTCAGAGTAAAAGCTTTTATAACTGTTATAGATCGGCTTCAAGCACCGTCACAGCGGGGACAGCTGTTCCCAAATACAGCGGCAGATGCCAGACACAGAATTTGTCAATTAAACTTTGGGATGATCCTTTAAAGGCCAGTATAAATATTGTATGTACGAGGCCGGCGTCCGATGGGAAATGGAAATTCCAAGGGGAGGGCAGATCAAATTATATCCTCCAATCGCAACTGCGGTTGGCTGTCAGGATTCATCCTTATCTCCCCCCACCCTTTCCAAAACCATTACGGCAGAGGTCCAGCTGATTGTCAGAACACGGTGGGGACACCCAGCCTGCAGGAAGAACTTTCCCTCAATCACCGTGAGATTTCCAGGATGTCGGACAGCGAGGGGCTAGCTGTGGGTAAGTGAAAGGATTTATTTATACCAGCATGGACTGTACAGGCTCACATTACACCCCCCTGACACCCCTCCGCCGCTGTACCAAGGGCGTCTGTCGGCACCACAGAGGCCTGGATAGTAAACTACGGACGGGAACAGGGATCCTGTTGGAGAATACTCAGGAGTGCCAAAATTCCCGTAAAATATATCTTTAGAGCCGAGGCATTCTGCAGGGTGCCAACTTGCACCTGTTACCATAAAAGTAGTTAACTTATTGTATGGGGAAGTGTTCTCCTTTATCCAGGTCATTGTATATCTAGTAGTAGTTAGTTCCATACAGCTGCACTCATTCCTGTAATGTTGAAGACATTTTGCCGCTTTCCAAGCCAATTCTTCAGAAATGATTGTGGTATGATGGTCTGGTCTTAAAGCAAACCTGTCCTGTGGAGGTGGAAGTAGCCTATGGTAATGTTATTTGTCTTTCTGGTATTTTGGAGTCACTGACACAGAATAAGTATGCCACATTTGATGGCAATGCTCCTGGTTTATCTACTTGGTCATGTCAGGTGCTCTGCAGGTGTTCATGTCAGAGATTCACTATAGTAAGGTATACTTGAAGCAATCAAAAATCCCCTAAGCATACACTGCTCCATTCATGGGAGATCTGTATATCAAGTCTCCAGAACGAAAGACTCTTCCGGAGTGTCCATGTCCTGGGTCCTCCGCAGCTCCAATGGGTTCTTCCTGCTGACCTTTACTATGCCATTTCAGGACACAGGGTCTGATTTAATAAAACTCTCCAAGGCTGGAGAGGATACACTTTCATCAGTGAAGCTGGGTGAAAACCTGGAATGGATCTGGTCCAGGATTTAAAACATTTGCTAGAAAAATGCAAATGCCTTTGAAGAAATCCATTCCAGGTTTGCTGGATCACCCAGCTTCACTGATGAAAGTGTATCCTCTTCAGCCTTGGAGAGCGTTAATAAATCAGGGCCACACATAATAAGAAAGTCAGGAGGAGAACTAAGGGGAGAAAACTCGACAGTGTCAGTACCCTGAGGACTCCACATGGATAATAATTTAGTTTTCTGCTGACTTCACATCCTTAACAGACATTATTTTGTAGGGGTGTCAGTGGTGCATTTTCATATTATCTGCTTGGTTTAAAGGAAAGAAGACAAATAAAGTTACCAAAATAATTAGCAGTTTCAGCACATAATTGTAAAACATTAACAAAGCCAAAATTGTTTTCACATCTTTGCATTTATTATTACTTTGTGAGCACACTTATGCTTTCCTTATTTGCTTCCATAATTTTATTCTTTATTGTTCTATTGGCCACCTTTTAGTGCCTTTTAAAGGTGAGATGTCAGCTCTGAATTGTGGATGAGATTCAGTTCAGGCTTCTAGGAGAAAAGGATCAAAGGCTGCCCAAATAATTGCTCCTTCTATATATCTCGTTCTGCTATTACCTGGGCACCTTAGCCAGTGCCACCCGCTCCCACCTATTTTGGCTTAGGTGTTTTATTTTTCTGCATCATTACAGCCAGGAGCTTTCCCTTCTGTTTAAATATTAAGCTTTTGCAGCTCAGTAATACATATTTGTTGGCCCCTGGGGCAGATTTCCATTGGCATAAGGGTGACATGGTGTTTAATAATAATGGTGGATCAGCGGCTAGCAACACTACAGGACCAGGTCTGAAACTATTTGCATGGAGTTTGCATGTTCTCTTTGTGTTTGCATAGGTTTCCTCAAGGCATTCTGGTTTCCATATCCCAAATATATGATGGTAGGTTTATTGGCTTCACCCTTCTTATCATGTTCAGACAGCCCTGTGATCTGGCACAACCAGGACCAAGATGGAAAACTCTGCAGGTGAGCAATGCAACCTGGTTCAGGACATGGCTCATTCTCAGTTTGGACATTTTGAGAGCAGTACTGCATTAGTGATCTTACCAATTCTTTGCAGCGCTGGGTTCCAGGTTTGAATCTCGACCAGGACACTATCTGTATGGAGTTTGCAGGTTCTCCCCATGTTTGTGTGAGTTTCCTCCCACATTGCAAAAACATGCAGTTAGGTTAATTGGCTTCCCCCCAAAATTGACTATAATAATGACATATGACTACGGTAGGGACATTAGATTGTGAGCTCCTTAGAGGGACAACTAGTGCCATGACTATGGTCTATGTACAGTGCTGCATAATATGTTGGCGCTATATAAATACTGTGTAATAATAATAATAATTCTCTCCTCTCCTGTAAACATGTGCAGCACCCTAAGCAAAGGAATAAAACTTTGGTTCAGCGTGCTGGATGAATGCTGCTGTATAGGGTATCTGATACTAATACACTTAGAAATGCCTTTACCCTTTTGCTATACAGTATTACCTAACAGGATTAAATAGTGGAGCATTTTTTATATCGGTCCGTTCAGCTTTAGAGAAACGCTTTCATATGGTCTATTTAGGGCAAAGTGACAGAAACTCTTAGATTGTAAGCTCTTCCGGGCAGGATCCTCTCCTCCTCCTGTCAATCTGTCATTTGCAACCCCTATTTAATGTACAGCGCTGCGTAATATGTTGGAGCTATATAAATCCTGTTTATTATTAATAATAATAATAATAATAATAATATTAATAATCATTTAATAATAATCTCTACCTTTCTCTGTGCTCCACTACTCCATCAATGCTGCCTGTTCTTACCCTATGTAGGCTCCATGTTGACAATACAAGGGTCATAATGTCCATGACACTGTTCAGGTCTGGAATTTGGCCATGGAGACCTAAAAATTGCATTATAGTAGAAGGTTATATGCTCTTCTATATAACATTGGATATTTAAAGTATGTGGGGATGTGGAGCCAAGGAAAGATAAATTGCTGTAGGGTGGCTTTAAAGAGATTCTCTCCTCCTGTATCACTGTCTGTATTAGTCTGTCATTTGCAATCCCTATTTAATGTACAGCGCTGCGTAATATGTTGGCGCTATATAAATCCTGTTTATTAATAATAATAATAATAATATTAATAATAATTCTATCTTTGATATAGCCTTCTATCACTCTTTATAGCCTTGGTAAGGCATACAGGTTAAGCTACGTACACACTTCCAATTATTATCGTTGGAAAACGAACGACGAACGATCCTGCACAATATCTACGAACGATCGTATAGCACCGATCCTGCACATAGAGATAACGACACGATCGTTCGTAGATAATGTACACACAATAGATACGATCGTTTGAACGATAGAGGAACTATGTGCACGACAGGAAAGTGAACGAACGTTCGTTCATTACGCATGCTCAGACCATGGACGATCACTGAACGACCGTACACACGAACGATGTTCAACGATCGTCGTCCAATCCGATCCGCCGGTCCGGTCGTTCGTTTCCAACGACTTTCCTCGTTCGTCGGCGTCGTTGGTTAGTTTTTTACGAACGATTTTTTGCCCAATCGATCGTTCGTCGTTTGTTTTGAACGATAAAAATTGGAAGTGTGTACGCACCTTAAGTTCTATGGAGAGTTAAATGAAGATAAAATGGCAGACAGTGGGTCAGGATTTTGGTAGGTATTCAGACTGGTTGATCTCTGATAAACACCAAGAGAGTGCCAGATGACCAAACCAAACCAAACTTTTATTTCTTTCGTAAATAATATTAATAGCCAACTAGTTTCAGGGACTTCAACCCCCTTCATCAGGGCTTGTGTGCAGTTGGAAAACAAATGACCAAAAACTGGAGCCCTGGATTTACAGGTAGTCTTTAAATTAAGGACATATGATAAAGGGATACCTCCTGGATATGAATGGGGCTTCCCTGCTCACTGTGTGCAGGACAGAGGCTTGAAGGAGGAAGGGGGTGGTTTGCATGACTTGCAGAAAAAATTGTTTATTAAATACAGCTGAGGTTGTGAGTGATCTTAGGGGGCGAGCTCTTTCTACAGCCTCTTGTAACTCTTTAATGACCAAGACAAACTCTGCAGTTGTTTTTTTTTGCATATCAAAGCGCAGCTTGCTCCAGAAGTTAATGAATGTCTAGGCTCTATACATTTTTATTTTTTGCTTTGTTTATGATTAACTCACAGTGAGGATTTTATACAGTAACTGACACCACGCTGCCTAATCATATACTGAGACAAACACCTGTGCTAATTGCATTTATTAAAATAATGTACCTGTTCCGACTTACAAACAAATTCAACTTAAAAACAAACCCTATCTCGTATGTAACCCGGAGACTACCTGTATTTAACTTTGCCATGGTCTCCAGTCTATAAGACATAGAGAGGAAATAAGAGAAGAAGACGCTTTAGGATAACAGCCTGTGTGCAGCTCATTTTACAGATACAAACAAGAAATTTATTGGACAAGAAATGTAATATCTGTCCAATTGTCTCTGCCTATAGAGTTATGATCCAAGGGCAGACGATGGGCAAACAATCTGGCTGCAACGAGGGGACTCTAATCTGAAATCTATACATTAAATTTTACAGCACGGTCATTGGTCAAGTCGTTAGAATAATAAAAAGTCTCCGTCATTTTTAAATAAGAAAAAAGTCTCAATAAAATGTATCAGAGCATGCAAAGCAGCTATGTCTCTTTTATTCCCCGGGGTGTAAAGGTGGACTGCAGCTTTGAGGTTTAACCGAGCGTGACATTATAAATCCTACCTCGCCTTCTGTCTGTGTATTTACTATCTGTTTCTGTTTATTACCCTGACCTGGCCTGGCCTTGCTATGCCGCATTGGGTTAGGTGAATGTTTTTCCCCATAGGTGATAATAATCACATAGGTTGGGTTACACACACCTAATCCATCCTGTATTTAAATCCTCTCTAATCTGCTGATGTTCAGGATACGGAAGGAAGGGAATAAGACTGCTGAACATACACAAGGCTGCTGTATATGGAGGAATTTGTAGAGGATTAAGTGATGATTTGACTGCCAAATACTCTATTATAATATTTATAGATCAATCTGCATCTACAGATTTCTATTATTCTTTTTGCAAAGTCTACAAATAATCATTGATCCTGCCAGTGAGGTCAGCCTAATGCAGCTTCCTGTGATGGTGTGACAGCTATATTGTGCAGCTTCTGAATTTAAAGCAGAGTTGTCACTTTTATGTAGGCTGTGCCTGTTTGCAGTAAAGTAGGATGAGAAATATTGCAAGGGGTATTATTATTATTAAACAGGATTTATATAGCGCCAACATAATATGCAGCTCTGTACATTAAATAGTTGCAAATGACAGACAAATACAGACAGGGAGACAGGGGGAGGGGATATGGCAATCAGCATTGTTACTGCAGATTCACAAGCTTGCAGCTTGTACATGGCCACACCCAGTCCCGCCCACCACTATCTGGATTGACAGCTATAAACCCCTCCCACTGTGTCCTGCAGTGTTTGGGAGGGAGAGCGTGTGAGACACAAATAAAAGAGGATTTGGTTCAGGGGAGGTAAGAGAACTGTATAAGGGTTATTTCAAATAAAGTAACCAGGTTTAGTAATTGTTTAGAATGCCATAAAGAGTCTTTAGCTGCACTTTATTGAACATCAGGAATGTGTTATGGAACTATTTCATACAAATTTGTTTTGGTTGCCTGCATACATTTTTTTCAAAACCATTTTAAACAATAGCTCCAACTTATCAGTTTCCAGTGATCATTTTTGTACCTAGAAGGCTGCAACTTGATTGATTTTCATTGAATTTTCGTTTTATTCATTCCCAAAATAAGCCATTTGTCATCCAGTGCACAGCAGCACTCAGAGGTAGAGAGGGAGGAGCAACACAAGTAGCCAATCAGGTACTGTATCACTCACATGTGTTGACAGAGTGAACAGAAGGGTGGCCCCTTTATTGGCCAATCAGCATTGTATTCATTACCCGACCTGGTGGAAATGTTTTGGTGGATAGAAAAGTTTACATATGAGTATATCAAGTTTGCATTCAGCTGCTTGTCCGGGAATTTGTGTTTTAAAAACCACGATTACCTTTTCTTCTCAGCTGGTCCATTAATGTCAATCACTGATGTTCCTGCAAAGAAGTAAAAAGCAGAGACATGAATATTTTATTTGCAACCCGTGCACTGATCTGGGCTATGTTGGCACCGCAGAGATTTCTGTCTAAATATTATAAAACAGTATTCATATAGCGCCAACATATTATGCAGTGCAGTACAATAAATAGGCTTGCAAGTGACGGACATATAAAGGAGGAGGACCCTGCCCAGAAGAGCTTACAATCTATATTGGATTTAATAGCCAAGTATAAAACCCGGGCTGTCAAAGTCTGATCTTTGCATTAGAGTGCTTGTAATGGAAATTAAAGGATGCAGAATACACTGACGGATATTTAAAGAGTAATTCTAGCCAGAGAGCTAAATACAAAGCTACAATACATATATAGGAACAGTGCTGCCATGTGAAATATGTGAGATAAATTGCATTGTCTTGTGATCCACCCACCCCATAATAGCATAAGAGAACTATTCTAAGCAAGGGTGTTGGAATAAAGGATGCTATAGATCAGTGTTTCTTAACCAGGATTCCTCTAGAAGTTGCTGGGGGTTCCTTGAGCAGTTTGCGCCTCTCAGGTCAGTGTAAGTGACCCCAATGATCTTTTTGGCTATCTGTAAGGGCGACATTCTTCCCAATGGCCAGCAATGTAAGAGGAATTCTTCCCACTGACCACCACACTAATATATTGTAAGCTGAGGATATAGGAATTACAGCTAGAGTTTCCTGAAGACCGGAAAGGTATTTCAAAGATTATGTCACTGCTTGGTCACTCCATGTCATAAACTCGAAGAGGAGATCTTCCACCATTGGCTTTCATTTTCTGATTTGGAACTGATAATCCATGGGGTTGAATTTGGCACATGAAGAAATTAGTAGAAGATCCCCTCTGACAATTTACTTTATATCAGTGAGCGGTCAGTGGAAATATACTTGTTTAAAGAGGTCATTAATGTAAAGGGGGCTCCTGATGTGAAGGTTGGATACTAATGATCTGTTGGGGAATCTGATGTACCACAGTTATATTCTGTGCTTCTAGAAATCATCCAGCTTTTTCTTAAAGCAATCTATAGAACTTGCTGAGACTTCTTTCCGAGGGAGCCGATTCCACGATTCCGACATCACTTGGAAGAGTCAGCTGCATGAAATCATCGACCTTTTTAGCTATGTGATCCCTACAAATTGCATGATTCTCATTCATTGCTTATAGTATGGTTTTCAGACACCTGAAAATGATTCCAATGGGTAAAAGAAAGGCTGGATTAGACATTAGACATTCAAGACCAATTTTTGATTGATATATTGATCAAGCATTGATGTAGATTATCTGTTTATTGACCAAATGCGTGCCACATCCTCCCTTACCCGAATTTGACAGACAGCCAGGAGCGCTCCCTACCAAACCAATGAGCCAATGAGAGCGCTCCCTACTGGAGAGGGAGCGCTCCCTAACAACGCTGCTAAATCTGCCTATTGGTATAGCAAACACCCCCTCTGAATCACAGTAGCTTGTCGGAATGATGGGGGTAGAGTTTGTGATGTGTGATAGGGCTGGACGACGGTGCATGGCGAGGAATTAACAACTGTTTACCTGGCTATGAACCCATTGACCAGTGTATGGAACCATTATCACATGCTATGGAATGAGAAAGAAGCAAGAGCCATGTTTAACCCATTGCAGGCAGGGAATATGATTTTAGGCATGTCCCTCCAGTATTATTATTATAATTACTAAAAGATAAACAGGATTTATATAGCGCCAACATATTACACAGCGCTGTACAATAAATAGGGGTTGCAAATGGCAGACAGAAACAGACAGTGACACGGGAGGAGGAGAGGACCCTGCCCCAAAGAGCTTAAAATCTACACAAATCACAGACAGCGACATAGGAGGAGGAGAGGACCCTGCCCCAAAGAGCTTACAATCGCACAGTAGGAGGGACAATTTTTATTTCCAGAATAAGGAAAAATATGCCAAAAAATCTAACACTGTCATAGTCTACTAGATTCTACAGGATGTATATGGCAGTTTTTGTGGTTATGGTAGTCATCATTCCTATGTGTCCAAAATTATCCTGATCACGTGAGGTTTTTCTTACATGTGGGTATCTCAATATAAAAATACAAATTCATCCAGGTGAATGACATACATAGCAGGCCTAATTACAGATCCTACCTATGTGCATTAAATACTGATATAGATCTTACTTGTAGTTTCCATAACCGACTGCAAAGGTTCTGTCTTCATTATAGCTACCCGATCAGTCTGAGCATTGTAAAATAAAACTTGCAGCCATTGCATTCTTTTTATCTCTCATGACTAAAGCTACGTACACACTTCCAATTATTATCGTCGGAAAACGAACGACGAACGTTCCTGCACGATATATATGAACGATCGTATAGCACCGATCCTGCACATAGAGGTAACGACACGATCGTTCATAGATATTGTACACACAATAGATACGATCGTTTAAGCGATAGAGGAACTATGTGCACGACAGGAAAGTGAACGGACGTTCGTTCATTACGCATGCTTAGACCATGGACGATCAACGAACGACCGTACACACGAACGATGTTCAACGATCGTCGTCCAATCCGAGCCGCCGGTCCGGTCATTCGTTTCCAACGAGTTTCCTCGTTCGTCGGCGTCGTTGGTTACTTTTTTACGAACGATTTTTTGCCCAATCGATCGTTCGTCGTTCGATTGGAACGATAAAAATTGGAAGTGTGTACGCACCTTAAGCCTTTGAAGAGTCTGACCAAAGGCTGAATGAGTTTTGTGGGTGATGCATGCAATCTGTACAGAAAAGGCTCGGAGGCAGGGTGATGGAAATTCTAATCTGCAAGCAAAGTATTGGTTACAAGGAATAAAAAATGTATTTTTTCAAAAAGAATGCTCAGAAAATCATATCTGTCTGTGGATCAGTGGAAAGTAATATTTTATAATGAAATGAGTCAATTTTAGCCTTACCTGCAGAAAATGGACTGGAGAGCCGGAAGGAATTTTATTGCAGCAAAAATACAGTTTTTATTTTATTGTAACTGCTGTTAGCTATAGCAAATAACTAAACACAAAGCACAAGGTTTATCCTGTATCCAATAATGCTAATGAAATCTGACAGTATTACTTAATAAATGCTACAGATGCATGCTTGTGTAGTCTGTGTTGGAGGCATTATAACAGCTCTTCCATCTGTCAGCCGACATCCTTATAAATAACGGTGAAATCCTGTTATAAGACTCGGCAGAAGGATGATTAGGTGTTGCTCGGTTGCTCCTGGGCTTGCGCATTTACAACTCTCAAAATGCACTGTTTTAGTTACTGTTAATTGCTTACATGTTAAACATTATTATGGAGTGCGGTTGGATGAAATCTCTCTTAAAGGGAACCAATGACAAAATATTGAGTTCAATGCTATTCCATCTATTATTTTTATTAGGATTTATATAGCGCCAACATATTACGTAGTGCTGTACAATAAATAGGGGTTGCAAATGACAGACAGATACAGACAGTGACACAAGAGGAGAAGACGCTGCCCCGAAGAGCTTACAATCTACAAATATATTTTGTATAACTGTGCAGTTATACTTTGTGCACAAACCCAGATCCATAAAGATATGATGTGATGAGTTTAGGATAAAGAAACTCAGGTGTCCTGCACAGAGCCCTGACCTCAACTCTATTTAGGAAACAAAAAACAGATTGTGAGTCAGATCTTCATATTCAGCATTAGTATCTGACCTCACAAATGCTGCTTTGGCTAAAATTACCCCAGACACCCAAAATTGGTGCAAAGCTTTCACAGAAGAGTACAGGCTATTATAGCTGCATTTTTATAGATGGTGTTGGAAATGGATGCTCAAGATAAATACCTGGATGTGTTTTGCTATATATGTCAGTGGTTACCTATTACTGGACACTCCGGCACTGTCCTCACTGCTCTATATAAACATGAACTTGTGCCAAATATGGCCTCCATTGGCACCGCAGTCCTGATAAATGGAGTGGGTGCACATTCTGGAAGATTTGCCCCCTGTGACTTGATCCTTGGCTTGTGGTCAGGATAAAGCTTGCCTAGCACCTGACCACCTTGTCCATGATAGTGTTATCATGGTGCACATCTGCTGTTACGTTTTTGGGTGTATAAAGTGCCTGAGCTAGATCTCCAACCCCTTTGATACTTTTCCTGTCCTGTTGCTTATCCAAATTTAACCACAACCTCTGATTTGATTTGTATTGGTTGGATGGTATTGCCATCTCTGAGACCTGACAGTCTTCGTGCGTCTCCAGTTGTCCACCCAACACCATCCTTTCCATTCTAATTCTCCGGGTTGCTGGAATGGTGCAAGTGAGTGGGGACGTGTCCATAGGTGAACACTATGGTGCTATATTGGGGGATCTACATAAGCAATGGTGTTGGACCTGTGCCTTACAATCTATATGAGGGGTGCCCACATTTTTTGGCTTGCGAGCTACTTTTGAAATGACCGAGTCAAAATGATATACAGACAATAAAAATGCTAAACATATATTTATATACGGACTATACTTTATATTTATTATATATATTGTTAACCTTGCATAATAGCATGAACATGTATGGCACAATACAACATTTTTGGCCTTACGTACCTTACTCCGATGGCGTCTTAAACTGAATGGAATCAGCCAAAGTTGCATAGTCCGGACTGTAGTTGCTGGTAGCCAGCCTCATACTTCCAAATGATCATCAGTCATGGTGGAACGGTATTTGAACTTAATAACTCCTGTGCACGGTGGAGTTTATTTTGAAAGTCAGGACTCCGCGATCTTCGATAGATCGCGATCCACCTGTTGGGCATTCCTGATCCATATAATATTTGTAATATTTCAGTTCCAAGCAAAAGAAAGTTATGTATATAAATATATATATATATATATATATATATATATATATTATTTACCAGCATTTATATAGCGCCAACATATTACGCAGGGCTGAAATATTTGAGTGAGTGCGCTTTTCTTACTGACACAGCACTATTATTGCAGCAGTATTATATATCGGTCTTCCAGCAAACAAATTGCCCACATGACCCGGTATATTTGTCATGCAAATGGGATCAGTGATATTATTTAAATAGCTCGTTCCAACGACCTTGTAATCCTAATCTGCTTTAATGACATCATGGTAATACTCGGGTTTTAAAGAAGAATTACTCCATTGAACAGGTGTGTGTTCAGCGAGTCCCAGGCTGTAAGCTTTACATAACTCATTGGATATACATTAGTGTGGGGTCAGTGTCAGATAGTTGTGGATGACACGGCTCGGACCAGCATGAAGTCCATTCCAGAGGAATCTGTACAGACCGGTCACAGCGGACGGCAGGAGAACCGAGCAGGTAACAAAACTTTCATTGTCTTTGTTGTCTAGGCTGTAGATATTTCTAGGAGTTGTTTTTACAGCGGCACAGAGGGTGGGGATCTGTTGAAACACTGCATGTGATAAGGTTTCTATTTTGTTTAAAAAGTCCTTTTATAGCAAAAAGAACATTGTTGTAGAATAAACTGGAACAATGACAAGGAATCAGCAGCCA
Organism: Pyxicephalus adspersus; assembly: GCF_032062135.1. Taxonomy (NCBI): domain Eukaryota; kingdom Metazoa; phylum Chordata; class Amphibia; order Anura; family Pyxicephalidae; genus Pyxicephalus; species Pyxicephalus adspersus. The sequence continues at coordinate 41,426,313 of NC_092869.1, forward strand.
AACATTTCAACTAAGTTATCCTAATCTAAACCTCTGACTTTTTATTAGATCCATTTATATTATATACTATATATATCATTTAGGATTTTGTTTTGGAACAGTCTGAGCGTAGAATATACCATAGCATTTATAGCTTATTTTAGGCTTATTCTGCTTTTACAAATAAAGAATATCTGGTTGCATTATTCACCTGCCCCTTGCAGTACTTATTTTCTGCCACAAGATGTCCTCAGTCTTCCAGGGTGAATGACGCCCAGTGGATGTAATTGGAGTGCTGGGTGTCATGGATCCACCCTTTTTTTGACAAGCCAAAAAGCAGGGGTGCAGTCGGAAAGAAAAGAAGAGGGGCACGGTGCTATCTATGGCGAGCGCTCATGCGCATCATTGTTATGTAAACGTGCCCGCCCCACTACACCCCTGCCTTTGTGTCACTCAAAGGGAAGAAACCCCCAGAGTGACGTCATGATACCAGAACCTGCCCACTCTTCCATCGCAGGTCTGGGAGTGTTAAGAGAGCCAACCTGCCCACCGCCCTGAGCCTGCAATTTCATACAAGAGACATGGTCCGTGGCTCTGGTCCGTGTGCCCCACAGCGGGGTCCTTCCACTGACCCCACATGGGGGCAGATTGGTCAGAACCGCGGACCGCCAAAGAATCAGTTAGGCATGCATGCTCATTCCCGAAAAAAATAAGGGCAAGGCGTTCCCACCCATGCCCGCCCCACTACACCCCTGCTGAAAAGTGAGTGTGTTTGTCTGTCCAGTCCTGAGATTTACAACGCCAGAGCTCTGTTTGGTAGGTCAGGAGACCTGATCTTTTATTCCGTAACACTTACAGGTCTAGTCCCGCCCCCAGCCTGTGACTGGACAATGAAAGGAGAAATAGTGGACTGATGAGTTAAAGGTACTTGTACCTTCTACTACAAATAGTTCTTCCTATGCCAGGAAAAGGTTTTTTGGCAAAGTGCTCCCTTCCTTCGAGCTGTGAACTACTTTAGCAGGATAGATTTTTTTGTGATGTTTTGTTTGTTGCCTTTTCTGCCCTTCTATGGCCCGGCCCTGTTCCTCCTAAGAGCGATGGTAGTTGTATGTGTTTATTCATGGGTGGCAGCAGGAAACTGAACAGATGGTTTCTGGAAAGTCTTTCTCTTCCAGCTAATGTCATTAGAGGTGTACTTGGTGATAAGAAGGGATTGCGGTTCTGTGTTATCTCAGGTCTACAAGCAGTTTTATGCTCCCGGCCTGATCTTACCTCCACTTTCTTCTGCCTAAAACACATGCCTGTACTTTTTTCTGTATACACAAAATATCTCACCAACATAAATTCTGCAGAGGTTTTTTATTCATTAAGCATTTATTATTACACAGTATTTATATAGCACCATCATATTATGCAGTGCTGTACAAAGTCCATAGTCATGTCACTAACTGTCCCTCAAAGGAGCTCACAATCTAATGTCCCTACTATAGTCATATGTCATTAATGTAGTCTAGGGTTAATTTAGGGGGAAGCCAACTAACCTAACTATATATTTTTTGGGATGTGGGAGGAAACCAGAGTACCTGGAGGCAACCCACGCAGACATGGGGAGAACCTACAAACTCCATGCAGATAGTGTCCTGGCTGGGATTTGAACCTAGGACTTAGTGCTGCAAAGGCCAGAGTGCTAACCACTGAGCCACCATGCTGCCCAAGTATGTAGGTAAAGAAACAAAAGAAAGCGGCTTTTTATGGCAGCAATGTAATATTAGTATTTTGTATGGAAGAAAACCAATGCTAAATACCTGTAGCCAAGAAATACAGAGAAATCTATATTACAAAGTTTACATATGGCCAGATTGCATCACTTGTATAAGTACTTTTATATCCCGACGCGTTTCGCCATGTCTGCTTCTCCAGGGGACATCAAAGAGACTCAAATTGGTGATGACTTAGAATCTTATACTAATCTCAGAAGGTGAAAAAGGTATGTGGATACTAAACATGGAAATAGTCCAATGGTGGTCCAATTATTCAAACCCAATTATAGAAGTGCCAGAAGATTAGTGTTGTGTGGTATTCCTACAATTGTGATTATTTCCTTCAAATTGGATTAAAGAACACCGATTCATGTTAGGTGGTCATATACTAAATAATTTCCAACAAATGAAGAATTGAGTTAATTTTAATTCAAGATGTATTTTCAGTATTTCATTGTTCTAGTTAAAATAGTCATGAATGAGAGATGCTAGCAGGGAGACGGAAGTCAGCACAGCAAAAAAAAGTTTTTTTTATCCATTTGCCTGAAAAACTTTTTGCGTGTCTGTTTTCTATTTGAAATGTCCAGACAACTTTTTAGGAGAGGAGACTGAAGCGTTGAGACCCTGGATTCTTCATGTCTATAATAATGATATCTCACTGCTATCAATTCCGATTTGATCCCAGTCACCTTTGTGTGTTCCAGCTCATCCTGTTACTGATACAATAATAATGATGTACTAATAGTGGAACACCTTCTAATGCAGAACTGGGAGCAGATATGGTACAAATCCCTTATCATGGAAATAGCAGGTGAACAGATTTGGGAACAGAAATTGTGTGCAGCCCCAGGAACCCAGTGCAGGGATCGTAGGAACCCTTCATCATGGTTAATGGAACTGTGCAGACCCAGAATCCAAAGGGTGATAGGAGCCCTAATGACAGATCCAAGGACTCAGCACAGGAATGGGGAGAAGCACCTAGCACCCAACTGTCCTGTACTGAAACCAAATCTCCCATCTTCTTTCCTCCCTAGCTGTAAGGTCTGACCTCCATATAGTATTTTATTATTGCAGAGAAAGAAGTTTACCAAAAAGGACTCATATGTTAACTAGGATTAATATTTGCCCAGCCTGAGCAAGTCTATATTAGAAGCATGGGAGGGGAGTAAAGCAGGCTTTTGCAGACAATCTTATTTTAAAAAGATACATAGTTTATTCACACAGTGTTTAGTCCTATTTCCAACATAGGTCAACTATTTCTTACTGTATGGTATACAAATAACACAGATTGTGCATAATAATACTTAGCCATATAAATCAGGATGGCATAAATAAATCTTCCGACACGTTTCGCCCCTTGGCTTCCTCAGGGGACAATGAGATCAAAGGAATATCTATAAAAAAAAGCAATTGATATAAAACATAAACAAACTTGATATAAAACATAAAAAAACATATATATATATATATACATATAGTAAAACAATGATATAAAACAACCCAGAAAGTTTGAAGAAACCGCGGGGGTACATGGGGGTACATCCCTAGAAGTTTGTACTGCAAAATTAATTGTTAGAGTAAATGGCCACAAAAACTATTTAACTTTCTAATTACTTCTGCAAGAATAAAATCACAATCCCATTACTCTATGCTGCATTATGCTTTATACATATGCAAATTAATATCAACACCTAGCAGATGAGGTTAGCAGAGAAGGCAGAAATTTGCATTTGCATAGAAACTAACACGGGCTTTTAAGCAATGGTACCATGATGCACATTATCACAGTAAAGGTCATTTTAATAACTTTATCAGGGTACAGGTATACTTTAATTGCATTTTAGAAAAGCATAAATGCTCTCAATGTGCTATAGAGTAACACAACCACCAGGTGGCAGTATTACCCTAAATATTTATGAGTTGTATCAGTTGGCATTATTGATTCAATTATGGTAATTCCAGCCAATCATAATATTACAAATGGAAAACAGTAAACAGGACCCAGTGTGGAAATATTTCATTATTTTGTAGACAAATTTTAAAAATGTATTTTTTTTCTTTAGAGATACAAAGAAATTACATTTTTAGCTAATTCTGCCTTGTGGGGGTTTCAGGCAGTAGGCAAATATTTGTACCACTAACTTCTACTAAAAGCCATGAACAGTCTGCCTTGCAGCTGCACAGGAACTTCAAAATCCAGCATACCGGTAATAATAATAAAGTTATCTTGGAAAGTTTTCCTTTTACAGGAAAATCCTTTCCTTTGTGTGATTGGTTGTGGAAGGTTCAAAGAAAGAACCAGGGAAAGGGATGGTGGAAAAGCATATTTTAAGTGGATGGGTCCTTATGATTAAGGGTCATTAGTGAAATGCATCTAAGCATTGCATGTATGGCAAGGCAAGGATGTGGCTTCCTCCAAACTCCCCAGTCTATAGGATGTGTAGTATGTTGCATACTCCAACTTGAGTTGGTTCGGAGTATGTAATGTACAGCACAGCATTCATACTGGGCCCACTATGAATGCTGTGCTGTACATTACATACTCCGAACCACCTATAGTCAATTATTTTTTCATACATTTGTATTTCAGAAAACATGTTGGCATAACAATATCAGTGATCAAGGTTTGTTGTTGAGAAATCCTAAAAGGTGGATCACTAAATGATTTGTCATGTTGAAAATCTAGCGTCTGTATATGGCTTGAAACAATGTAGTAGATGGAAACTATTTATTTTGTGGTTTTAACAGTTTGACGTTTGCAGTTTTGACCGCGGATCTAGCTACTTTGCATAACATCATGAAAATAAAAAGTTTGTTTGCCAATTGTGCTTCCGACTAGTTTTGTCAGAAAAACCAGTTTGCATTCAATGAGCGAGTATCAGTGCAAATGATCTAACGTGATCTGACAATCCAGGAACCAGCAGATTTTTACCAGTTCAGAAGACTTAACATTAGACAAGAATTAAAAAACCTTTCAATAGCAGGGGTAAACATAATGAGGTGCAAAATGTGCTGCTGTACAAGAACCCCGGGCATTCCTCATACAACGGGAGCCCCCACAAGTTAGTTCTGCACGGGGCCCACTGTTGGCTAATTCCACCACTGTACACTATGGCCCTGATTTATTAAAGTTCCTCAAGGCTGGAGAGGATACACTTTCATCAGTGAAGCTGGGTGATACAGCAAACCTGGAATGGATCTGATTCAGGATTTAAAACATTTGCTAACAAATAGCTAATGACTTTCAGGAAATCCATTCCAGGTTTGCTGGATTACCCAGCTTCACAGATGAAAGTGTATCCACTCCAACCTTGGGGAGCCTTTAATAAATCAGGGCCTTTATATACACATTTCTGACCTAAATTTCTTTTGAGCTTGATAAAGCTTTGCATTTGTATTTCCACTTGACTTGTATAAAGAGTAAAGTGCTACTGATACCGACAAATCTGTGCAATTCTTCCTACCTCAGTATTACTTCAAGTGCCTCATCATTCTTCTCTGAATAGTGCCTGATGCTTCTCTGATTTATGCAGAGCCCCATGCCTCTCTGTTGCATTTAGTGCCTTATACTTCCTTATTACATTCAGTGCCCTTTTCCCCTCTGATTAGTGTCCCATGCTTCTCAGAGTTATGCAGTGTCCCATGCCTCTCTGTTGCATGTGGAGCCCTATACGCCCATATTACATCCATGGCCATATTCTTTTCTGATTAGTGCCCCATGCTTCTCTGAGTTATGTGGTGCCCCATGCCCCTGTTGCATGTAGTGCTTTATAATTCCTAACTACAGCCATAGCCTTCTTCTTCTTTGATTAGTGTCTAATGCTTCTCAGAGTCTTGCAGTGTCCCATGCCTCTCTGTTGCATGTGGAGCCCTATACTCCTATATTACATCCAGAGCCATATTCCTCTCTGATTAGTGTCCCATGCTTTCCTGAGTTAAGCTTGTTAAAGTTGCATTTGTATTAGAATTGACTTGAATAAAGAGTAAAGTGCTACGGATACCGACAAATCTGTGTAAAAATCTCTCCCTTGCAGAAAACGCTTCCTACCTCAGTATCACCTCTCAGTACTACCTATCCTCTCTGAATAGTGCCTGGTGCTTCTCTGAGTTATGCAGTGCCCCATGCCTCTCTGTTGCACGTAGTGCCTTTTACTTTCCTATTACATTCAGTGCCTTATTCTTCTGTGATTAGTGCCCCATGCTTCTCTGTTGCACGTAGAGCCTTATACTTCCTTATTCTTTTCTTAATAATATTCTTATTATTATTCTTCTCTGAGTTACTGTATGCAGTGCCTCATGCATCTCCGTTGCATATACCGCTTTATTACATCCAGTGCCTCATGCCTCTCCGAGTTATGCACCAAAACATGTTTACCTGTCTCTTTCATGGGTTGCTATTTCTCTTCTTTTTGGAGGCATTCTTTGTTGCATGCAGTTTCCTAGCCTTTTTCAGGTTTCAATGTAGCTTCCAACAGGAAAGGAACAGCAACCTATGTAACGGACAGGTACACATTTTATATATATAACATATGAAGATGCGATGCTTTTCCTGAAAGTCCTTTTCTGAACTTTTTTCTTCCAAATAATGGAGATATTTTATTTTATTAGCTTATAACATGGAATATTACATAATTATCATAGAACAGGTAAAATACTTGTAAATTAAACTGATATAAAACAAATATGGCTGATAATATTGGCTTCCTCCTGAAAATGCTGGATGCCTGGTTGTTTGTGGGTTTGCCATTTTCTCTTTCGCTATAGTAGAACATGACTGCAGCCATTGCCTTGTATACTTGTTTCAGGATTACTAAAGCCATTGAATCTGCATGACAGCCAGGGAAACAAGTCAGTAAAGGCAAGTTACGTCTTTCACAAAAGGTTAACTTTTAGCAGAAGATAAATATTAATCTTTATTATCATTTGGGAATTTGCTTTGTTTTAGTGACACCATCCAGTAGCTAAGGTTAATGTTACAGATAACTGTATAATTGGCCCCTGTGGGGTTGAAGTTGCAACTCTTCTTGGTGTTACAATACTTATTGCAATATCTCTCTGTTCCAATGTCGGGTGATTTTCATTGGCTGGCGGAGGTTAAGTATATCAGTTGTACTCGTTCAGGATAAAAAAGACTAAACTTGATACTAATAATGATAAGACATTTTTGTTGCTTTTAAATCTGATATACATCTCAATTATGTCATTGCAAAGAAAAGAATTTAAAAAAATTGGAAAAATTTAGAGCCAGTCTTCTAAAAGCAGATATTATATCCTCAGGTTTAACCTACTGTGCTGAGTCAGCTTCTAGCTTTTGATATATTTTGGATGCGACATCTTCCTGGCATAATTCCTGTCTTGGTTCTTGTACACCTAAGACTTTTGGATGTATCACCTTGTATTCCAACTTCTCCTTCTGCATATGTATTATGTAAAATAAAAGCTGCAGAAAAAACTCAGTCCTCTTTGGGTGAATATAAATCTCTCTGAAAACATGTTTGCACAAAACCTTTACCCAGCTTACAAATTATTCAATTTTTGGTATTTTGGAAAGTTAATATAAAGGAAAAGCGATTGTATAAAAAGATCTTTTGGGTTTAATTATTATTGTGGTCTGTAAAATAGGTGCATGGGAGAGGTTTCATTTCTCTGCATATTTTCAACTAAAAATATCCTTCTTCCCCATCTCCAAAAGTTGGCAGGTATTATTATTAATTAGTATTTATAAAGCACTGACATATTACGCAGCGCTGTACAAAGTCCAAAGGCATGTCACTAGCTGTCGCTCAAAGGAGCTTACAATCTAATGTTCCTTCCGTAGTCATATATCAATAATACAGTCTAAGGTCAATTTATGGTGGAAGCCAAGTAACCCAACAGCATGTTTTTGGAATGTAGGAGGAAACCAGAGTACTCAACGGAAACCCATGCAAACACAGGGAGAACCTGCAAACTCCATGCAGATAATAGCCTGGCCAAAATTCATACCTTGGACCCAGCACTGCAAAGGCCGGAGTGCTAACCACTGAGCCACCTTGTTGTAGGTATGTTAATGGGAGGCCTCATAATAACCAAAGCAAGTGTAAAGACCTGGGAACTCTGCACAAAGATCTCACCAAGAGTCGCTGATCTTACAAGTTGTTCATCTGTCCGGCATTTACAAGAAGTGCAATATTTAGATTTGGGTTGAGTAATCCTATTATAGTTTATACGTCCCCATTCTGCATTTAGGAAAATGTACTCAAAGTTCTACTATTACGCTAGATAAATATTATTATATCATTTGCTTTAGAGTTCAGTGACTTTCACAGCTCAGAGAATAGTCTGTGATCTTTGGTGGAACATCTTGTCATCTATTATTTTCCTTCAGTGAAGGAAAACAAACATGGAAATGAAGAAAGCTGTCTGCTGTTCTGTAATCATTTAGGTGATGCCAAAAAGTTGTATTGTGTAAGCTGGAGGAGAGACTGGCAGACGTGCCAACCTCTCAACTCTGCAAACACAAGGAGAAAAGGGCCTCGGATTCCAAGAACCTATTTAGAAAATGCCCTTTATTTCACTCTGAAAAAATGGAGTTATTCTGCTATAACTTCCTGACTTTAGCCCCTACAATATTTATTATATCATATAAAATATAATGAAATGAAAGATTAAAACCTATCACAACTTTAAAATGACCCACCAAATGCCATCCCCACCCCTCAATAAAATCATTAGATCAGAAGAGAATTCAGCCGCTGATGGATTGTAGGAGACCAATGTTTTGGGTTTCCATTGGTAGTGGATTGATTGAACATTCATCCAATCAGAATTTCAATTGGATTAAGAGTTCCTTTTATCTATGTGAAATGTTTTGAGGATAATTGGTTACTGATAAACATATTGATTGGATTGGTTGGTCTGCCTGAAAATTGCCAGCAATTGTACTGGGCATTATGTTTTGCATTAAACTAGTCATAATACTGGCCATTTGTATGACGCCAAAACTTTCTCCTCCTGTTGTGCAGCAGTGGGAAGTTCTTATTGCTGCCCCACAAATGCTCATATGTGGGGTAGAATAGACAATGTCAATGGCAGCCAGGACTCATTAAAAATGGACTAATTATTGCTGGGTGTCATTTAACTCCAAATCTGAGCTTTTGCTGTCAGATGGGCAGGTTACCATAATTTGGCAAAATGTCACAACCCTAGAAAAGTTTCCAAAAGACCTGTTAACTTTGGACCAAGAGAGCTTTCAGCATTCAGAATACAGCATTATTATTACATAGTATTTATATAGCGCCAACCTATTACACAACACTGTACAAAGTCCATAGCCATGTCACTAGCTGTGCCTCAAAGGAGCTCACAATCTAATATCCCTACCATAGTCATATGTCATTTATACAGTCTAAGGTCAATGTTGGGGGGAAGCTAATTAACCTAACTGAATGTTTTTGGAATGTGGGAGGAAATCAGAGGACCCGGAGGAAACCCACACAGAAACGGGGAGAACCTGCAAACTCCATGCAACTTGGGACCTAGCCCTGAAAAGGCCAGACTGCTAACCTCTGAGCTACCCATGCAGATTGGCTTTCATTCATCTATTTTATTTACTCTCTGACTGACCCAAAACCTGGCTTGCAAGGAAGCAAGAGTCCAACATCTTACCAGTCCAGCTAGTAATGGTGTAGTATCATAAGATAACTATTGTTTGTGTTGCATTATCCTAAGGAGAAAATTTGGATGAGTGGCCAAGGAGAACCATACCTGACAGCTGTGCACTGGGACAGAATTTCCACCCCTGACAACCCATTAAGGTTTATTTTAGAGCATTCCATCCCTGGAAATTGGATGCATGCAAAATGAAAAGGCATGGGTGTTGATTTGGTTCCTTGGTGTTGATGCCCATCAGCCTAAAAGTAGGCTTACACATGGCTTTGGACACTCTCCCTGCCCATAGAGCAATGCTAGAGCCTGGCATATGGTACACCCAGCCTTGTATTGTGTTAAAAAAAGTCTCTGAGCCATGTGTTCCTCTATACCTGGCTGTACCCACTATCTTTATTAGGGTTCAGAAAGGTAACAGAGCAGCAAGGTGCTAAGTAAAGTTGAATATATGCAAGGGGTTGGTCCGGGATATAAATGAACCTGTTGCTTTGCTAAGAATAGAAATGGCACAGAATCTAATCTAACTAATTTAATGTACAGCGCTGCTTAATATGTTGTCGCTATATAAATCCTGTTTATTATTATTATTAATATTAATAATAATAATAATAATAATAATAATAATAATATTATTATTATTATTATTATTATTATTAATAAATGCCTGAATCCTGCCTTTAATGGGTATGCAGTCAGACAGGCCCTGACATCCCAAAGTTGTTGCCAAATCAAAAGTATTTTATATTTGGACTGCGACATGTGTCACAAAAAGTTTGACTCCTTATATAAGTTCACTTCCCGGGTCACATAGGCTTGGGTGAAAGAGCAAATTCATTTTCCAGGCCACAAACTTTTCAGAACGTTGTTATTGTAGGATAAGCCATTGCTTCCGTCATGTAAGCCCAACAAAGGATTTTCTCTATGACACAGATCGGCCCCGGGCAGTTCCCAGACATGGGCACAAGCTGGTGAAACAGACTGCACCCCCTGACCCAGTCCCCCTCCCCATTCTGTTTTACAGATCAGTGGCTCCTGTTTTATTTTGAAAAGGAATCCCAGCTCCCATCTTGGGTTACCAGTCGCTCAGGAGGATCAGCAATAGGCTGTGTATCTTGTAACCTGGGAGTTACACACATCGCTGATCAAATGTCCATGCATTATTTCGGGAGAATGACACTTCCTAAACTTGACAGGAATACTAAATATATTTACACAGCTCCAAAATGTTCCCAAAGCTCCGTGGTAGCTGGAAATAAATTAACCTTAATGCAAATCTATTTAACAGGCCTAGTACATACAAGCAAATATGCAATTTATTAATAAATCAATTAGTAGTAGAGGAAAGAAATGACGACCCTAAGCAAATAGGTTAACCAATGTGCCAAGCCTTAAATTGGATACCAATACTTATTGGGAGAAGGAGGGCAGAGAGAAAGAAGGCTTTTTTAGGGCACTAAATAAAATATTGTTAAAATCATTAATTTTATTCAAAGTTACTACAAAGACAAATCTATAGGAAAATACTAAATATTAGGAATAGTGCATATTCAAACAATAAATAGTTTATTAGATTGAAGCACCAATACTTGCTTATATTGGCATTGAAAATCAAGCTCAAACTTTGCTATCACGCTCTCTGAATCCCCTGAGGAAGCCCCAAGAGCCGAAACGCATCGGGAGGGAGATATTTGTTCTAATACATTATTTACCTTTGTGAATGTATACTATCTATAAGCAAGTTTTGATGCTTAAATCACAATCTAAAAAGTTATCCATTGTTTGAATACACACTATTCCTATTATTTAGTCATTTTCTTATTGATTTGTCTTTGTAGTAACTTTGAATAAAATTAATGATTTTAACAATACGTAATTTAGTGCCTTAAAAAAGCCTTCTATCTCCCTGTGCCCACTTCTTCTCCCATGAATTATTTAGTAGTAATAATAAAAATAAAAACAATACAACCACAAGAGAAGTTTTAAGAGTTTGTCACAATGCAAGAGAAGTCAATGCATGCAACTTCCAGCTTTATATGTATGGAATATGAATATATAAATATATGTATAAATCCCTCACTTGACTATGGACTTTGTACAGTGCTGCGTAATATGTTGGCGCTATATAAATACTGTGTAATAATAAAATAAAAATAATGAATATATAAATTTATAAATAAATCCCTCACCAGAAAACAAGACTCTGATGTATACTATCACTGATCAATCAGTGCAAAGTTAATTCACATTCTAGATACTTGCTGCTTGAAATAAATAGTTGTGCTCATCTTGGATGAAAATCAATGCACACAGCGGTCCTGGTCATTCATCAATCTGCCCTGCTGATGGCTGAGCAGGAACAACCACTGTAATTTCCTATAGAGGCCAGCAGGGCGGAGTGCAACATACCTGCCCTCAACTCTCCTCTCTGCATACAGAGTTGTGTGGTCAGCTCTTGTTACTGGAAATGATCATGAAAGATTGTTTCCAGGGACAAAAATCTAATGTCTGTGCAGGACTTTGGTCTGTAAGAATGCTCCCAACTTCCTGCAAGCAAAGTTAAGCCACAATTGCACCGTAATCCAAATAGGGGTGTTTAATGTACAAAAATCAGGGCATACCAAAATCCTGTGCAATCATATCTATTAGACAGCAGAAGTATATACAATGTGCATGATCATTGGCACCACCTAGTTCTGCTCAATGCATTTCTTTCAAAGGGCGCTACATCAGAAGTCCAAGGACGCTGTACCCACACATACAATATTTTGCCCTTCCACCTTTCTCTGATAGAAGTTGAATTCCAGTCTGATTTAATCAATTGTCTATACATACATGATTTATGACGTGTGTAATTTTACTAGCAAGTCTGATCTATGCACATCTGATCCGAAATTCAAAAATCAGTTTTACTTGGATTCGGTCAGCTGCTGATTTCCCCTCAAATCCATTTGTTTTATAAGTTTGGAAATCATAAGTAAAACTCAGCCAGTGTATGACTGGCCTAAGGAAAAATGAAACATTGTTGAGATTACTTTTATGTTTGAAATTGATGATTGATTTGTAATCATGTGACTTAAATGACTTGTAATGGATTTCCTGCTTTGGTGGACTTTGCTCTTATTTTGTAATGTTTATGGGTTGTTTGTAGTTGAGTGATTATTTAGATAGCAGTACAATGCTCCAAATCTTTTATATGGAAAGGCAGTAGCGGTATTGTGTTCACTCTTATCTTTTGAAGGAACAAAACTGAGATATGACTTTGAATATAGGAAATATTCAGGTGAGCTCTTCACATTTTATAAGTTGCTTAAACACCAGCACAAAATCAATTACATGTAGTTCAATGTCCTTCATTGCAGTAGACCAACATATTCCATGTGTTGCTGCCAGATAAGCGAAATATTGCTTCCTTAAAAAGGAAAACCTTGCAGAATGTAAGTTACCAATGGAGGAATGATGTCTTGCTCACCTAGCCGGCCTGAGAATAATGCACGGAGACCAACATCCCTCCAGGTTTACCAATCCTGTTGAGTTTTCCCCAGTTCTGCACATTCCCATGTCATACAGTTGGTTTATAAGTTCTTCACAAAGAGGAATAGACTGCAGAGATGGAGACATTATCCTGCCCCTGTACAAAGCATTGGTCAGACCACATCTGGAATATGCAGTCCAGTTTTGGGATATT